>NC_030818.1:104537581-104837581 GCF_001704415.2 Capra hircus | reverse complement strand
ATCACCGCAAGCCTGGCACAAACAGACAGTAACTGCTGAGGGCTGGCTGGGCCACTGGGTGGCCTTGTGCCACAGTCCACTTCGGCTCAGAAACCCCTGGGCCCTTGGTCTGCACCACCGGAGACATCGTCACGATAAAAGGAACTCAGAGGCCTTGCAACACCAGGAGGGGCGCGAGGCAGGGCTCGGAGGCGCTGCAGTCCATAACTCACGAGCCGCTAAATTAATTACCATGGCAGAAGTATGGAGAGCGAGGCCCGTCTCCTGGAAACCACCTCCAGTCATACGGCACTTGGATTTGCTAAAATATTGAACCTGTTAGGAGAAAAATGGAAAAAGCCAGACGAGACACTCTCCCGTCTGGCGCGGGGCCTGTCAGGGGAGGGCAGATGCAATCTGCCGGCTCGTCCGGCCCGAGATTGATGACACGAGGTCTGGAGAGGCCCAGGCTCCAGTCGCTGGCCAGCTGTAAAACCAGCGAAATACGGTATTCTGTGAGCTGTGTACTTGCCATGGAAATTAGTGCTCTTAAAGGGCCTTACACGTGTCTTGGCTTCCGTGCAGAAAGCCCAGGTGCCCCACCAGAAAGAGACATTCATCATCCCAAGGAATGGGCTCCCATGCAGCCAGAGTCGCCATCGCGGTCTTCAAGGGCAAAGGCAGGCTCTCTTCTGTGCTGGCTGGGTGAGCGGGGGTGCTTAGGAATGAGCAAGGAGAGCTGGCCTTGCAGGGCCCAGCTGCAGCACCAGGAAGGGCAGCCTTCCCCCAAGCCTCACCCCAGAACCACGGGTCCTCCCCCCCAGTGCTGGGCGAGCTGAGAGAAAGGAATGACCCAGAGAGCCCTGGCCTGTCTGGGAATTAGTGCGGGAGAATTCATCTTCCCGCCTGTCCTGTTGACAAGGTCCGGAAGGCTGATTGTCGAGCGCTACTTGGATACAGGCATAGATGAGCCGTCAGGAAGGACATTCAGCAGACTAGTCGTGAATTATAAAGACAGGCATTGCAGCTGGCCTCCTTAAAGGGCGCACTTGGCTCCTAGGAAGGCCACAGGGTCTGGAGTAGAGAGGGAAGGGTGGCGGTCAGCACCAAGCTTGTGATACTGCACACTGGGGCCATCTCTCCCCATGGCGGGCGCAGGGCAGACATCGCTAAGTGATCTCTGCTCCCTCCTGCTGAGCCCAGCAAGGACAGCAGAGCCTTTGTCAGCACAGCCCTTTGCATACCAGCAGCAGAAGCTGACATTGACCAGAAGCAGCAGATAACAAAGGGGATGCTCTCAGCACTCAGGCAGTTCACAGCTCCCAGGTCAGCACTAGGGAGCTGGGCTCCGGAAGGGCGGGAGCTGGGGCAGCTCCAAGGGTCTCAAGAGCAGGAGCTGCGCTTCAGACTCTCTGGGGAGGGGCCACCACCAGGGACATCCTCTCCAGCCGCTGCTGACCCCCAGCTCCAGAGAGGGGTCTGTGGTCAGCCCAGCTTGGTCAGGCAGGCGTGACTGACTGTCCGAACAGTGTGGGTTCCAGATTGGATGAGCAGGCAGCCCCTCTGTGTCTGGTCCAGACAGTCCAGTCTGGGGCTCTGACCCTGCCCGTGGGCGCATCTCATCTCTGCACACACAGGAGGGTCACTGAGAGCAAGGACCGTGCCTCCCTCTCCCCCAGTCCTCACAGATCTCAGTCCAGCCCTGCATCATTTCCAGTGATTTACGGGCAGCCACCTCTTCCTGTAATCAGGTGAGATGCTCTGTGGTGAAAACAACAGACCATATCGTGGTTAATGGAAAGATTAAAACCTGAGTTAGAAACTGTGACTTTACCAGAACCGAGACATGAAGCAGTCGGCAGTTGCAAGCTAAGTGTAGCCTTGAGCTCCGTGACAGCCAGGGGAAAGAGAGCGAGAGGAAAAAAGATACGTAATCTAGCTTCAAATGTTTGACCAAAGAGAGCAAGACTCTGCAGGGAACAGGATTCTGTCCTGACCCGAGTCTTACCACGCCTGTTACCTACAAGAAGGTGTCTGCCTGCTCAGCCCCCCGGCTGCCCCACAGTCTTCCGTGAGATACCTCCAGCCCCAGCGTGCCGTGAGACTGCCATCCTGGGGCTGTGTGGACCCCGCCCCTCGTGCCTGGATCCAGGGACTCGACGGTGGGCGGCGCGTGCGGGGGGCTCTTGGGCAGAGCCTGCCCCTTAGGAGGCAGTAGAGCTGGGTTTGCATACCTGCCCAGCCTCAGTCGCACCCAGCTCTGTGCGACCACATGGACTGTAGCCCGCCAGGCTCCTCCGTCCGTGGGATTCTCCAGGCAAGAACCCTGGAGCGGGTCGCCATGCCCTCCTCCAGGGGTCATCCTGACCGGGAATCAAACCTGCATCTTCAGCATTAGCAGGAGAATTCTTAACCACTGAGCCATCTGGGAAGCCCAGTAATGGTGGGTACATGTCATTACGTATTTGTCCAAACCCATGGAGTGTCCGACACCAAGAGTGGACCCTAATGTAAGCTGTGGACTCTGGGGGATGACGGTGTGTGTCAGTCATGGGCGGATGGGAACCTCCCTGGTGGTCCAGTGGTTAACATCTGCTTTGTAATGCAAGGGACGCAGGTTCCACCCCTGGTCGGGGAACTGAGATCCCATGGGCCACGGAACAACTAAGGCCACACGCGGCAACTTGAGCGTCCGGGTGCCTTAATGAAAGACCCACATGGTGCAGCGAAGATGCCGGGTGCTGCTGCCAAGCCCGACACAGCCAAACCAGTCAACACTGAAAACAGTAATGGGTGGCTGTTGGTACTGGGGGAAGCTGTGGGCAAGGGGTACCAGAGAGACCTCTCTGCCTCCTGCCCAGTTTTGCTGTGAATCTAAATGTGCTCTGAAAGCTAAAACTTACTCTTAAAAAAGTTCCAGCAAAGCAGGCGTGTTAGTCGCTCAGCCATGCCTGACGCTTTGTTTCTGCCCTCTGTATCATCTGCTCAGTCGTTCTGTAAACCTAAACCTGATCTAAAAAAAATAAATAAACCTATTAATGAAAAAAAAAAAGATTGAAAAAAAGAGTTACAGCCAACATTCCCAGCCCGGGTTACTTTTGTCTCCTGAACAGCTTGGAGGCAGAGGGTCTGACAGGTGCTCTGTGGAAACTGCAGACTCGGTGATTAAACCTTGAACGGCTCCGTTACTGGATTTTTGCTTAAATTGGGGAGGGACCCTCGCCCCACAGATGTAACTGTGACCCAGAATTTGGTGCCAGGCCTGCCAGGGTGTTTCTCCACAATGCTCCCGCAGGTGATTGCCTCTGACCGCAGGGTAGAGATGTGTGCATTTGAAGACTGTAGAAATCTATGAAACACATATAGGCTCACAAATACAGAGAACAGACCTGCGGTTGCCAAGGGGGCGGAGGGATGGGGGAGGGAGGGAGGGAGGGAGGGGGCGGAGGGATGCGGAGGGGGGAGGGGGAGGGGGCGGACGGGGGAGGGGGCGGATGGGGGGGGACTGGGCGTTCGGGACCAAACAGACAGAAAGGGGCTGCGCGGCGCAGCGTAGCATGTGTTCCGCTCTGACTTCCGTTAGTCCCTCAATAACAGCTTTGCAAATTCTTCCGCGTGCACAAGGACACTTCTAGGTCGGGTTGGAATACTGCTGCGTCGGATTCCAGCGAATAAACATGGTGCCTTGATGTAGCCATCTTCCCGGTGAACGAAGAAACGTGAGGAAAGGGGAAGACCAGCCAAGGAGCTGGGACAGGAGGCCCTCAGCTCCCGAGCTCGCGAACGCGTGTGTGCGGGCGTGCATCCACACACACGTGACGACTGGGAGGAAGCCAGGCCGGCTTTGAGCAGACGAGCTCCTGGCAGCTGGGGTCTGACCAGAAGGCGCCCTCAGCCACAGCCCCCACTGCGTCAGATTCTCGAGCCTAACGTCATCAACGTACAAAGTAGGCTGGGAGGTTTCTTTAAATCTGTGACAGGCTTACAAAATGCGCAGCCACAGGGGAACAGAGTGCTGAACACAGGCACACATTCACACACACACTTGTACACACACACGTACACGCGCATTCATGCACACGTACGTGCACACGCGTGCATGCACGCACACGCGTACATGCACGCACGCACAGAGACACACACGCACGCACGTACACACGCACGCACGTACATGCACGCGCACGCACACAAAGACACTTGCACGCGTGCAGACGCACAGACGCGGCCCCCCAGCAGCATCTGGTCGCTAAGTGCTAGTGAGGGCTCTCAGCTCTGGTCACAGGCACGCTGCTCATCCTCCAGGACTCCCTCCACTGAGCACCCAGCAGCGGGAGCCAGGGGAGGTGGAGAGTCCGTGCCCTGGGGGAGGGGTGAGTCCTGGGACACTGGCCCCGCAACCATAGCAACAACGGGAATTTTAACCCCAGGGTGCCCCTGCCTTTAGCGAGCCTCGCCGGCAGCCTGTGACCCCCAGGCAGGCATCCTTGACCCCCTTTACAGGCGGGGGCTCCATCACTGCCCGAGGCCACGCGCGGGGTGAGCTTGGGAGCTGAGCCCACTCTGATCGGGACCGGTGCTCCGGCCTGAGCCCCACTTGGCTGATGAAGGGGATGCGTCCTGGGTGCTGGCCGCCCACCCGAGCCGGGGCCAGGCTCTGAATGCAGCAGGGCCGCGCCTGCCTGGGGCCTCTGGGGCCTCCTCCACCCTCCGAGCCCGCCCGCCCGCTCTGCGCGTCTCCACCTCCCCGCCTGGAGGCGCGTCCCGTAAGGGGCCCTGCAGGCCCACTCCATTGCCCGTGGGGTCTGCTTGGCACGTAAGCCCAGCTAACCAGAGCCCCCGCCTGGGCCTTCCCTGGGCTCCTGGGCAGACGGCAGGTTTACCCCAGGGACCCTGGCCGCACAGGCTACTCAGGGCTGAGTAGAAACACTCTGGGACAGCAGACCAGGAGGGCCCCTCTCTGTCCTCCCCAGCCCTAGACCCCGAGAGGGCACAGGGCAGCCCCCGCCCCCCCATGCCTCTAGGAGGGGCCCTCTTCAAGCAGGACCAGGTCTCGTGGAGCCGGAGGTCCTAGGTGCTGGGCGTCTGTCAGCCCTGGGCAGGGGCTTTCCTAGCCCTCTGGCTGTCTTTCCATAGGGGAGCTCCTCCAGGCAGCCCCTCGGGGAAGCTGGGGTCACACACGTACACCTCCCGGGCCTCACTGGGGGACAGTCTGGGATGAGCATGGGCCGCCATCTTGGCAGAGGTGTGGGGCAGCTGGCCCCAGGGCCACACCTGGAGGAGCGGGGTGCCAGTGGGGCCCCTTCTGAGAGCTGACAGCTAGTGCCCTCTGCCTCAGGGATGCAGGCAGGTGGACAGAGGTGGGGTGCAGAGGCCCAGAATCCCAGCAGCCGGTGAGGGTGTGGACAGGAGGGGGACGGGCTGCAACAGAGCCGGGGACTTTGGGCTCAGCGACCCGGCTGAGGGCCAGCTGTGTGCCCTGGGGCAGGCCCCAGGACTTCTCGCCCAGTTTGCTCACCCGTGACCACCCAACCCTAGCCGGGCAGCCACAGGGGTCAGAGGAAAGAGTCTGGGTGGAAGGGCTCCAGCCCGGAGCCGAGGGGTTGCTCAGAGGCCAGGTCAGAAGAGGGCCCGGCCCAGCCAGAGGGACAACGACCTGATTCTGTGGAGGCGGAGACCCCAGCCCAGCCCCCAGGCCTCCCGAGGGCCCAGCACACTGCCCCGCGTGACCTGTGCCCTGGCCATCAGCCCAGGGCCTGCTTGGGGGCCGCAGAGTGTCCCCTGCTTCCCTCCACTTGGCCCCCTTCCTCCCACCCCGCCAGTCTCCTTAGATGCCCCACAGCCTGTCCCTCCTCCCAAATCTGCGGGTGCTATTGCTCAGTCCTTTGGGATGGGTTTGGGGGCACAGGGCCCCTCCAGTGTCACTGGGGAGGCTCTGATGATGAGACAAGAGCAGCCTGTGTGAGCTGAGGAATATTCCACCGCTGTGAGTTTTATGTGAAATTACATATGCACCAGCTTAATGCACTAATGTCAGAGCAAATAAATATACATGGAAACAACCACCCCGCCTCCCCCGCCGGCTCGGCTCCGGCCCAGAGCTTATACTCCCGGGCTCCCCACATCTTTAATCTTCCTGATTCATTATCCTGCCTTCCATGTGGCATATTAATGTTAGGTCAAAAAGTATTTCATCAGTTATTCTGAAGGTCTTATTTCATTTTTATTCGAAAATGTGTAATCCTGAGAAAAAATAATTACATGTGAGACCAGCAGTGTAGCTCTGACCTGAATTCACAGAACATGAAATCTCAAAACTAGAAGGGGGATTAGCGCCAACCCTCTCGATTCACAGACAGGGAAACTGAGGCCCCGGAAGGAGGAAGGACCCTGGCCTGCCCGACACGCCCGGAGCCTGAGCCGAAGCCAGGCCGGCCCCCTGCTCTCCTGACACCCACCCCAGAACCCTCATAGGCCGTGTGGGAGCAGAAGGCTTTTACCTTGTCCGTCTTGTGAGAGATCGAGCTTCCGGAGCGTGGAAATGCCTAGACCAGACGACTGCCGCTCAGAGGCGCCGTGGGAGCCACAGCCAGCGCTGCCCACTGAGCTTCCCAGGGCCAGGCCCTGTGCTGAGCGTTCCATGTGCATCGCCATACTGAATCCTCAGCCGCTGTGATTGTCCCCGTTTTACAGATGGGGAAACTGAGGTGCAGAGCCTTTGGGAAGCTCACCAAGGCCACCTAGAGAGTAAGGGAATCAGGACCTGCACTCAGGTTCATCTTGCTCTATTAGCCAGCGTGCCGCCTTGCCACAGGGGAAATTACTGCCCTTAGGCAGTCTCAGTATAGCTTATAAGGCCCCATTAAGTTCTAAGAATCCATAAAATACCTAAAAATATTGCTAGGTCACAGAGAACGGTGGTTCATGCTATCATTGCTGCCAAAATACAAATCAGCACCTCATAAAATCAGAAATGTATTATCCACAGTTCCAGAGGTCAGAAATCCAGTGGGCCTGTTTGGTCCCCCTGGCAAGTTCTCCCAAGGCCAGAATCAAGGTGTGGGCAGGTCTTCACAGGTTGCCCGAGGCTCCAGGGAAGAATCCACCTCCATGCCTATTTGGGATCCAAAGGACAGATCCTGCTTCCTTCCTGTTGATGTCAGGAGGGTCATTAAAAGACACTTACCCCTTGGAAGAGAAGCTATTACAAACCTAGACAGCATATTAAAAAAGCAGACACGTCACTTTGCCAACAAAGGTCCAGATAGTCCAAGCTCTGGTCTTTCCAGTGCTCATGTAGATATGAGAGTTGGACCATAACGAAGGCTGAGTGGCAAAGAATTGACGCTTTCAAATGTGGTGCTGGAGAAGACTCTTGAGAGTCCCTTGCACAGCAAGGGTATCAAACCAGTCCATCCTAAAGGAAATCAACCCTGAATATTCATTGGAAGGACTGATGCTGAAGCTGAATCTCCAATACTTTGGCCACCTGATGCAAAGAACTGACTCATTTGAAAAGACCGTGATGCTGGGAAGGATTGAAGGTGGGAGGAGAAGGGGACGACAGAGGATGAGATGGTTGGATGGCTCACCGGCTGGACCGACATGAGTCTGAGCAGCTCCGGGAGGCGGTGATGGACAGGGAGGCCTGGTGTGCTGCAGTCCGTGGGGTCGCAAAGAGTCGGACACGACTGAGCGACTAAACTGAAGCATTTGCTGGGGGAATGGTGAGTCGATGGGCCTGGGAGGAAGGTAGTGGCTGGACCCACACCCCTCCCACTCCCCCAGGGCTGCACACCAGGCCTTACCGGCATCTGCCCCGCACACGCCAGCCGGGGGGGAAGGTTGCACCCGGGCTGCCCCACGTGCCAGGGGAAGCAGCTGGCCCAGCCCAGCAAAGCCCCCAGGGGCTGCTCAGAAGCCCTGCTCCCAGGGCTGCCAGACCAGGATGCAGTTGCCACAGGAAGTCAGCTGTTCGTCCAGGGGCTGGAGCAGCACATTCGCACCAGGACGCTGTCCCACTAAACTGCCCCCACGGGGCCTCGTCACAGTAGGGGGAGGCCAGGTCCACTGCTGACCAGCAGGGCTGGCCCACGGCTTGTGGAACAAGGGCTCAGGCCAGCTCCATGTCCCTGAAGGATGAGCAGCCAGTCAGTGCTTTGGAAGCCCCCGCACAAAGGATTTCTGAGCCCTGCCGGGAGTGGCTGGTGGTCAGTAAAGGCACTTGGGTCATTTTGTCCCTGACAAATGGGGTCAGAGGCATGGATTGCGCATGCTGCCTTCCCGGGGTACGTTTGGATCCTGGCAGCATCTGGGGGTAGTGGAGCAAGCAAGACCAGGGCTGCTGGGCACGTGGCCTCTCTGGAGAGCCAAGTGTCTCCTGTGAGGAAGGAAACGGGATTTGATGGCTGGAGGAGACGTAGCTAGGGGCAGAGGAAATGCGGGTCTTTGGGTGTGGTCCCTCCCCTCCCCTCGCCTGGGGTGGGGTCACAGGCAGGTCTGGGGGCTCCAGGATCTTCAGATTTCTCTGTCCCCACCCGAAAATGGTTCACTCTCCCTCTAACACCCCCCCACGGGCGAGACATCGCTGCGTCCCTTCATTCATCCGCCCTGTCCGCGAAGCACCTGATTCCATGTCCTGAACTGTGAGGTCCAGATTCGTGGTCTCTGCCTCGTGACGCTTGCTGTCCTGTGTCCGGAAGTCGGACGCTGGCCATAGCCTGGCCAGAGTGCCCTCCTCCCAGCCTGTATAACGTAGCTCGGCCTTCAGGAGCAGTGCTGGGAGAATTACCTGTCGTTTCCACCACGTGCAGAATCCCATCGGGGCTTCTCTTCCCCACCGTATGGAAGTGGAAACTAAGGCTCTGGGAGGTTCCACACTGGCCTGCTGGTGGCAAGGGGAAGGCCAGAAAGGGGCCCTGACCGTGTCCATGCCCCAGTCCCGGAACACACGGCCGACCGCTCTCCTGGGCTGCTAATCGGCGGACCTCAGGGCAGGGCAGCGCTCAAAACTGCCCAGACGGCCCTGGCGTTGCAGCGCAGTCACGCAGGCAGAGGAGGCGAAGGCGCCAGAGCACACAGCCTGAGAGGGACTTCTCGGGCCCTGTGGCTTGGAGGGACCCCAGCCCAGGAATTCGGCCACAGGGGACCAGAAGCTCCCCCGGAGCCTCGGGGCAATCCCCGTCCAACCTTGATTTCAGCCCAGCAAGGTCCGTTTTGACTTTCTGACCCTCAGAGCTGTAACAGCAAACGGGCCTCTGTGAGGACGCTGCGTCCGGGATCGCTTGTGACGGCGGCCACAGGGAGCCCGCCCGAATCTCAGACGCTCTGAGTCTGAAGCTCGGCGCTCCCGGGGAAGCAGGACGGGGCAGGGATGAGGAGCCCCAGGTCAGGCCCGCTCCTCTGCGGCAGCTCGCGCTCAGGCAGGCACCTTGGGCCGCTGCCCCGAGGCCTGCGGTCCACGCCCCCCTCCCCCCGGTCGCTCTGGCCTCCTTCCCCATCCACAGTGGCAGTGTTGGGCCTGCCTGTCTCCGTGGGCACCAGCCTCAGGTGGCAGACAGGCCCACCAGGACGACCTCCCCAGGAACGCAGGGCTTCGGGGGATCGGTGGCCAGGGGCAGCCCGAGGAAGCAGGCAGCGGCTCGGGGAGCTCGGGCCACGGGCACCTTTCCACACGTCGCCCCGCGCCCCCGCCCCTGCTCCCTCTCGAGACGTCCAGGGTGGTTGAGGCTGGTCCTTGGGCCCCCGGAGCATGACCTGCACCCAGGCTCTTCCCCGATTCCGGGGTGCCTATCACAGAGGCCCGTTTCCAGGCTTGGGCCGGGGGTGTGGCTGCCCGGCTGGTGGGCCCAGAAGGAGGCAGTTGATGTGATCAGTCCCAGTGCGTGTGTGGGTGGGTGTGGGCTGAGAGTAAGGCTGCCAGCACCCTGTAAAACCCGAGTGTCAGACAGACAGCCAGCAGCTCTGTGAGCGCAAGTGTGTCCTGGACGCCGCCTGGGTGCACTTGGGCCACAAAGCCCCTTGCTGTTGCTTCTCTGAGATTCAGGTTTTTCTGGGCAGCCTACTTGGTCTGCTCAGGAGCTGAGCCTGGCACTCCTAGCCGGCAGGAGTTGATGTCTAAACCCTGGGCCTGCTGACGGAGCTCAACCAAGAAGAAAGCCAGAAAACGCTGGATCGCCTTTCCAGTAACCGGAGAAAGCTCCCCCAGTGTACCGATTCTGAAGGGCGAAGCGTGCGCCCCAGGGCTGCCTGCTCTTGGCTGAACCTCAAGTTTCTGTAAAAACACTTGACTCTGCTACCGTCTGTTCTCCGCAGAGATAGTCCTGAATCCCCAGCTTGTAAAGCATCATTCACGGGTGTTGTCAGCTACCAACAGAAATTACTCCCTTCCTGATACAGCCGGGCGAAGCCGACGCGTGCATTGCTGTGAACCCTTGTAAACCTGCCATCGCCTCAAAAACAAATTCAGAAACACTGCAGTCAAACCTGAGAAGTTTACAGTGAAATCCTGTCTGTAGCCCTCAGCCATCCAACCCCACGCCAGACGTGAATTACCCCGCAGCCGTGTGAAAAGCTGGGATGCCTGGCTGAGGTCTGAAAAAGACCTTCTCCTTGGCAGAAAAAGGCTCTGCCGGGGAGGTTTTCATGTTTTGACACTTTTCTGACTGTGCTTTAGACTAAAGCTTTGAAGACTCCAGCGCAGATCCAGTTTTCTGGCACGTCCCCACGCACGTCCTGCATTTCAGCTTCTGTCTCCATCTCTGCCTTCACAATCCTAGCTTCTGGGACCAGAGCAGAGCCTGGGTGTGGGGGATGGCCCTGTATCAAATCTAGTTGTTCGGGGAGGCTGTGAGTTTTGACTGGTCTGGAGAAAGACTGACGCGGTGGCCGGTGGATCCACCTTAAGGATTAGAATTGGCATCACTGACTGTGGGCGGGTAACCCGGGGGGCTGCCCTGCCGAAGGGGTTGAAGGGCAGCTCAGCGCCAGCCACCCCCACCCCGCCCCGAGTGTCTCCTGGCCCTCAGCTTGCATGTCCAGCCCTTCCTCTAAGATCCAGGGCAGCTCAGATCCAGGTGGGAAACCTGAGCCTCCCAGGGATCCAGAGCAGCCATGCTTCCAAGCTGCGGAGCTCTGGTCCTTGTCCCCCGTGCCCAAGGGGAAACCCAGGGTCAGGGGGTCAGTCCAGCCTCCACCCCTGGCTGGGAAGACAGTGCCGGAGTGGAGATTAACCTGCTTCGAAAAGGCAAAGGCGCACCACGCCCCGCCCCTCCTGGGGAGCGCCCGCTTACACTAACAGGCGCAGCACAGCGCTGTCTGAAGGGAGAAGCACGTTCGATTCGCCCTTGGCGCTCCCACGCGGATGACCCCACGTCATTACAGGGCTGATTGACAGTGCACATTGGAGCACGCGTGCCGTGACATGGTGTGTGATCCGCCGTGACACGCGACACTGTGCGACCCAGTGATGGGACAGCCCAGCCACACTGCAGGCCTGCAGGGGCAGACGGGGCGAGCGGCCCCCGGACGCCCAGGCGGGCGGCACTGCCCTTGGCCACAGGACGCAGCTGGGCGGCGCCAGCAGCCCAGCCACGGGCTGGTCAATATCCCCCAAATGTCGATTTTGCCTCCGAGCTTTAGAATGCAAGGAAAGTAAAGTGTGCTGGCCCAAGGAGCCACTTTGGTTTTAGAGGGAAGTTTGAAGCAAGATCCACACGGCCTGGCTTAACTGTCATCATGCCGTGACCCAGAGAAGCCAGACGCTTGGCTTCGCTCTGGAACTGGGTGGACGGCGCGCACGCCTCACTTCCTCACCCAGGCCCCTGATGACACCTGAGCGACGGTTCACCATCTAGCTGGACAAGCCCCCAGCCCTGAACAATTCCCAGCTGGGCTCGCGTCTCAGCTCTAACCCACAGCTCCGACGACTGTCCCCTTCCCGCCAGGGCCATTAAACTGCCTTGCCCCTGTCTGTCTGCCCCGCAGACCTGGGGCCTCCGCTCAGGCAGAGCCCCGTCCAGCGCCTACCCCCCGCTCCTGCCGTGACTCGTGGTGTGTCCTCGAGGGCCATCACAACGTCACATCAGCAAGTGGACAAACACCCAAAGCTCCCCGGCCCCGAGACTGTGAATAAGAAGGCGTGCAGCCTGCCCTCGGGCTCACAGAACCCGGCCGAGTCTCAGAGAGAAAAACCAGAGAGAGAGAGGAGCCTTCTGACGCTCCTGAGCCCCCACATGCTTCGCCCCCTCTGGGGTCATGGGTGGCTGCCAGCCTGCTGCTCCCGGGCTGCAGCCTCGGGCCGCCCGCCGGGTCCGAAGGCCGCCCCAGGTCCATGCCAGGTCCAGCTGGGGACTCAGCTTGTCACGGAGCGGTGCGTGAATGGCCCCCGCACGCTGGCCTCTGCCTGAGTAAGCTGTTACCTCCGTGTCCATACCGCAGGCCTGTGGTCCCCGCCTTGGCACCAGGAAGCCCAGGCTCCCAGATGGGAGTCCAGAGCCCCACCCAGGAGGCCAGGCAGTGGCAGAGGTGACCCGCCGACCCCGGGTCCCCAGCAGTGGGTCCCCACACTGTCCCAGCCCCCACCCCCACACAGAGGCCCAGCGCCTACGCCCTCAGAGCCCCCATCTAGAGGCCTAGCCTAGGCCGGGGGTGGGCTCCCTTCACTGCCGCCCCCCAGCACTTCAAGGACAAAGCCAGCTGCACGCTGCCCACGTTGGCATCCACAGAACACGAACCATGGACCACCGTTGTCCTGCCGTGAGCGTGGGGGCGGGGGCGGGGTGGGCGCAGGCATCCAGCCCCCAGGTCTGCACGCACAGGCGGAGCCGGGCAGGGCAGACAGAGGCGGCAGACCCCCCGCCCGCCCAGCTCAGCCTCTTGGGCAGCCGGCCGGGTTCTGGTCCGATGGCTGGAAAGCGGTGCTTGGGGGGCTCGTCATGGACGCTTTTCTGATGGTTCCCTCATCCTCCCTGTCCCCTGGGGACACTGAGACCCTCTCGACGGCCCAGGTCCCAGGCGGATCATCCCCGCCAGCCCCGTCGCCAGCCCACCCTACCTCCACTGCGGAGCCGGGCCTGGGCAGAGCCCCCAGCGCCAGGCCTGGGACCGGGGCCGTCAGACATGGGACCAACAGGCCAACTCAGGGCCTCCCCGGTGCCGGGTGGTAGCCCTCGAGGACAGGCGCCAGCCTGCCAGCACCGCCGTCTGCAGCCCCCACTCTGCTTCACTGCCCCTCTCTCTTTAGCGCTGACCCAGCGACGGTCGGTGGGGGGCTCGTGGTCTCCGCTGGGAACGTCATTCACTCTTTCCTGACAGTAGGCGGCCCAGCCACAGCTGAGCCCCCGAGGGCTGCTGGGTCCTGGCACCCGGCCTGAGGGCTCCCGAGGGAAATCACTGACTCCAGGCCATGGGGAGGCCTGGCCCGGCCCAGGGAGCGGCTTTTGGGGCGGCTCAGCCCGGGCACCGTCACACCTCTGCAGCTGCTGGAGAGTATGCTTCTCTTAAGGCCTCCAGGAGAAGACGAGGGAACGTCAGAGCTGCAGAAATGTGGCCATGAGCCCCAAACCGAGGCTCCCTTCCCCGGAACAGGAAGGAGCGGCAGCAGCTGACGCGCAGTCTTCACCAGGAGCCCCTCATCTTAATGGATGGGAGGCATTTTAGTAGCAATAAAAATAGATTTAATAACCAGACAGCGAAATTACTTTTTTTTTTTTTTTTTGGAAAAAAAAAAAAAAGCTAGGTAGTAAATATTCACTGATGCTCCTGTGAGCTCACTGGGGTTTTGGAAACAGATTAGAACCTGCTCATGAGTGCATACATGAGCACACGCGTGCACGCACGCAACAGCACCACTCAGCAGCTCCTCAGCTGTCCAGAGGCAACAAGGCCCTCTTCTCGTTGGAAGCAAGAGCGGGGCTCCCTCCCCCAGGGCCTTCCCTGACAGACTCCTCACTGAGTCCCATCAGGGTAATGAACACAAGCCCCCGGCAAAGCTCAGAGCCCCCAGTTCCAGATGGGAGGCCGCCTGGCTATGGGTGCTGAGGCTGCTGCCCTGAGCTCCACCCAGAGGGGCCGTCCCAGGTGCAGGCCCGGCACTCGACTCCCTTAGGCAGACGCTTCGTCCTAAACTGCAGGATAATCCCATCCAGGCCTCACAGCCAGCGACGCTGGGCTCTCATCTCCCGGGGAGGCCGCGGGGCTGATCTGCATTTCCTTCCATTCAGCAGGTCTGCTCCCAATACCTGCACCGGGTGGGCGAGCCTCGGGGGACGGGTACCCCCGGGGGGCGGAGCCCAGAGCCTGCACAGAACTGTGGGCCTGCTCAGCACTCCAGGCCACAAGGACCCAGGAGGCCAGGCCCTGGTGCCCAGACACAGCCCTGAGGGGCGGCAGGACCTCCTGGGACGGGACCCAGGATGGGCCCTGAGAACCACAAGGGGCCACGGAAGCTGCTGGAGCCGAGGACTGACCGGGATGGATGTGCCTGGAAGCGAGATTCCCATGGCTTCGTGGAGAAGCACGGGGGACCGGGGCCAGGAGACCGATGGCGAGGCGAGTGTGCCAACCCACGTAAGAAGGAAGGCAGGAAATAGCAGGGCGGGGCGGGGACCCTGCAGAAGGGTGCTCCAGGGCAGCTGCGTCCCCCTGGACCCACCCCCCCCCGGGTCTCTTCAGCCCCCTGCGTCAGTCAGGGGCAAACCTCAGGCTGGCACGTGGTGCTTTTAAGACCAACAAGCACTGGGGCTCCTCTGGAAAGCGCTGAATGCATTTCCCTCATTAGACCCGGGCCCTGCCCTCACAGCCTCTCTCCCCTCATTATTCCTGCACAAGCCGACACATGATGGGCCCTGAAGTGCCCGTGCGCGCCTTTGCGCCTGGACGGGGGTGGGCGCCCACTCTGCCTCCAGGCAGGCCTCCACGCTCCCCCACGGGGGCCGCCCGCCTGCAGGGGGTTGTGCCTTCACCTCACCCGCGGGAAAGGGCAGGGTTGGAGCAGCTGGAGAAGGGCGGGGAGGGGCCACTTCTTTGCTGGCAGAGGAGCCCTCCTGCTCCTGACTTTGCGCCAGTTCCCCGCACTCCCCCACACAGACACACACGCACACACTCGCGCACATACACAAGCACACACACACGCATGCACACACTCATATGCACACACACTCACGCACACACATGCACGCACACACACATGCACCTCCACCCAACGCCTCACCTGCCTTCCCTCGAGAATCTCGCCCTCCACGGGAGGGATGATCAGGGGCCCCTCTGAAGCCCACCGGTCCCCGTGGCCTTTCCCCTTACGCTGACCTTGGCCTCGGGCCACACACAGCCCACCCTCCATGCCGCCCGCCAGGCCCCCGGCAGCCCCACCTGCCCCCAGCCGACCACCCGCCCAGCCTCGGCACATGTGCCCCCACCCCCTGTGTCTGCTTCACACACTCACACCCACACACACATTCAGAGCATTCACAGACGCCTACTCACATGCACACACTCACTCGTGTGTGCACACACTCACATCCACACACACACACTCAGCCGGACACACCACCTTCTTTCCCCCCCTCCTCCCTTAGACCCCGGGGAAGGGGCTTCATCAGGGAGGCCATCCTGGGAAAGGGCGTCCCACTCTGGGGAGAGACCACCTCCACCCTTGAAGCCTAAGGGTTCCAGACACCACAGCCACAGAGCCCCTCCTGAAAAGACGATCCCCACGAAGAAGCCCATAAAGTTAGGCCTGCAAGAGCCCCAAAGCCCTGCCTATCAGCCCCTGTTCCTGGGCGCCCACAGTTCCATGGGGCCCCTCAAATGAAGCCCCCCTGGAGGCAGCCAAGAGGCTTGTCCAGTGTCACGTACTCATGTGAGACCATAAGGAAGGTTGAGCGCTGGAGAATGGACGCCTGTGCACTGCGGTGCTGGAGAAGACTCCTGAGGGCCCCTTGGCCTGCAAGGAGATCCAGCCAGTCCATCCCAAAGGAGATCAGTCCTGAGTGGTCATTGGAAGGACTGATGCTGATGCTGAAACTCCAACACTATGGCCGCCTGATGCAAAGAACTGACTCATTGGAAAAGACCCTGATGCTGGGAAAGACTGAGCGCAGGAGGAGAAGCGGACAGAGGATGAGATGGCTGGATGGCATCATCGACTCAATGGATATGGGTTTGAGTAAACTCCGGGAGTTGGTGATGGACAGGGAGGCCTGGCGTGCTGCAGTCCATCGGGTCACAAAGGGTCAGACGCAACTGAGCGACTGAGCAACAACGAAAGGTGAGAACCCCACAGGGGAGGACCCCACAGGTGAGGACCTTCTGTACAGGTGAGGACCCCCACAGGTGAGGACCCCACAGGGGAGGACCCCGACAGGTGAGGATTCCCACAGGTGAGGACCTTCTGTACAGGTGAGGACCCCGACAGGTGAGGATTCCCACAGGTGAGGACCACCACAGGTGAGGACCCCCACAGGTGAGGACCCCGACAGGTGAGGACCCCACAGGGGAGGACCCTCTGTACAGGTGAGGACCCTCTGTACAGGTGAGGACCCCCACAGGTGAAGATTCCCACAGGTGAGGACCCCACAGGTGAGGACCCCGACAGGTGAAGATTCCCACAGGTAATAACCCTCTGTACAGGTGAAGACCCTCTGTACAGGTGAGGACCCCCACAAGTGAGGACCCCTACAGGTGAGGTCCCCCACAGGTGAGGACCCCACAGGTGAGGACCCCCATAGGGGAGGATTCCCACAGGGGAGGACCTTCTGTACAGGTGAGGACCCCCACAGGTGAGGACCCCCACAGGGGAGGATTCCCACAGGTGAGAACCCCGACAGGTGAGGACCCCGACAGGTGAGGACCCCCATAGGTGAGGACCCTCTGTACAGGTGAGGACCCCACAGGTGAGGACCTTCTGTACAGGTGAGGACCCCCACAGGTGAGGACCCCTACAGGTGAGGTCCCCCACAGGTGAGGACCCTCTGTACAGGTGAGGACCCCTACAGGTGAGGACCCCCCAGGTGAGGACCCTCTGTACAGGTGAGGACCTTCTGTACAGGTGAGGACCCCCACAGGTGAGGACCCCTACAGGTGAGGACCCCCCCAGGTGAGGACCCTCTGTACAGGTGAGGACCCCCACAGGTGAGGGCCCTCTGCACAGGTGAGGACCCCCACAGTTGAGACCCAGGAGGCATGCTGGTCCTGATCCTGGAGACACATGCTTCACTCTGGACCCTGCGTAGCATCACTTCTTCAAGTTATGGCCACAAAGAGATTAGTTTAGCTCTTTCTAACTGGATAATTGCCTCAGAGAAGGGTGAGACGTCAGTCAAGAACCACAAACACATTGAAGTCCCTGGGGCCCAGGACAGCGTTGCACCCGGGAGTGCGAGGCTGTGGGAGGCCCGCCCCGCCCGGACCCCTCCCCGCGAGCTCCCACCGAGCCCTGCGGCTCGGCTCGCTGTGTTCACCTCTGGAGATGCTCCAGGCCGATCCACACGCTTGGAGCTTGCGTTCTAGACAGAAATGAGCAGGTTTCAGGAGACCGCAAATCTGCCATCAGGGAAGCTGAAGGGACTGCTGAATGAGACAGGAGGTGAGGAAGGCCTCCCTGAGTGGACAGGTTTACACAGACTCGAGAGAGAGAAACCATGGAGATACTGGGGAGACAACGAGCCAGTCTCAAGAACAGCCTGTGCAAAGGCCCTGTGGCAGAGGGGGCACTGGGAGCTTGGTTAGGAAGGCAGGGGGGCGGTGGTGCGAGGAGAGGCCACTCGGGGGTACCCAGGTCCGCCCCAGGCCCTGGGGGCACAGCCTGGAGTCGCACGCGACGCTCAGCTGGCGCTCACAGCTGCCGGGAGGGCGTCGGCCCCACTGGTGCGAGCGCTAGGGTGGGTGTCTGCGGCCCCCGCCTGAAGGCACAGCACTCCACTCGGCCTCTTCCAGCCTCTCAGAGAAGCGGCCGCCCCTCCCAGAGGGCTCTCTCTCCCCGCGCGGTGCCCGAGGGCGGAGGAAGCGCCAGGCTGGACTCAGAAAAGGAGTCGGGGAAGGGGCAAGCGGCTCTTCTCGTCTGTTCTGGGCGCGCAGTGCGTCTCCCACCTCCTGGTGCAGGCACGGGCCGCCAGCCCCCACCCGCAGGGGCACGCTGTCGGTCACAGGACGCGGCGGGAGGCAAGGGTGACGCCGCAGCTCCGGGGGGGTGGACGGCTGGGGGACGGGCTGAGCGGAAGCGAGGGCCCCCGCGGCCCGGGGACGGGCGGGGCTGGCTCCATCGCTGGGCAGGGGGCACACAGCGCCTCACGCCCCCGGCGAAGGCGCGTCCCCCGCTGGTACCTCGGAGCTTCCTGGGTGACGAGTCGCAGAGTGAGGCCTCCACGGTGATAATCTTGAATCTGCTCTGTTTTAAGTAAAAATTCCAAGGTTTTATTTGAGGTGATGTACTGAGCAAATGAATTGACTCTCGCCCCTCCAACTCCGTTAGAGAGAAACCTACTTTGAAAGAAGTCTCAGCTGTCTTTCTCTCCCAGCTGGGGTAGAAGGGCGCGGGCGAACGGATCCTCCTGCCTCGGGCCACTAGAACAACCAGGGAAGTACACCAGGTGATGGTTTTCAGACAAGGCCCAGCTAGCGGCCCGACACGAGGCCCCAGAAAGAAGGGAGGCAACGCAGGGGAACCTACACACGCCCTCCCGCCTGATGCTGGCCGCCCAGAGCACAGAGGGGTGTGACTCAGATGCGAGCAGCCTCCCGATGGCTTCACTGCTGATGTCTACGGAGGAGTTCAGGAAGAAGGACCACCAGCCCCACACGAACTTGTCCAGGGGGGAGAAGAGGGGTGAGGACTTCCCAGCTAATTCTCCAAAGCCAGCATCCCCCTGATTCCAAAGCCAGGCCAGGACATTACAAGAGAAAAAAAAGAGAAAATGACAGCCCAGTTGGTTTTACAAACAGAGTCACGCAAACCTTCAACAAGTATGAGCAAACAGAACCCCACGGCGCATAAAAAGGGCAGCACGCCATAACCAGGTGGGTTTTACCCGGGAGCCCGGAGCCGGTTTTGCATTTGCTGACCAACCAATGCAGCTGGCTGCGCTGACACAGGTACACACACACACACACACACACACACGTCAGAGTCATTGGACTAAACCGAGCACCCGCTCGCGATTGAAAACCCCAGCCAACTGAAAATGGAGGAGAACTTCCCTAACCAGATACAGGCCGTCCACGGGAAACGCACAGCTGAAGCCTCTGCTGCATGGTGAAGACCAGATGCCTTTGCCCTGAGACCGGGAGTGGAGCAAGAGTGTCCCCTCTCCTCGCTTCTGCTCCACATTGTACCGAAGGTCACGGTCAGAGCAGCAAGAAACAAGCAACACGCACAGATCAGAAAGGCAACAGTCAGCGGTATCTGCTCACCAAGGACAAGATTGTCTAAGTGGAAAAACAAGGGAATCGACAAGAAGCAACCAGATCTAATCACGTTTACAAGACAGGAGGCAATAGAATCTATTTTTTTATATGCCAACAATAATCAATCAGAAATTAACATTTCTTTTAAAATGCTAGGGGGAAACACATTAATGAAATACTTGGGACAAATCTTACATGATATGTTGTCCAAGACCTGTATACTGAAAATGATTTAAAAAAAAAAAAAAGGTTGCTGAAAGAGCTTAAAGAAACCCTGAATAATGGAGAGACCACAGTTATGAATCGGAAGAGTCGATGTTGTTATCAGTTTCCCAGTTGGATCTATAGCTTCAGCTCAATCCAGATCCGAATCCCAACAGGTTTTTTTCCACAGAAACTGACAAGCTCTTTCTAAAGTTTTGCATGGAAAAGCAAAGGTTCTGGAACAGCCAAAATAATTTTTACTAAAAAAAAAAAAAATCAAAGAGGACTTTAGTAGTCTAGCTTTAAAACTGATTATTAAAGTATAATAATCAGGACAAAGAGGTGCTGATGTAGAAACATGCAGAGTAAGGGACAGAATAGAAACTCGAAGCTCAGTCCCAAGCACACAGACGGTCACTGATTTCAGAAAAAGATTCAGGAAAACAGTGAGGGAGAGACAGCCTTTTCAACGAGAGGCACTGGCGCCATCAGCTGCTTCCCGGAGCAGCGTGGGTCCCGACCCCACACCAGCCGCAGAAACTCAAGAGAACGGAGGGTGCGCACAGAAACTGAGAACGGAGGGTGCGAACATCTTCATAGGCTACAAAAATTTCAGAATAAAATAGAGAACAGTTTCATATTTGGGGGGAAGGAAAATGTGTGAGGTAAAGCATGAAACCTGGAGACTGTGAAGAAGACGACAGGCATAGTTTACTCTTAAAACCTTTTCACAGCTTCCATTCAGCCAAAGACACTATTTTAAAAACGCCAAAGAGAAGTAACAGCCTGCGAGAAAATATTTACAACCCCTAAAATGAATAAAGGATGACCATTTAGAGAATACGAAGAGCCCTTGCAAGTAAATAAGAAGATTATGACAAACCCAACAGAAAAATAAGCAAAGATTGGAAAAAGGCAACTCAGAGGGAGAAATGCCGCTACCATCATTCACAGAACTCACATTTAAGTAGAAAGATAGTTTTTTGTCTCTAAATTGACAGAAGTTTAAAACACTGGAGATATCCAGCCCTGGTTCCAGTGTGGGAAGGAAGCACAGTCAGAGCACACTTGTGACTTTGTGCGAACGTGTGAAATCTACTTACCGGGTGATTCTGCGATGCAAACAGAAAGCGTCAGTGGGCAGAGGCCCTGACCACGCAAGCGCCTTCCCAGGAATCTAGCCTACAGACGGAGGAGGCGGCGGCACCCGCTCCAGTGTTCTTGCCTGGAGAATCCCAGGGACGGGGGAGCCTGGTGGGCTGCCGTCTGTGGGGTCGCACAGAGTCGGACACGACTGAAGCGGCTTAGCAGCAGCAGCAGCAGCAGCCTGCAGAAGGGCAAACATGCTCACAAAGACGGATGACTGTATCTTGGACTTCGAAAACTCGAAGGTCGGTCTGATTTTTTGACGTGTCCTCATATTCTCTTTCCCCTGCATGGAGACCTCTTCCCCACTCACTGCCTAGAGAACTCCTATTCTCCCACAAAAACTCAGCGAGTTCACCCTTCTCTGACCAACCAAACAAAATCGGGGTGCCCGGGACACGTGGGACTTTTCTCTCTCTCTCTCTCTCTCTCTGACTCTCTGTCTGTCCCTGACTGACGGTCCGCGTCGCCAGCCTCTCCCTCCGGGAGCAACACCCTTGCGTTCAGGGGCGTGTGGCGCTGCCTGCAGCGTGCCTGGCATTCAGCAGAGAGCCTGGCTCAGGGCAGGGCCCAGTGTACCTTCAGAAGCATCTGCCCCGAGAGCCCAGGCCTCCCCAGGGCGCAGAGAGGCGTCTTCAGGGCCTTCCTGGGGAGCCTGAGCGCCCTTCGGCCTGACAGCCTGTGCATACCTGCTCCTCAGTGGGCAGCTGGCTGACATCGGCGTGGGCTCTGACCAGCTAGCTTCTTTTCCAAGTCAGGAGCAGAGAGCCATCCTCTGATCAGAGAGACTGCAGGCACCAGGAAGCAGGTGGAGGTGATGTTTCAGGGTTTGGAAGAGGCCCCCAGTGCCTGTGATATCACACAGAGCGGGGGGCCACCTACCTACCAAAGTACAAAGGCTGCCAGAGTCCCAGCTGAGCCACCCCCCACCCAGGGTGGCTTGGCCCCCTGCTGAGCCTCGCAGACCACCCAGCCTCTGCTGGAAGCCGCCCCGTGCTTCCCCGCCCTGCTTCTAGGTTTGATCCCCGCGGAGGCTTGGCTGCTTGGAGAGCTGATGGTGTGTCCATGAGACAGAAAAAAGCCCATGAAGGAAGCCCACCCACAGCCACGTCTCTGACACCATTTTCAGTAAGCCTCGGGGCCCCCTGTTCCGTCCTCCCGTCCCAGGGTTCACTGGGCTCTCCCCTTCACTTCAGGGCCTCAGGGACGGTCAGGGCCACCCCTGCCAAAGCGCCATCAGCGAGAGAAAGGGGCAGAGAAGCCAGAATCAAGGGCCTGGGCTCCAGACGAGCCCGTCTTTCCCTAACGTGCAGCAAGGGACCGTCTGCCTGACCTCTGAGTCCCTCATGCTCCCACAGGGCGTCACTCCCATGCTGAGGAGTGGCCGCAGCGGGAACCACCGCCTGGCGTACGGGAGGCGCCCGTCAACTCCAGCAGGAAGGGCCGCCTTCGTGAACATTTCCAGCATGGTGCCGCTCCGGACCAGTTTGCTTGGAAGCCTGACAAACCAGAGCTGACTCTGCCTTTTAGCGCCATCCAAAAGGGGCTCCTGTCTCGGGCGGCCCTCTGCATCCAGATGTTTGGAAGCCCCGGTGAAGGTGGGCCAAGAGTGCCACCAGGCCGCACAGCCCACACCCCAGTCAGGAGGGAAGAAGGGGGAGGGCAGACCTCTCAGCCCAGGCGGTTCTTCCCACAAATGGAAAAGGGCAGGGTGCAATTCCCCGAGAAATCAGGAGACCCTGCTGTGTTCGTTATACCAAACTGGCCCCCAGACCCAGAGCCCCTCAGGGCTGGGGAACAGGGACACCCCTGTCTTCCCCACCGGCGTGCCCCGAGGCCCCCCTGCTCCTGACGTTTGAGCCAGTGGAAGATAGATCATCCCCAGCGGGGGGAGGACTCTCAAGGACAAATCTAATTTCCTTCTGTTTCCCGCCGCGCAAATAGCCTGTCACTCTCTGCAGAAAGCAAACTCGCTGTCGTCTGCGCCTCCGCCTGGAGGAGCGACACCAGGCCATGAGCCTTCGTGCCAGGCCTGCCTCTCCGCCTGCTCCTCCTGCAGCGGGAGGGGCTGGCGCACCCCCGCCATCCCCCTGCACATACACGGCTGCCTGGCAGGGCTGCCCGGCGGCTCGTGCCCGTTGGGGGAGCACAGGGGAGGCCGGGGGGAAGGGGCGCCTCCACACTGCGGGGGTCTTCGCCAGAGGAGCCTGGTACTGCAACAAGGTGTGCCTTGGAAACCCCCTCAAGGTGGGCGGCCGAGCTCGCCTTGCCTCGGGGCCCTGGCATCCGGGCGGGTCCGCCCTGCTCTCCCAGGGTCCTCAGCCTCCCATTAACCCTCCTCTCGTGAGTCCGGGAGCCCCTAGGTTGCGCTCCCGCAGGCCGGCTCTGGCCCCCCGACCCCCCATCCCGCTTCCCAGTGGCCTTCGCCCATCTCCGCTTCCTGGGTGAGCCTCTGAGCCCACCTGGGCACCTGCCTGGACAGCGGCAGCTCAGATGCGCTCCTGCGTCCACAGGGACTCCTCGGTCCCCACGGTCGCTCCCCCGCCCCGTCTCTGCCTGCCTCTGCCCCTGGTTGCTCACACTGCCCCCCTCGCCCCGGTGTTCACTGCTGCCAGCTCCGTGAGTACCCGGGGCACCCTCCCCATCGCCCCGCACCCTCTCGCCTCATCCTCCCGGCCTCCCGCCGTCCCTGCTGACGCCCCTGCCCGACCCCCTGGTGTCTGAGGGGGCAGCTGTCAGTGTGTGAGGGGAGCTGAGCAGCGTCCCCCCTCTTTGAACCTCCTTTCTTTCTGGGGGAGCTCCCAGGGGTGGGGAAGGGCTGAGGGGGCAGAACAGGGGTCCGGCTCATCCCGGGCTCCCAGGGGGCCTCTGGCGACAGGGATGGCGCTCCAGCTGTTGTCAGGGGCACAGTCCACACCCACGTATGCCAGTCGCCTGAGGGATGACCCCGGGGCTCTGCGGGGACCCCAGCGCATCGCTCACGGTCAGCATCGCAGCTGTCCCCTGAGAGGACGGCGCAGGCCAGCCCAGCAGCCTCTCCTGACTGGTACGCGCTCCCTCCCAAAGCAGCCGGTAGGTCCTCCCAGGGGACCTACTGCAGCCACGCCCCAGAGTGGGCGTCCACGGCCCGCCCTTGTAGGTCCCCCCACCCCGTGTACCCGGCACTAACCCCACATCGGCTCTCTGGGGAACGCGCCTGCGGCCCCCCCGGGGGTCAGTCCCCCCAGTGTTCTGGGACTGACTCCAAGCCAGGTGACCTGCAGTGGGAAATGCCTTAGAGTGGGAGATGACCACCCACTCCAATATTCTTTCCTGGGAAATCCCACGGTCAGAGGAGCCTGGGGGTCTACAGTCCATGGGGTTGAAAAGAGTCAGACACGACCGAGCGGTGTCAAGCGGACGTGACTCACGCGCACACACTGGGCCCACAGGCTCACGCCTGGGATCCCTGCAGGGCTGGGACCTGTCAGAGCCAGGATCCGTCGGCCCCAGCCTTGACTGTCATCAGGGGAAACTAAGGACTGGGATGGGGGCGGGGGGCTGTCCTGGGACCCCGGCGGGCTGTGCAGGGTCTGCAGACGCCAGGCTGAGCATCTGTCCTCGCAGGTCTGTGCCGGTGGCTGGGAGGAGGAGTCCAGACGCTCCCCGGAGGCCGGCCCATCTTCCCGGGTAAATAAAGAAGCAGATAAACAAACACGCCTCGGGCGAGGTGGCCGTGAGCTGCAGTGACAGCCGAGACAGGCTGCAGTGTGCGCCCGGGGGGGGTCTGCCTTCACGAGCAAATCGCCTGGCCATCTGGAGACGCGGGCGCTGCAGGGGCGGGCATCACACAGAGACTCGGAGTGACAGGTGGCGAGGCTGGGGCTCCGGGGGCCCACCACGCTGGCCTGGGGGGTGGGCACCAACAGGTGTGGACACGGGGGCCTGGATCCCCGGGGTCCTCCAGGGAGGCGGGGGTCTGTGTTTCCCTCCTTCCCTCCTGCTCGTTTCCCCCGACCCTCCTTAGACAGATGGCGAGGCCAGGATGGGCCCGCAGGAGGCGGAGCAGCGGCTCCCAGAGCTGAGTCCCCGCACCCCGGAGCCCTAGCGACCCCTCCCCACGGCCACCCCTCCTGTGCCCAGGCGGCCACCCGCTGGGCCTTGCCCCGCCCCCAGCTGCCCTCCCAGCAGGCTGCTAGCCTGGCAGCCCAGCTTCTGCTATTGTTTCTCGTTTCTCCTTTTCTGAAACAGACTTGGCAGAACGGGAGGAACATTAACAAGGGTGGGATCAGGGCGCGGGACCGGGAGAAGTTACTGGTTTGTTTGCTTTCAGGGAGTCCTGGACACAGAGCGCCTGGGCTGTGGGGGGCGGTGGGCGGCGGGAAGCCAAGGTCACCCAGGAGGTTAAGGGCTGGGTCCCCTCCCTCCCGGTGGGCACAAGTCTAGATGAGGAGCTCAGGATCTGAAGCGTCTGCTGCCCGCTGGACTAGGTTTCCTCTAGGTGGGGGAGCCGTGGGCCTTGGAGGCTGGACCCCCAGGGCCTCCCGGCCGCTCTCTGTGAGCTCCTAGGGATGAAGGCACATGCGCGGCCGCTGTGTAGACCCAGCAGCACCAGCCTGGGGCCTGGTGGGCACTGTCCTTCACACCCACCAGGCTAGCAGAGTCCAGGAAGGGCAGCGTTCCGGCCCAGCGCCTCTCAGGGTTGCACTGGGGTCAGCCCCGCGAGTTCAGGGTTGACGTGGACACAAAGGACATCTTTGCTCAGCTCACACGTCCTGAAAACCCAGAATTAACTTCCCGGGGAGTCAGATGGAGCTGAGGGAAGGGGGAGAGAATGAAAGGCCGGAGGCGTGACAGCTCGTCAGAAGCCGCCCCCAAACCCAGACCCTGTGGAAACAGACCCGAGCACATCCGTCGCTCAGCCTCCTTTCAGCCTCTCCTTCGCTCTGCGTGGGGCTGGCGTCCTGGAAGTTCATCAAACTGGGCTTTGAGGCATGCGTCTGATCTGACTGTTTGGGAATTAACCCGCAGGACGCAGGGCGCTCACAGCCGCTCCTTAGCACTATAGACGGCCCAGAGGCCCGGCCTGGCGCCCTCGTCTGCTGTGCACTCGGTTCCCATCCTGCGTGGCCGCGTCCCCAACATCCTAGGATGGAGTTCACACCCACCAACTCAGGACAAAAGCCTGTTGTTCCCACCTGGACTGGCGGGGCCTCGGACAGGGGCTGGGTGGGGGCAGGGGACAAAAGTGTCTTTTTGTCGGGTTTCAGCTCCCAGAGGCCCTGTGGTTCCCTCCGCTGACAGGGGTGTGCGTGCCAAGTTGCTCGGCCGTGTCCGACTCTTTCGTGACCCCATAGACTGTGGCCAGGCTCCTCTGTCCATAAGATTTCCCAGGCAGGAACAGTGGAGTGGGCGGCCGTTCCCTCCTCCACAAGATCTGCCCGACCCAGCGGCGGGACCCATGTCCCTTAGGTCTCCTGCCTTGGCAGGCGGGTTCTGCACCACGAGCCCCACCTGGAAAGCCACGCACCCTGCCCTCCCCGCCTTTCCGCCGTGGGAGAAGGGTCGAGCGGGCTGCCTCCAGGAAGTGACGACCCGCCGGCATCAAGAGGGTCAAAGTGGCGCGCACAGGTGGGCACGTCTGGAGCGGAGTCAGCGGAGGGAAGTTCTGTGACGCTGGACAGAGTCCCCTGCGTCCTCAGGAGGGGTCCCGGCCCACTGGGCCCACCACAGTGACCCACTCGGCACTCTGCAGCCTCAGCACAAACCAAGCTCCCAGGAGACAAGCTGCCCACAGCCTCCGTGCCCACCGCCTGCATCCCGACATCCAGCGCTGTGGTCCTTGCTGCCCGAGACCCAACAGGGCCCTGCCAGGGGCAAAGTGCCAGGCATCATGGAGTCGCTACATCAGACAAGGGGTGAAGGTCACTGTGGAGACCTCCTGACCCCCCACAGCAGGACCCCTTGTGTCCTGAGGGCACTCACCCTTCAGCTCCATGGCGGCCCATGGAGAGGGGGCTGTCATCACCCCTGCTCTGCAAACGCCAGGACAGAGGCTCAGGGAGGCGCAGGCCTTCCCCCAGGTCATGTGACTGGGAGCAGCGACCCCGGAGCCCCCTTCGGGACAGCCAATGCCCCCCGCAAAGGTGCCAGACCCCTCAGGACGCAGCCCAGGCAAGGACACCACCTCCGGGTCCTGGCCCTGCCGCAGCCTCGGCCAGCTCCAGGGCCCCCGCGGAGACCGGCGTTTCTCAGATGACGACCAGTACCTCGGGGGGTACGGCCAGCTCTCCCGGCAAGTGTGTGAAGCGTCCTCCCCCAACAGGCTGGCCCCACCCCCTCCTCAGACAGGCCTCTTCTCCAGGAAACACTTTCCCAATTCTCACACAGAGCAAACGGCCCTGTAATCATCTTAGAGCGCCGAGCCGAAGATGCAGGGTGCTGCGCCCAGCCTCGACCGGAGGATCCCGAGCTGCTGGGGCTGGACCGGCCTCCACAGGGGTCCTGGGGGCCGTTCTCTCATGAAGTGAGGGTCGCAGCTGCTCCCGGGATGCTCGAAAACACACGCAGGCAGCACGCACACACACAACCCACACGCATTCGCGTGTGCACACACACACGCAGGCAGCACGCAACCCACACGCATTCGTGTGTGCACACATCTGGACACGAACGCAGGCCCGCCCAGGGGTCCTCGCTGAAACATGCATGCGTGCCCTCACGTGTGCATGTACACGCCTGTGTGCTCAGGACACGCACGCATGCTCTCCACGCATACTCCTTCCTGAAACCCAGGGCCAGCTCTGGCCTCCACGAGACCGAAGGCTCTCTCAGCCCTGAGGCTGGTTTCAGTGGAAAGCTGAGAAGACCTGCCCTCCCACGGCTGTTTTGAAGTCCAGGAAACGCTGGCGGGCCCCAGGGACACTGACTGATGCCTCTGCTGCCGGGCCTGGGCCTGGCAGAGCCGGCCCTTTGTTCCTGGGCCCGACCATCTGGCCTCAGCAAGCGGAGGGGCTGTCTGATCTGCCTTTGATCAGCTGGTGTCCGGCAGGCCCAGTGGGGTCTTCACGAGGTCTGATCGGGGGAGCCCAACCGACATAGCCTGTGATCAAAGAAGGGGCACCTCATGGCTGTCAGCTCCCAGCCAGGCCCATCTTCCCTGCAGCTGCGACAATGCAGGTCCACAGTCGCCCTCAGAAGCCCGCCTTGTCACAGAGCCGTTGCGGCCATCACGGCACTGGGCCACCCCTCCTGGGGACGCTCGGCCCTGCCCAGCGGCCGAAGCCCATTCCTGCACCGTCCGCACTCGGGCCAGCATTGCTGCTTGGACCCGGCATCCGTCAGCCCCCTCCACGCCTGCCCCCGCCCCCACATGGCCCCAGTCTCCCCCTGGAGGCCTCCTCTCCAGCTCATGACCTGCACGCGGCCGCCTCCGGCGGGACTGCCTGCAACCCAGCGGGGACACATCTGACTGTCCTCTGCTGGGCCCCCAGCCCCACGGGGCACATAACTGAGGCATGGATGTGGGAGCTGGCCAGTGGGGGTTGCTGAACCGCTCGCCGCTGACCACCTGGTGTGAGCAGAGTGTTCACATGTGTCTGAGTTGGTGTCTCCAGAGAAACAGTGCCAGGGGTGTGTATGCACATGTGCAGAGAGAGATTTACTATGCAGAACTGTTCACGCTTGTGGTTATGAGAGCTGACAAGTCCCAAGATCACAGCTGGCAAGCTGGGCTGGGACCCGGACAGGTGGCGGTGCCGCTCCAGTTATCAGCTCACTGAGCCCAGAAAGGGCTGGGGTCTCAGCTGGAGCCAAAGATAGACAGCGGTCACAAGTCAGGCAGAAACTCCCCCTGTGTCTGGGGAGGGTCGTCCTTCCGGTTCTATTCAGGTCATCAACTGATTGGACAGGACCCACCCACACTGGTGAGGGCCGCCTGCACCATTCAGTCATGGGATCAAATGTTACCCTCCCAAAGTGCCCCACAGACACGCCCAGGTGTTGTTTAAGCAGACATCTGCTCCCAGCCCCCGGGGCCCGCGATGCTGACAAAAAATCGCACCACGTGAGGCCCAGCGTGTTTGTTACTGAGTGGCAGAGACACTGGCAGAGGATGATGAAACAGAAAACAGCTCTGAGTCCCCGGGGCCCGCCTCTGCCCCTGGTGCCCAGGGATGCTCTCGTCCAATTACACGCTGCTGAGACCAACCAGCCCATCACGTCCCCCAGGAGCCTGGGAGGACCAGGTTCTGAAAGCAGCTGCTTCCTTTCCGGCTCTCAAACCCTCACAAACATGCTAAATTATTAAATAACTGGGCCTCCTCAGGTCTCACTCATCAATTACAGGCCAGCTCTGATGTGAGGTCCAGCAGACGGGCCTCACCGGGCCTTGGACGGAGGCTGGGTGGCTGTCTCCCTGGGGCTTCAGCTCCTCACCCGCAGGGAAAGGCAGCTGTCTGCCGGGGGACAGTGGGAGGAACTCCGCCCATGGCAAAGGTCATGAGGAAGGAGGCTTGGCATACGCAAAGGCGTGGCAAGCCTCAGGAAAGCCCCTGTTCCCGAGCATCTAACCCCAAAACCAGAGTCTGTTTTATGCTCTCACCTACATCTCTGACTCTACGGGGGGCTCTCCCCCATAACCGTTTCTCTTGGAGGAGGAGTAAACGTGCAGCTCCAAGGCAATAAAAATTCCTGGGCGTGACAAGAGTGTTTCAGCTTACGGACTCCTCTGAAGGTTATCTAGCCCACCTGTATAGGTTCATCCGGCCACATGTGATTGTCTACAGCCTCCCAACCTGAGAGGCACGAGATGTTTTAGACTTACTAAAGGCAAATTCTCTTGGGGAGTTGGAAATTATTAGGATAGTGGGTTAGGAATTATATTGGTGAAGGGTCTCTTCATTTGTTATGTCAATAATTGCTACTAATTCCCTGCTCTGGGTGGGACAAGGATGTCTCAGGTCAAACCTCTCCCCCGGCAGACTAGCTTGTGTGACAGGATTATCCATACTCCTGCCACTAGGCACATGATTGTTTACCACCTCTCAACCGTAAACAGCACAGAGAGTTTTGGAGTATTTTGAGAGTCTTAATTAGCATAGGGCTTTTTCTTCTTGTTGAGTCAATGATTGCCGCCAGGCCTCCATATCCTTAGGCACCTGGGAATATATTAATCAATGTATTTGGAATATAGAAAAGGAAATATAGTAGTTTTTAAGGTTAGCAATACTAGACTTTTTGAGTTAATGAATTTTCTCTTTTGTAATAGATCACTGTACTTTGTTATAAATCACTGTGTCCTTGCTATGTGAAAATGTAACTTTATCACTATCTTAAGACTAAATAGATCTTAAGGGGAACATTGGTGAAAGGATTTTTATTTGTTGGGCTGATGTTTGCTGCTAAATCTCCATATTCCTTGCCCTTATAATGAATATTAACTAGCATATAGGGGAAATAAGCATTAACCTTTAAGATTAATCATGTTAACCTTGGGTTAAATAAACTTCTTTCTTGATTGTAACTCACTACACCCTCACCCTATAAGAATGTAACTTTATTTGGAGGGTGGTGCCTGGTTTAAGAAAAAACACCCTTGGAAAAAATAAGTTTTTGGTTATCAGAAAGAAAGGATCAGAAAATCCCTAAGGCCCTTTTATGTGAAGCACCTGATTTTGATAAAGGTCAGGACTGCTGACCCCCACGTGACTCTGTATTCATCCCTATATGTAACAAAAGCTATATAAGCAAACCCCAAAATAAAGAAATCGGATCAGTTTCCGGAAAGACTGATTCCCCCATGTCGCTTCTTTCTTGCTCCCGTTTTTCTGGCTGAATTCCCATCTGGAGCACGGATGCTATTCCACGTAATGCAAGTTATTCAGCCTCTTTTTCTCCACTAATCTTCCTACTACACTATCCGTTTCTAATCTCTCTATATCTGTGATTAAATATGTATTTTTCCAAGGACACCGACGCTGTCCCCACCTTCGAATTCCCTGGATCCACCGGGGCTGGACCCCGGCAGCTGTCTCTCTTGAGGACACTCGTCCAACATCAGAGAGCTTCTCCCGTGCCCCTCCGGCCCCGGCGTCCGAAGCACGTGTGCACAGACACGCCCGCGTGCACAAGCGTCCCCACCTCCCACTCCCGTGATCCACAAGGGGCTGGCCTGGGGAGGCAGCAGTTTCTGGCCTGCCAGGGAGCAGGCCTTGTTTCCTGGTGAGGCTGGGCCTTCAGCATAGGCTGGAGAAGAGCTCCCATGCCAGGCGGCATCCAGGCAGAGCAGGGGTCTGGCCGTGAGTGGGAGCAGGAACCAGTCAACGCCCCGCGGGTTCCCGTCACCTTGTGGGGAGGCTTGGGTCTCCTCTCCTTCCACAGGGCCCTTCCGCCCCTTTAATCCTCTCCCCGTGTCTTCCGCCATCCGGGCTGCCTTCTCCAGGAAGCCTCTCCGGATTGCGATCTCTCTTCCTCCCTGAAGCTCGCTTGGCCCTCCACCCAGGCGCTGGAGCCCCGTCCACCGTGAACCGCGGTGCATAGCCTCCAGTCAGCTTCAGAGCGTGAGGAGCTTAGCGCCCTGCCCAGCCCCCACCCCGGCACAGCACCCTGCACACAGTCCAGCATAAGAAATCCCTGTTGCATGAACCACCCTCGGAGGAATCCACCCCTCAGACTGGACACAATCCACACGCTCCTGCTGACCAGGAAGGAAATAGTCTGAGGGTGAAGATTGCAGGAGCTCCTCGGAAACTCAGCCTGCCCCCGGCCAGGCGGGCATGCCTGGGAGAGGCTTCCCTCCCGAGGTGACCGTGACCTTGGAAGGTGCAGGCTCCGCAATGCCTCTGGGCAGCCCTGCTCACTGTCACGGCCGCTCTCCCCACCCCAAACCCCAGGGCCACAGGAGCCTCCAGACCCACTTGGTGGACACGGCAGGCCACACAAGCCCCCCGTCCGGGGGAGAGTGGCCAGACATCCAGCTGTTGTTCCGCTGCCCCGCTGGCCTCCGCCACCCTCGAACACAGGCCCTGACCTTTCCCTCCGCGTTTCAGCTCTCCAGCTCAGCCCCGCGCCCGGCGTGCGGGGGGCCCCTGACTCTGCAAAACGGCTTTCATAACAGAGCGGTCAGCTGTTCAGAGCCGCGCAGAGAGGAAGCAAGCCTGGGGCTGCCCGAGACGGCTGAGCTCCAGGAGCCATGCCCACTTGTGGCGGCGGCCCATGAATTACTCAGGTGGTTCCTGCTGGTGGAGCTCCGCTCCCTGGCCTCAGGACCGGCCGGTCCCTCCCTCGGTGCCCCCCACCCCAGTCCTCCGGGATGCAGTGGTGGTTAATTAGACACAGTTGGCATGGCGCCCCGGAGCACCAGCGATGATAACCGTGCAAGGAGACGCTGGCATAATCGGCGCTCCGGTCTAATTCAAGAAAATGGATTTGACTTTGGGTGACGGCACGCCAGTCCCAAGAGGGTTTCAAGCTCCGCAGATGTCTCTTCTGCACGCGGCGCAACCACAGCCCACATGCCTCCAGTTTCCCCCCCGGAGTTTTCTGAGCCGGACAGAGTCAGGGCTGAGCGGTCAGACTCAGGGGATTCGCGCCCTGATTCACCGGTGGATAGTGCCACACCCCCCAGACCAGCCTTCCCCAGGGACAACGTCTCAGAGCTGGAGCCCACGCCTGCTGGGCGCTGAAGGGGACCCTCGTCCTGTCTCAGATCCCCTGGGGGTCCCATCAGTCCAGCATCCTCAGATGACATCGTGGGAACAGAAGCTTCCCATTCACTCCTGTTCCCTGGAAGCTTCTGTTCCCTGAGGAGCCCAAATGCCTCACCCCAGAAAGAGAGATTTCCACAGAGGTGGTTTTCCAGCTGGCAGCCCTGGGCATGGCCCACTCCGGGCCCTGACCACTGCAGCCTCAGACAAGCCTCGGCAGCGGGGAAGGACTGAGTCTTTTCCAACAAACAGTGTTTGTTTTTAATCATTGAATTAACTGCATACTGCGCTCCGGGGCATGGTGGGTGCTCAGAGCCTGCTTTCTCGGTGAGCATCTGGCCTGGCCATGGCCCGGCCTCACCCGAAGCCAAGGAGGCCAGGGCTGCCCGCCGAGTGCGGGGCTCCACAGCTGCCGCCTGGAGGCTGCGGCCGCGGGGCAGCCTGCTCTGAGCTCCCTGGGGCTGGCAGGTCAGGGTGGGGGTTCTTGGGGCCCCCAGGGGAGCCAGGCTCTCCACAGCGCAGTGGAAGCAGGCTGGGGAATCTTGAGCACACAACCAGAGGTGCGAGGAACCTGTAGCCTGGACGGACACAGACGCTTGCACTCCTAACCCTCTGCCAGCCGTGCTTGTGCTGGGGGCTTGTCTTCTTGTCTTTACTTTGAACCAGCCGCGCCAGGACAGGCTCGTTAAGACTGTCTCCCCTGCAGCATCCAGCCCTGAGCCAGCCCCACCTGGGGCCACAGTGTCCAGAGGTGGGCCTGTCCCCCTCCCCTATGCGGGCTGCTGGCAGCCAGCTCACCTCCCCTGACCCTCGGAATTTTCCTGGAGGGGAGTGTATTGTCCAACAGGGGACCTGGTCGGTGGGTCCCTGGCCGCTCTGAAGGGGAGAGAAGCCTCTGCTCCATCCAGAGGCAGTTGACTGTGTCAGCCGTGAGATAGGGGGCACAGGTCTGGACAGTGAGACAGGCCTTGTGGGCTAGGCAGACTGCCTGGAGGAGGAACCCAGGACAGGGGCAGTGCCCAGGAGGACTCACCCCGGGGCTCAGCACGGACCCCGGGACTCCAGAAAAGGACTGGGAGGGCCTGACAAGAGGACTCGGGGTGCCATCAGAGTAGGTGGGCGGCTGCTGGCGGCCACATGGTCCCCAAAGGGCAGCCTCCCCAGGGGAGCCGAGGACCCAAGTGGAAAGCAGTGGAGGTCTTGATGGGGGTTCAGAGGAGGGACCAGGGGCACCAGGAACCCGGCCTTCAAGCTAGGTCAGAGGGCAAGGCAAGCCAGGCTGCCTCCAAGGACGGGTGGATCTCTGTCACTAACTGGTGTCCGACTCTGTGTGACCCCATGGACTGTAGCCCACAAGGCTCCTCTGTCCATGGGATTCTCCAGGCAAGAACACTGGAGTGGGCTGCCACTTCCTTCTCCAGGGGAACTTCCTGGCCCAGGGATCAAACGCCTGTCCCCTATGTCTCCTGCACTGCAGGCAGATTCTTTACCCACTGAGTGACCAGGAAGGACAGGTGAGACTGGGACAAAAACTGGCCTCTGGGGGCGGGGGTGGGGGGGGCCATCATTCCAGACAAGTGTCTCCCCAACTGTCCAAAGCCCCAGCAGCCTGACTGGCCCGCAGATCACCCACAACCTCAAAGGAAGCACAGAGCTGGGCCCTCCGTTGACAGTGTGTCCCTGGCCAGCTGCGACAGACCCAAGGGGGTCCCAGGGGCTGTGGCCTGAGGCTGCGAAGGATGAATGTCCGGACCCGGGGTTATAGCCAGGGCAGACTCTAGCCCCAGAGGACCCTTGGCACCGACGGAGCAGTTGGGTCCAACATCTGGGGGAAGGCGTTCCTGACACCTCGTGGGGGGCAAGGATGCTCTAGACACCCTGCAAGGCCCCGGGCAGCTCCTAGGACAGTTATCTGACCCCAAACGTCACACATGCAGGGCTCAGCAGTACAGGGCCCATGATGCCCAGGAGGCTCCCACCAAGGCACAGCGCCACCAGCGGGCAGCCCTGTGCCAGGGTCTAGACCAACAGTCCCACCAGCGGGCGGCCCTGTGCCAGGGTCTAGACCAACAGTCCCAGCCTCTTAGGCACCGGAGACCAATTTTGTGGAAGTGAATTTTTCCACAGACCAGGGTTGAGGGTGGTGTGGGGGTGACTCAAGCCCATGACGTTGCCCTGCATTTTATTTCTGCTATTATCACACCAGCTGCACCTCAGACCACCAGGCGTGACATCCCGGAGTCGGGACCCCTGGCCTAGACAGTCTCTACAGCTCTGCTGGGATTCCCGTCCTGCATGCGTCTCCCGTGTGGAGACTGAGGCCCACGGAGAACGGAAGGGGGCCGCCGGCCCAGGCTGGCCGTCTGGAGGCACCCTCACGGGGCTCCCGTGGGGCTGAGCCCTCAGACACGCCCGGAGAGTCATGGACGTCCTCTGTTATGCTAAGCACCAACCTGTCGGCCATGAGACACCACACAGAGGCCCACGTGCCAAACACACACATGCCCGTATGAACACACTGCGCTCACACACAGGCCCACAGGCCCGCACACGACACGCATACACACATAGGCCCACGGGTCCAGCAACACACAGGCCCACGTGCACACGTGCAAAGCACACACTTCTGAGCACCCAAGCAGCTTCACCGAAAGGGTTGCTCCTATTTCCTGCCAGCCCACCCCCTGCCAGCTAGTGCAGCCTCCAAGAGAGAAGCAAGCAGGCTTAAGAGTCTTGATGGGACCCGAGGAGGCCCACCCCACGCGCGTGCATCTGGCCCCGAGCTCTGGGCGCTTCAGTATTCCGTGCACTCTGCTCCCCGCTCGCCCCGGTCCCACAGCTTCGAATTGCCTGCTTTTCGTCCCCAGTATCGCTGCCCACATCCTCGCTGAGCTGTTGTGGCAGCCACAGCCCACCCGAGGCTGGAGTTTCTCAGGCATGAACGTGAAGGACAGAGCGGGGTCTAAGCCCAGACCTGAGGCAGCCACGGGCCCTGGCGCTTTCATCACGGCGGGAAAGCCTCCTGCCGCCCACTCCAAAAAAAAACCCATGCTGATTCTGCTTGATCTCAGGTAGCAATTTTGTTCAAAGCCTCCTTTCTTATCCTATTTGCTCTTCAGGCATCTTCTCCCAACGTGATCACTTCACAGCCACGGATCGCAGGACCTGCCGGGATGTACACGGCCCATCCCTCTGCCACAGAGCAGCCTCAGGCAGAGCCCGCGGGCCAGGGCGGGCCCAGCGCACAGGGGCCACGGGTCCTGCCTCGACCTCTCCCCGAGAGCCAGCGAGGCCTCCTGAGTCTGACCCGGGTTTCTCCTGCTCTAGGTCTGTCCTTTCCACCTTCTGCTGAGAACCACGCCACTGGCCCGGACTGGTCTATCTGCTCACGCCGGGGCCAGCCTGGGGCTGTTCAGTCGCTCAGTCGTGTCTGACTCTTCGCGACCCCAGGGACTGCGGCACGCCAGGCTTCCCTGTCCTTCACCATCTCCTGAAGTTTGCTCAAGTTCATGTCCATTGACTTGATGAGGCCATCCAACCATCTCATCCTCTGTTGCCCCCTTCTCCTCCTGCCCTCAACCTTCCCCAGCATCAGGGTCTTTCCCATTGAGTGGGGTCTTTCCCATTGGGTCAGCTCTTTGCATCAGGTGGCCAAAGCATTGGACCTTCAGCGGCAGCACCAGTCCTCCCAGGGAATATTCAGCGATTGTCTCCTTTAGGACCCAGCCTGAAAGCAGCTGAAGTTTTAGGAGGATGAGCAGAGGAGGAACACCTGTGGGCCCCGGAGTTCATCTTCTAAGGGACCGAGCCCGGGGCCCTGAGCGCTCGGCTCCCCAGGAGGCACCACCACCCGGTCAGTGCCCTGTCCCCGTTCCCTGCAACATCAGCACACAGCCTTCACTCCAGGCTCGCTTGTTCCTCCTGGCTCTGAGCTCAGAAGGAAAAGACCTTCCAAATATGAATTATGCATTGAAAACCCAGGCAGAGCAATCACGGGCAATAAATAATTCCAAGGTACAGACACATTAGTTAGCTGTACAATCCACTTACGGGCTCAAGCAGCCGTCTCATTAATAACAGGCAGCAGCAGAGACTCAGCCGGCCTGGACCTTGGGCAGGGCAGCGCACTCACAGGGCTGGGGGTCACTGGCCGGACCGCTGCTGCGCATGGTCCCTGGGGTGCCAGCTGGTCAGGACCTCTGGCTCGGGGCGAAGAGGCCAGGGGGGCACTCTGCAGTGTCCAGACACAAGAGGAAGGACGGTTATAGAAACTCTGCTCCATTGAACAGCAAGGCCATCTGGTTTCTGAAACTGGGCTTGCCTCACGCAGTCTCACGGGTCACAGGGGATTCTATGCAGCTCTAGAACTTCCTTAATGAGCAGATCAGAGCTCTATTGAAATTAGCCCTCAAGGGATTTACGGTTCAGTGGACATCTTTTTGCGTCATTTTCCAAACTCCGTCCTTTTTTAAATTGAGGTGTGGACATGAACTTGGGCAAACTCTGGCAGGCAGCGAGGGACAGGGAGGCCTGGCGTGCTGCAGTCCACGGGGGCACAGGGTCGGACACGGCTGAGGGACTGAAGAACAGTCGGCTTACAGTGTTGCGTTATTTCTGCTGCACAGAAAAGCGATCCGGTCACATACATGCAGAAGCAAACTTCGCGTGTTCTTTTCCATCCGGCTTAATCACAGGACGTTGAACACAGCTCCCTCTGCTACACAGTGAAAGGAAGAAAGCGAAGCCGCTCAGTCGCGTCCGACTCCTTGCGACCCCACAGACTGCAGCCACCAGGCTCCTCTGTCCACGGGATTTTCCAGGCAAGGGCACTGGGGCGGGTTGCTGTTTCAGTAGGACCTTGTTTCTCATCCAGCCTAGAGACAGTAGTTCACATCTGCTGGACTCAGCCTCCCGATCCATACTCCCCAACCCCCCCCCCCACCCCGCTGGGCAACCCCAAGTCTCCTCCGCGTCTGCGAGTCTGTTCATGTTTCGTAGATAAATTCACCTGGGCCCTGCTTTAGATCCCACTTGGAAGTGATGTCATCTGGTATCGCGGTTTCAGTGGAGAGTATCTGATACACTTAAGCGCATCTCAGGCTGTTCTGCTTTCTAAGCTATCCTTGCTATTATCTCAGTAAACTTGTGCTCACACAGACTTTGCAATGTCTTGAAAAATTATTTGCTAAGCAGAGGTCCACCTTGACCCAGAACCTACTTAAAGAATCCCAGATCAGCAGGCATGTCCTCACTGATGATGAACGTTGGCTGGTGGCTGTGAGCAGCCTGGCTCCTTGCTGTGGTTCAAGGCTGGCTGGGCAGCAGGGAGTGGAGCCCCCACTGCGGTCGGCCGTGCTGTTTCCCGGGTGCCTGCTCGTCCTCATTCCTGCCGCTTTCCCCGTGTTGGCCCTGGGCTGTTTCACACACGTTCTCTCACTGGGTCTTAGTTGCCATGTGACCGTGAAACGAGCAGGCTTGGGGTCCCAGGGCTGGTGAGAGGACGCTGACCCCGGTCTGCCTGACCTTCAGCCTTAACTGCCATGTTCCATCACGCTGCAGTGAGCCAGCAGGGTGGGCATCGACCCCCCACAGCGTCCAGGTATGGAAATCCAGCTGCGGGGAGGATGGCGTCACCCGTCCTCTGGTGGTTTCCCAGTGAACGGCAGGGCGGGGCAGGCCGTGGTCCTGACCCTGAGCGGGGCAGGCCGTGGTCCTGACCCTGAGCGGGCAGCGGTCCACATCCCCACTGGGCGTCCCCTGAGAAGACAGACTGGGCTGGAGCCTTTCTCAGAGCCAAGCTCACTCCTGTAGGAAGCACCTCCATCTCCCCTGGCCAGACCCCAGTGAGAACAGGGACGAAGAGCCCTGGTCACGACGCCTCAATAGCGGCGTGCAAACCCCGGCTCTCTCTCCCCCAGTTCCGGGATGCATTTGGCCACCCATCCAGCCCTGAGGGCGCAGGCCGCCCTGCACTTGCCCGCAAAGGAGCCCAGCCCTGGTGCCCTCAGCTCCACCCCCGAGGGTCTGGAAAACCACGCCCAGGTCAGAAGGCTCCAAAAACCAGCATCTTTCCTCCTTAAGTGAAATTCATGCTGGGCCTGTCCAAGCTCCTCTCGGCACTTTAATGCTCTAAAAGCTTCAGCTTGCTCTCTGGGTCAATTTCCTTCCGACAAAATATTAAAATGAAGCTCTGAAAGCCGGCACCGTGGTCTGAGTGCCAGACCAGGCCATCGGTGCCCAGCGTTGCATCATGCAGGCGTAAATATTTAAAGAGCTGCCAGGGAGCAGAGCGCTCTGGGGAAGGGTGGGCCTGGGGCCGGGGCGGCCGTGGGTGCTGGGAAGGACGTCTGCAGGCCTGCCTGACGGGAGCACTTGCCTGGGAGCTGCCTGACCCTCAGGTCGCTCCTGGCAACAGCCCCGAGGTCCAGCGATGGGGCGGATGGCCACGCCCGTCCTGCCGGCTGCCCTGCCAGCACTCTCAGGCCCGGGAGGAGGCGCCGTGATGGGCCCAACTTTGCAGGAGGCACGGGGCGACTGAGGCACACGGAGACGGAGCCACCTGCCCGCGTGCTGTCCAACATCAGCCGGGACACCCTGATCTCGCCGTTTCTTCTGCGCTTTGTTCTCAGTCTCAGAATACAGACCCGTCGGTCCAAACTCCTCAAGTCCCTGAAAGGCAGCTGGGGCCCAGACTTGTCCAGAGAGGCAGGGCAGCAGGGAAAGAAGTCCGCTTAGTCTCCCAGGCAGTCATTCCTTCACACAACTGTCCATTTCACAGACGTGCACGGCTCAGAGGGGATGCCCAAATCCAACGAGTGAGTGAATGGAATCTGCTCGGTGCCAAGCGCAGTGCTGGACGCGGGGGCCTGGAGCGGGGTGGGGTCATGGGTCCCCATCCAAAGAGTTCCCAGGAACCCGGCCTGGGGCAGGCACGGGGGCGGGCGCTGGAGACGTGACGTTGGGGCTGCTGTCCACCTCTGAGCACTGCCGGCAGGGGTAGGATCAGGGATGGAGCCCCTGGGACGGTCAGCAGGCCAGTGATCCACACCCAACATCCGAGAGGGGCTTGGCAACACGTGCAGGAGCACCAGGCTCCCCGGGAAGACACACCCATGCTGTCGAGCACCCCACTCCTGCGGGTGAATGTTCTGGTCGGCGGGGGCTGTCCCTCCACTCTGCCCCTCATATTCCCACCTGCATCCCTTTGCTGGGAGCAGGTTGGCTCTGTGAAGAGATGGAACCGGGAGCTCTGGGCCTGATCTTGGCTGATGATTCCTTCCTCTGATTTCTGTCTCCCCGTCTGCACCGTGGGGACAGTAGCAAAGACCCCCCTCCGGCCTGTGCCTGGCTCACAGTGAAGCCAGGCAGGTGCGTCTCTGCTCTGCTGGGGCCCGGGGCCCCCACCCTCTGACACAGGCAACCTGATGAAAGGGCGACCAGGGAAAGGAAGGGTCCCGAAGCCCGGGCAGAAGAGCAAGCTGGGTTCAGGAGGGCCCTCAGGGTGCTCTCTGGGAGGGGCCCCCAGGACAATCGTTCCGTGGGGGTTGCACTTGGTGAGGCACGAGGCTGCTGCAGCCTCCTAGCCAGGCTGGGCGAGGGACGGAAGGCCCCCTTCTGCGTCTCTGGCCCATGAAGGCGGGCCAGGCTGTCCTGCCCGCTCCAGGCTCAGCCCCGCAGCAGCAGGCGCTCCAGGACGTTCCTGAGTGACCTCCATGCAGGAACTTACACCCACGAGGAAACTGCCCAGGGAAGTGGGCATCGGTGGCTAGAATACGTGCACCGACTATTTGTCTTGTGATCAGTTTCTTGACATCTTGAAACATCTTCATCTTCTGTGAGCCTGGGGCAAGGAATCCAGGGGTTTAACCAACTGGGGAGGAGCTCTCGGCAGCAGCTGGACGTCAGCAGAGGCTTGGGGCATCTGCAGAGAGGTCATCTGGAGCGGGGTTGCACGGGGAAGGCTTCTCACCCGCAGGTGCATAAACCAGCTGCATGGGCTCACGGCCCAGGTGAGCGAAAAGCATGAGGTCCGATGGCTCCAAATCCTGGACTTCTGCAGATCTGGAAAACCGTCACTGCTCCGCAACGTCACCCTGCAACGCCCCACCCCCGCCTCTTGGCTGGACTCTGTCCACTGAAAGCGTGTCTCAGTGTGGCTGCTCCCCAGCCATCCCCCCCTCACCCCCACACTATTCTTCTGCAAAATCAGATTCACGCAGCAGCTTAGGACACTGATTTCTAGAACTGCAGCCCTCTGAAGCAGTGGGCAAGCACAGCAGGACCTGCTGCCGCTGACCCACGTTTCAGGGTCAGCAGAGGTCACTGTCCCACCCCGATTAGCGTATGAAACACTAGTTACCAGCCTCATAAAGCGTCTTCATCAACAACCCAAGATTCGCTGGAAATGAGCCAAAAGCCTGGAGCCCTCTGGGAGACAGGGCCTCATACAGCCCAGGTGGCCTCGAGGGGCCAGCGTGTAGGACATCGTCAACAAGGCCACCATCCAGCCTGGCTCAAGCGGCCCTTTCCCTGGTTCCCCATGTGTGTTCTGATGCCTAGGGAGCTTGGACCCAGGAGGGCCAGGACAAGCCTGGGCCCACCCAACATGGCCCTGACAGCGATGCTGAGGCCAAAGCTGTCAGCACTCCCACTTTACAGACGAGAGAGATCCAGAGACTCGCCCGCAGCCACACCTAGAAGGCCAGATGGGGACAGACCCGCCCCCAGAGCCCTGTGTCTCTACGTGCGGCCTCCCGGACTCGGTCCTCTCCTGAGTCTACTGACGTGCGGCTGAACCATCTGACGGAACTTTCTGGACTTAACCCCTAGACGGAGGCCCTGAGCAGGACCCCGGCCCGGCCGGAAAGGGCCTGGACCTCCGCCAGCCCACGCAGTGGCCCCTGTGGCTGTCGAGCCTTGAAATGCTGCGGTGTGAGCAGGAGCTGAATTTCCAAATGCACTGAATTCTGCTTCATTTGGCTGCGAGGAGACGCGTGAGGCCACCACGAACAGCGCCGCTCTGGACGACACCCCGCAGGTTACCCTCAGATTCCTCCAAGGCCAAAGCCGTGGCCCCAGGTCCCCCAGGGAGGTCCCCGAAGAAGCTGCCAGGCCCCATGGCTCCTGGAAGTTCCCACGCTAAGTCCAGCTGCAACGGGCCCGTCTCCCAGCCCCGGGAGGCTCTGTGGGGCCCCCAAGGGCTGCGGTGCCAGCAGCCAGCTCTGGCCAGGGTCCCGGGGTGCTGCTTGGCCTCCCTCACATGTCCCCAGGGCTCAGCATCACCCCAAGGGGTAGCTGCTCACTCTGGAAATCATAACAGCCACAGCAGCAATAATAACTTTCTGAAAGCCTGGCGCACGGGCGGCAGTGGGCAGGCCCGGGCAGGCCGCGCCGCCGAACCGCCCCCATTTCCTGCTAAACAGCCCTCTGGAGCATGGAGACTTCCAGGAAGATTAAGCTGAAAACTGGCTTCTCCAGAGTCGGCAGCCGGAGGAGAGGAGGTTGCCATGGAAACAGCATCTGGCCCATTCTGTGAGTTTTAGATGCAAGGAAACAAACCAGGGAAACCCAGCAAAGCCCCCAGCGTTAGCCTCCTGTGCTGCCTGGACGTGTGTGCTCGGCCCAAGGCGGGGGAGGGAATGCTTTAAAACAAACCGCTTAGGATTGCTGTACGGCCCCCAGTGCACTGAGCCCGGCTCTGACCGTGTTGTCACCAAAGGGCAACATCAGGTGTTTGCATCTGGACGGCGAGTGGGGAGGGGAGACTGACCCTTCTGTGGCTGCCGCTTCCCACGAGTCCAGCACCTCATAGCCTCCGGCCGGGACCGGGTGTGGGGTGCTCTCGGCCCCTAGCCCACTACGGCCTCAGGAAAGAGGGAATCACACAGGTGCCCACTCGCCCAACAGTGGCAGGAGGACGCACAGAGTCGCCGTGTGTCCGTCATAAATGTGAGTGGACAGATTCAAAGCAGAATATTCATCTATTCAGTACGTGTGGACGCACGTCTGCACACACGCACACGAGCTATTGTTTACTCAAAACCAGTGGGGTCCAAGCCCTGCAGTTGACAAGGTGCAGCCTGTGGAGCTTGGAAGAGCTCTCACCAGGTCCAGGGCAGGAGGAAAGACACCAGGGAGGCTTCCTGGAGGCGGTGGCACCCAAGCCAAGTTGTATAGAATGGCTCAGCCATGGGGAGAAGGAGCGGGTGGAGAGGCAGATGACCCAAGGGCCGCTGAGCGAGGGCCTGAATGGTGTGCAGCCTGGCCTGAGCAGGTGACGGGGACAACACGGCCGAGGGCTGGGCAGGGCTGTCCTTGGGGCCCCCCGAGCAGGCGGGAGTTTGGGGTCCAGCTCTCCCCAGCCAGAGCCCCATGGTCCCCGAGAAGGTGCTCAGGTGTGAGAACCATCCCCAAGGGCTGGGATGGAGCCGAGACGGAGGTGGATGCGAGGCTGGGTCTTCAGACGGCCTCTGAGGGAGGCAGGGCTGGGGTACTGGCCTCTGCCAATGAAAGCCAGCGAGCTGGAGGCTGGAGGCCCATGGGGGACCCGGGGAACCAGAGGCTGGGCGCGCGCCCCAGAAAAAGGTCAGAGATAGCCTGACACGCAGACACGAGGAGACGCGGAGAGGCGGCCCCGGGCCTCTGGGAGGCGGAGCTGGCGGGGAGCTGAGGGCCGGGCCCCTGAGAAGCCCTAGAGAAAGAACCAGCGCCTTGCAAGGCTCTCCCAGCTGCACAGCTCGTTTCCAAGCAAATGAGGACTTTCAACACGGCCTTTATTTCCAAATCGAACTTCACTAAGTCATAGATACGTGGCAGGAAGGGAGACCCCTTCCAGGGCCCGAGAGGGGGCTCTTGTCTAACACTCAGAAAAGAGTTGTCCTAGAAAATACACGTGATGACATACAAGGGGCGCCCGGGCGGAGAGCAGCAGGGTGAGGGGCCGGGAGGACTGCTCTGACGCGGGGCTCGGAGGCGCGGGCTTTCTGCTGGCGGGGTTGGCTTCCCGGCTGTCTCAGTCTCCCTCCTGGCGGCATGGGCATCGCTCGGCCGACGTGGATTCTGGGAGGATGTGTGAACTTGCGTCTCCTGTCTCCTTCGGACCTTTCCCGAATTCTTCCACTTGGTCCCTTACTCCTTACCAGGACCTCCTGCTGTAAGATAACTCGGCAAGTGGTCACCGCGGTGCCTGGCCAGGGCGGGCGGCTTCAGTCGGTATTGCCCTGACAGATACTCATCTCAGAACGCCATGGGGAAAGTACTGGAAAACCCCCAGAAGTGTCAACGCCCAGAGTCCCACCCTCGGGAGGGGGGACAGGCTGTGCCTGTGTGGGTCTTTCCAGCTGTCCCACACTGGCTCAGCACTGGCCATCTGCACGGCGCCCTCAGAGAGGCAGGCCATCGCCTGGGTCCGTGCCAGGCCCCTCGCCACTGTCGGGATGCGCAGGCGGAGGAAGGCTCCTCTCCTCCTCGGGAGGCCTCTCCTGCGTCCAGCCTGCACTCCGGGGCGAGGACGCTGCTCTCGGGTTCACTCTCCCAGGTGTTGCCCCATGGAGTCCTGCGGTCACATCTCTCATCTCGTCTCGGACAGTCGGGTCAAAGGACGGCCACTCCTTCAGCACTCTCAGCACGTAGGGACATGCTCACCGAATGGTTGTCCCCAAGGCCAGCACACCTGAGCAGCACCCACCTTCCTACGACACTCAGTTCAGTTCAGTTCAGTTCAGAAGCTCAGTCACGTCCAACTCTTTGCACCCCCATGGACTGCAGCACACCAGGCCTCCCTGTCCATCACCAACTCCCAGAGCTTGCTCAAACTCATGTCCATTGAGTTGGTGATGCCATCCAACCATCTCATCCTCTGTCGTCCCCTTCTCCTCCCACCTTCAATCTTTCCCAGCATCAGGGTCTTTTCAAATGAGTCAGTTCTTCATATCAGGTGGCCAAAGTATTGGAGTTTCAGCTTCAACATCAGTCCCTCCAATGAATATTCAGAACTGATTTTCTTTAGGATGGACTGGTTGCATCTCCTTGCAGTCCAAGGGACTCTCACCAGTCTTCTCCAACACCACAGCTCAAAAGCATCAATTCTTTGGAGCTCAGCTTTCTTTATAGTCCAACTCTCATATCTATACATGACTGCTGGAAAAAATAGTCAAAGCTATGTTGGCAAAGTAACGTCTCTGCTTTTTAACATGCTATCTAGGTTGGTCATAACTTTTCTTCCAAGTAGTAAGCGTCTTTTAATTTCATGGCTGCAGTCACCATCTGCAGTGATTTTGGAGCCCAGAAAACAAAGTCTGCCACTGTTTCCACTGTTTCCCCATCTATTTCCCATGAAGTGATGGGACCAGATGCCATGATCTTTGTTTTCTGAATGTTGAGGTTTAAGCCAACTTTTTCACTCTCCTCTTTCACTTTCATCAAGAAGCTCTTTAGTTCTTCTTCACTTTCTGCCGTAAGGGTGGTGTCATCTGCGTGTCTGAGGTTATTGATATTTCTCCTGGCAATCTTGATCCCAGCTTGTGCTTCCCCCAGGCCAGCGTTTCTCATGATGTACTCTGCATATAAGTTAAATAAGCAGGGTGACAATATACAGCCTTGACGTACTCCTTTTCCTATTTGGAACCAATCTGTTGTTCCATGTCCAGTTCTAACTGTTGCTTCCTGACCTGCATACACATTTCTCAAGAGGCAGGTCAGGTGGTCTGCTATTCCCATCCCTTTCAGAATTTTCCACAGTTTATTGTGATCCACACAGTCAAAGGCTTTGGCATAGTCAGTAAAGCAGAAATAGATGTGTTTCTGGAACTCTCGTTTTTTCAATGATCCAGTGGATGTTGGCAATTTGATCTCTGGTTCCTCTGCCTTTTCTAAATCCAGCTTGAACATCTGGAAGTTCATGGTTCATGTATTGCTGAAGCCTGGCTTGGAGAATTTTGAGCATTACTTTACTAGCATGTGAGATGAGTGCAATTGTGCGGTAGTTTGAGCATTCTTTGGCATTGCCTTTCTTTGGAATTGGAATGAAAACTGACCTTTTCCAGTCTGTGGCCCACTGCTGAGTTTTCCAAATTTGCTGGCATATTGAGTGCAGCACTTTCACAGCATCATCTTTCAGGATTTGAAACAGCTCAACTGGAATTCCATCACCTCCACTAGCTTTGTTCGTAGTGATGCTTCCTAAGGCCTACCTGACTTCACATTCCAGGATGTCTGGCTCTAGGTGAGTGATCACACCGTCGTGGTTGTCTGGCCGATTTGCTTTTTGGAAGAAATGTGTTCTTTATCACTGAACTGTGTCCCCGACTTTTCTGTGGCTAAGACTTGTTGTAGTTTCCTCTAATCCACGTGGACCAAGACCAATGAGATGAAGTGAAAACATCAGTTTTGAAAACCCATAAATTATAAGTTCCAACATTTTATTATTAGCTTCAGCAGACAAAATGGTCCTGCCAGATGGCTCTGGGTTTCCCAATTCATGACCACGCCTAATGGCAGCTCATGGGCCACCTGGGTGGGGCTAGCTGACCATGCCCATGACCTATGCCCAAGAACAATAACTTCACCTGCAGTTCCAGTCCCTCGAGGTCGGCAGGGAAGAGCGTGGCCCTCACATCTGTTCCGTTCTGTTTTGGCCGCACTGTGCAACCTATAGGATCTCAGGTCCCCAACCAGGGACTGAACCCGCGCTCCTTGCAATGCAAGTACACAGGCTTAACCACTGGCCCCTGGGGCACTCCCGGCATTCCACTTTAGAGGAGAGAATCGAGGTAGCTCACCTGGTGAGGAATCTGCCTGCAAACTAGGAGACCCCAGGTCGATTCCTGGGTCGGGAAGATCCCTGGAGAAGGGATAGCCTACCGTGGGGCACTCCTGGCATTCCACTTTAGAGGAGAGAATCGAGGTAGCTCACCTGGTGAGGAATCTGCCTGCAAAGCAGGAGACCCCAGGTCGATTCCTGGGTCGGGAAGATCCCTGGAGAAGGGATAGGAAACCCACTCTGGTCTTCTTGGTCTTCCCTGGTGGCTCAGCTGGTAAAGAATCCGCCTGCAGTGCAGGGGACCTGGGTTTGATCCCTGGGTTGGGAAGTTCCCCTGGAGAAGGGAACGGCTGCCCACTCCAGTATTCTGGCCTGGAGAATTCCATGGACTGTCTAGTCCCTGGGGTCACAAAGAGTCAGACACGACTGAGCGACTTTCACTTTCAAATCGAGGTCAGTCTGCTGCTGCTGCTAAGTCGCTTCCGTCATGTCTGACTCTGTGCGACCCCATAGACGGCAGCCCACCAGGCTCCCCCGTCCCTGGGATTCTCCAGGCAAGAACACTGGAGTGGGTTGCCATTTCCTTCTCCAATGGATGAAAGTCAAAAGTGAAAGAGAAGTCGCTCAGTCATGTCTGACTCTTCGCGACCCCATGGACTGCAGCCCACCAGGCTCCTCCATCCACGGGACTTTCCAGGCGAGAGGACTGGAGTGGGTGCCGTCGCCTGGGACTGTGGGCAAGTCAGGAGGTCCGAGCACAGACCTGGGCTTGAGCTCCCATCCGTCACTCTGTCGCCAGGACCCTGAATGTAGGAGGCTCTCGATGAATACTAGCTATTCTCATTATTTCTATTACAACTAGAGGAGGGCATGGCAACCCACTCCATTATTCTAGCCTGGAGAATCCCATGGACTGAGGAGCCTGGTGGGCTAGTATAGAGGATCGCAAAGAATCAGACGCAGTTGAAGCAACTGAGCACATAAAAACTCTGGAGATAGTGAAGGACAGGGAAGCCTGGAGTGCGATAGTTCACGGGGTCACAGAGCTGGACACGACTTAGTGACTGAACAATAACCGCAACGTGGAGGACCTGCCTCTTGTCCAGGGGGTGAGGCTTCCTGCCAGTTGTCCAGCCGGGCAGTGACTCTCTCTTTTGCTTCCCAGGGGCTTTCTGGGCCAGAACCACCTGGACAGAACTAGGCAGGGGCTCAGATGGAGCGACCAGCTTGGCAGCGGGTGCCTCCCATCCAGAGCTGGAGGCACTGCGGGAGGCTCCTCCTGGGTCCCAGGATGTGCCCCCCAAGCCAGCTACCCCCCCGCCACTGGCCGTGTACCCACAGCAGGGCCAGTGTGAAGGGGCCCCTTTATGAGAGGGAGGCGGGCGGTGCCCCTGGACTGAAACCAGGCAGGCAGATGGCACAGGGCAGCAAGTGGCTGCCCACCCGTCATATCCGGGGCCAGGCACACAGGCACACACACAGCCTGGTGGGAGACCCATGTTCCCAGCTGCTGGGGGGACCAAGCTGGGAGACGCCAGGGCCCCCCAACCGCAACATCTGAGGTTAAAACCCCTCCTCACCGAATCCTCTCACGCCTGCTCGTGTACGTAATGGGTGCAGGCACTTGGGGAAAGAGCTGGCGGTTTCTTGTTAAGTTAAACCCAAAGCTACCACATGACCTAACAATTCCGCTCCCAAGTATCGGCCCTGGAGAAACATATATACAACCACACAAAAGACCGTAGGACCACGTTCCACACAGGCTCATTGACTACAGCAGAAAGCTGGAAAGAAGACAGAAGCCGAGCAGGAGGACCCACAGACCACAGGGTGCACCCAACGTCCCTGAAGAAGGGCTGGTTAGCGAGGCCCCAGCGGCATCTCCCATTGCGCCTACATCCCCTCACCTTCCACACTCACCCAGCAATGGTTGTGAAATGTGGGCGATCCAGTCAGTGGCAGGGAACAGCCTGGACCCGGAGCTCAGAGCTTCCTCGGGGGAGCCACCCTCTCCAGGCTCTCCTTGCCCCAGGTCCCTCCAGGGAGACCGTGGGCCTCTCCCAGGGGCCTCTGGCTATGCCCGGAGCCCTCCTGGGCCTGCACCCAGGAAACACCCAAGCCTTCAAGAAAGACTCCTTGGAAAATGAACTCAAGGTTGCTGGAGGGAAGGGACGGTTAGGGACTCTGGGAAGGTCATGGACAGGTTGCTATGTTTAAAGTGGATAACCAACAAAAACATATTGTATAGCACAGGGGACTCCGCTCACTGTTATGCGGCAGCCTGGATGGGAGGGGAGTTTGGGGGAGAAGGGATACGTGTGTGTGTTGGGCTGAGTCCCTTCGCTGTTCACCTGAAACTATCCCAGTGTTGACAATCGGCTATACTCCACTACAACATATTTTTGGTGTTAAAAAAGAAGGAAAGAAAGCAGAACTCTCTCCTTGGTCAGGCCCCAGGAGCTCCTCCTCTAGGCCTCGCCTTTGGGCGTCCGCGTTCATCTTCACTCTGCCTAAAAGCACGTGAAGGGACTTGGTTTACTTTTCCCCTGTTACTCCATTCGGACAGTTCAGTTCTTAGGTCCAGCCGCACATCCAGGAGGGCAAAGAGAAGCTCTGTCTCTGCGACAGGCAGAGCCCCGAGTGAGACCCAGCAGCCCCAAGCCAAGGGCAGCACGGATCTGGAGGGACGGGGAGGGGCTGCCGCAGGAGCACGGGGCGGCGCGCACCTGCAGCGTCCTCCGTGTGGACAGGTCCCTGAGCTCGGCCCCCGGCAGGCACAGGCCCAGGCCTGCCCGGGGGTGGAGGCGTCGGGATTCGGCCTCTGCTCCTTTCTCCTCTCTCTCTTAGGCATCGCTCCCCCCAGGGGGACCAGGTCTGGGCTCTGAGTGAGGTCATGGAGGCCGTGGGGAGCTCCACGCACCCTCACCCTGCGTGAGAGCAGAGATCAGGCAACAGGTCTTCCCCAAGTGAAATGGGGAAGCGAACCTGGGCTCAGGAAAAGAACCATCTGGAGCATAAAGGTCCTCCGGCTAAGGTTGCCAAGGGGAAGTGTGGGCTGAGGAATGAGACGGACAAGGCACACAGCCTTGAGCAGACTGCTCACGGGCTGGAGGAAGAATTCTGGCCCCCTGGCCTTGCAGAGGGGCCACCAGCCCCCGGGGGCTCAGGGCAGGTCTCCAGAGAAGCCACCTCGAGGGTCAGCAGGCCCGGCATGAAAGAGCTGCCCCACCTCACAGAGGGGCGGGACCTGCAGCCTCATTGCTGGCCGGTCCCGCCCCGTCCCTTCCCCTGTCCGTCAGACCTGGTTCTTCTCAAATCTTGACAAGCCTCCAGGTCATTCCCACCTGCAGAGAAGAGCTGTTCTCAGTCTTGGGGTTTAATTACCTTCTCTCTGCTTCCCACCGCCAGGCAGACTCTGCCCTGGGACTTCACATTGGCAGGCCACCAGGCCGTGGGTGAAGGGACAGCCCCAAGGCAGTGGGCAGGTGGCCCCTGGCCAGGCTGCTGGACCCCTGTGGGCTTGTCCTGGAGTGTGCACTTGGGGCTCCCTGGATGCAGTCCTTTCCAGAACAGGGCTGGCCCTGAAGCTGGGAGCCCACGAGAACCGCCTTTCTGGAGGCAGCCAGGCCGGAGGATCAAACGCTGTAAAAATGAAACCTTCACTGGGTAGTCACGTCAGGAAGACACAGCACAAGGAGCTAATTAGGGACTTGGGGATGCTCATCTCAGGAGCGCCTGAAAGCAAAAGCCCAAAGACTCCTTCTGCGCGGGGAGGCGACTTCGCCGATGATGACGGAACGCGAAGGAGGAAAGGCTTGGGTATCACCAGCTCTTCTCTGCCCGGAGCTCCAGCTCCGCCCCCGCCCCCACTGGGGTCCACGTGCTCAGAAGCTCGGGGTCCACCCTGCGTCAGCCTAAAGGAGCAGAGAACAGGAGCTGATCACACCTGCGCCCGCAACTTGCACACACAAGAAGTGCAGTGATTATAGACGCCGATTGCTAAGAACGCTCTGACCTTATGCTGTTTGAGTCCCTCTGTGTGTGCACTTTGTCATTCAGACTGTTTGCGACCCTTTGGACTGTAGCCCTCCAGGCTCCTCCATCCATGGGATTCTCCAGGCAAGAATATTGGAGTGGGTTGCCATATTCCTACTCCAGGGGATCGTCTCGAGCCAGGGATTGAACCCACATCTGCTGCGATGCAGGCAGATTTTTAACCCTTGAGCCATGAGGGAAGCCCCCTTAAGTCCCTGGGCCCCCAGCTAAGCCATACGGGTGATGAGGGCTGGGACCCTCCCTCCGCAGCCTCCGCCGCCCACACCTGCGCCTGCCTGCCTCAGTATTCCCCGCATCTGCTGTGTTTTCCTGTACGTGTTGACGACAGACTGAAATCATAATGGAGTAATCAGAAGAAATGGAATCGGTGGCCACTGAGGATCTGGTCTCAAAGCGTCACTGAGAACCTGGGCTCTCAGTCGAGAGCTCTGCGAGTCAAGGACACCGGCCAGGTCTCCGGGAAGTTCCTGCGGCAACGATGCAACCACTCCGGACCCAGCCAGCCCTCACCTAACAAGCACTCCCACTGCTCACAGCTCCTGCTACGGCAAGTGTCCGTCACTCAGCTGTGTCCAATTCTATGCAACCCCATGGACTGTAGGCTCCTCCATCCACGGGATTCTTCAGGCAAGAATGCTGGAGTGGGCTGCCATTTCCTTCTCCAGGGGATCTTCCCAGCCCAGGCGTAGAGCCTGGATCTCCTGCATTCCAAGCAGATTCTTTGGCGTCTGAGCCACCCGGGAAGCATTTACTCCTTGAGAAACAGCTCAGGCAACTGTGGCCTTGTGGTTTGACCTTTATAAGCTCCTCTGTCCATTTCGTAGTCTAGCAGAACACAGCTTAGGTGGTTCTGGAATCTGTCTCCTGGACCGCAGCCTGAGAGCCCAGATGAACTCCTCTTCATTGCAATGGTGTCTCCAACTCTGAAGTTCTGCGCAACGATGGAGACCTCCGGGCACGTACACATACCGACACCTCCAAGCAAGACGGAGACCCCCGGGCCCGTACACATACCGACACCTCCAAGCAAGACGGAGACCCCCGGGACCGTACACATACCTACACCTCCAAGCTCTGTGAAGACAATAGAGTTGCTTCCTATGCATCCTTGTGTATAATTGGCACAGCTGGACATTCAGATGGATGGATGGTTGATGGAAGGAAGGATGGTGAATGGATAGATGATGGATGACTGGATGATGGATGGATGATGATGGGTGGATGGGTGTGTAGGTGGATGGATGGATGAATGAATGAGTGAGTGGGTCGATGGTGAGTGGGTGGATGGATGGGTGGGTGGATGGATAGATGGATGGATGGATGATGGGTGGATGGATGGATGAATGATGGATGGATGGATGGATGATAGATGGATAGGTGGGTGTGTGGATGGATGATGGGTGGTGTAGTGGATGGCTGGGTGGATGGATGCATTGGTGGGTGGGTGGCTGAGTGTGCAGGTGTATGGATGGGTAGGTAGGTGGGTATGTGGTGGATGGATGGCTGGATGATGAATGGATGATGGGCGGATGGGTGTGTAGGTGGATGGATGGATGGATGAATGATGGGTGGATGGTGAGTGGTGGATGAATGAGTGAGTGGGTGGATGGTGGGTGGGTGGATGGGTGGGTGGGTGGATGGATAGATGGATGGTTGATGGAAGGATGGAAGGATGGATGGATCATGGATGGATAGGTGATGAATGGATGGATGATTGGGTAATGGAGTGGATGGGTGGGTGGGTGGATGGATGGATGGATGGATGAATGATGGGTGGATGGATGATGGGTGGTGTAGTGGATGGCTGGGTGGATGGATGCATTGGTGGGTGGTGGCTGAGTGTGCAGGTGTATGGAGGGTAGATAGGTGGGTATGTGGTGGATGGATGGCTGGATGATGAATGCATGATGGGCAGATGGGTGTGTAGGTGGATGGATGGATGGATGAATGATGGGTGGATGGTGAGTGGTGGATGGATGGGTGGGTGGGTGGATGGCTGGGTATGCGGGCATGTGAGTGGGTGTGGAGGTAGGAGTGTGGATGGATGAGAGGACGGGCCTTCTCCCCACACGCTTGCCTCATGCCCAGGTCTCCTCTTTAACAAGAACCCCAGTCCTACCGGAACAGGGCTTCCCCAGCGACTTCTCCTGAACTAATCACATCGGCAATGACCCTATCTCCAAATAAGGCTGCATTCTGAGGCCCCCGGCGTTAGGACCTCCGCCTGTGGATTTAGGAGGACACAGTGCAGCCCCTGACCCTCTCCCACCCTCTCATCCATTCGCATCAGTGTGAACTTACTGCTCTCATCTTATCCTCCGGGTTACACCCTGTTACTTTCGTTACTTGCTTTCATGCTGAAGAGCTTGGAAGTCCCCGCGTGCTGACTCCTAGGTCCTCTTGACCCGCCCCCCTTTCTCTGAGCACGTCTTTACTTTCTGGCAGAAAACACGCCCGAGGGTCACTTTGTCCTTCCCCGCCCCTTGTCCTGAAACCTGCCTTCTCTCCAGGCAGTTCTGCTTCCTCCTGGAAGGAAGACACTAAAAACCAGGATCTGTGCGTGGTGGGCTGCTGGCCCCACAGGGACGGCACGGGGGGTCCTCACGGGAACGTCTTCCCCAGACGCTCCGTTCAGCCCCGCGGGCTCACCCAGTGCCTCCACCCTGGACACACGACCCACGCCCGCAGCATCACCCTCGCACAACTCTCCCGGCTCCATCCTGGGAGACACAGAGCGCAGCTTCAAAATTCCCGCCCCCGGCACTGGGGAAGCAAGCTGCCGAAGGGAGGTTTCAGACTCGGGGCGTGCGGTCAGGGTGCGGTGCTGAGGTTGACCTGGGTCTCTTCTTCCCGCCTTACTGTGCGTCTGCCATTCCCCTGAACAAGTTAGACCCTCGGTGTGTCTGCTTTCCTAATTTTCGGGGGTGTGTGTGAACACTGAGGTGAAAGTGAAAGTCACTCAGGCGTGTCCGACTCTTCTCAACCCCATGGACCATACAGTCCCCAGAATTCTCCAGGCCAGAATGCTGGAGTGGGTAGCCTTTCCCTTCTCCAGGGGATCTTCCCAACCCAGGGATCGAACCCAGGTCTCCTGCATTGCGGGCAGATTCTTTACCAACTGAGCTATGAGGGAAGCCCTGATATAAATACTGGCAGGATTCAAAAGCCAAGGCTGTCTGCCTCCAAAAAACTGTCCCCTAAAGTGTCCTCAGAAGGCGGTTGCCCCCAGCCCACTCCCCCCTCCCCTCCCGCAGGCACCCACACGCCTTGGTTCCTGATTTATTCTGCCCGCGTGCTCCTCCTCCTCCTCTGAGAACAAGCAGGTCCACGCGGACGTGTTTTCTCAGTTCTCTTATCACAACTCAATCTATGCAGCCTGCACACACGCACACGCGCTCTTGCACTTCACCCTCCCAGAGGTTCACGGCTCGCTCCCTGTGTCTGTTCCAAGCTGCAAGGCGTGCTCACCCACGTGCACCGTTGATTCAAGCACGCTCCCACTCCTGCACAGAGCGCGCAGGCTGTTTCCAGCACGCAGGCCCCGCGGCAGGGAGTGACCCCATGCACAAGGGTATTTGTGCCGTCGCAGGTGTGGGTTGCTGTTGTTCCGTCACTCCGTCGTATCTGACTCTTTGCGACCCCCTGGACTGCAGCACGCCAGGCTTGCAGGTGTGACCTGAGGGCAAACTCACAGGCGTGGGACTGCTGGGTCAGGTGAGCACCTGTGCGGGCACCCTGGCAGATACTGACCGGTCACCCCTGCAAGGACAGGACCAGTTTCCCTCCCACTCGGGCCTGCTGCTGACTTTGCAAGATTTGCTAGACAAAGAGGTGATCACGGTGCCCCCCAAACTTTAATTTACATGTCATAGAAGTCTTCAGGGCGTCTTCCTGTTTCATTCATCCTTTCAGGGAGGTAGCGTGGCCTCCAATGGGGATTTCACGGCAACCTTTCCGGAGCCCACCCGCTTTCCTGATGGCTGGGGAGTTGCTGGGCGCTGTGCTAAGAACTTTGCAGGCATATCTCACCTGCCTGTCCCTGTCCAGGTCACCCCATTTTACAGACAAGAACACTGAGACTCAGAGCCGAGAGGCTGCTTCTGGCACCCGGTGACTCAGGGGAGGACGTCTGACTCCGACTCCTGCTCTGCTTCTCTGCCTACGCCCTCCGGGATGTACTGGGACCCTCCTGGAGGAGACACACCGGACATGCTAGCCTAGCCTCAGGGAATCCTCAGCGCGGCCCACCCGGATCAAAGACGCTGGAACGAGGCTGCCCGCCCCGTGGACCCGGCCCTCTGCTCTCCTTACAAAGCCTCCACAAAATGCTGATTAAATATTGCAGGTCCTCAAGAATTAACATGAAAACACGCATGTACCCACCACCCAGACTTACCCACCACCCAGATCTACCCACCACCCAGATTTACCCACCACCCAGATTTAACAGGTGCTAACAGTTCGCCATACTCTTGCCTGGCAAATCCCATGGACGGAGGAGCCTGGTGGGCTGCAGTCCATGGGGTCGCTAGGAGTCGGACACGACTGAGCGACTTCACTTCCGCGCATTGGAGAAGGAAATGGCAGCCCACTGCAGTGTTCTTGCCTGGAGAATCCCAGGGATGGGGGAGCCTGGTGGGCTGCCGTCTATGGGGTCGCACAGAGTTGGACACGACTGAAGCGACTTAGCAGCAGCAGCAGCAGCAACATTTCGCCATACGCTCCAGGCCTGTCTTTCTTGTCGGAAATCAAGCTTCAGAGAAGCTCGCGTGGCCCCGCCCCCTGCTGGCCCCGCCCGCTCGCCGAGGAGCCGCCCTCTTGGAATCGCGGCTTCTCATTCCGGGCGGGGCTTCCTATTGCCGCATCGCCCGTGTCCATCAGCTCCGGACCTCGCGGTCCCAGGGGCCTCGGGGTGGACACAGACGGCACCACAGGGCAGGTCGCAGGGCCACCTGCCCCCGCGGACGCCTGTGCTGCGGCTCCGCCCCCCTCGCAGGGAGGCCTCCTGGAAGGCATGGCTGCACCCGCGCGGCCGTCGGGGAAGCCGGTTGGGAACTGCCCCTCTGCTGGCTTTGCCGAATCCCCTCTGCAGGTCTGTGCGCCCACAGAGCTCACGTGACCACGCCTGGCCGCCGCCGTCCCCACAGTCCCACGGCAGGGACCCTTGCAGCTTCGCCTAGCACGACTCTGGGGGAGCCCACACCTTTGCACACCTCCATGGGTCACTCTAGCCTGTTCTGACCCCGAGTGCACCAGTCCGGCAGGAAGCAGATGTGAAGAGGGGAGCTGAGGGCCATTAGGTGCTGTGGGCAGAGCTCGGAGTGACCAGCGGGGAGGGGTGTGGAGCCCAGGCTGGAGAGTGGAGCCTGCCAGGGGAGAGGTCTCAAGGAGGGGTGAGATCTTCTGTGCTCCCTAGCAGGAAGGAGCCCCATCACCCCTGTCTTGATCTGCAGAGCCTCCCACTAGTCAGTCTGCCCCGAAACCAGAGGGCACAGGAGCCCGAAGGGAGCGATTCCTATGGCCAGCACCCACGGGACACGGACAGAAGGAGGGGGGCTGGAGGGGCCTGGAGGCGGGCAGAGGGAAAGCAGACCACCAACACCCGCCCTCGGTCGTCCCGGGTGGCGGGGTTAGGCTAGGAGTCTGGGATAAAAGGGTGGCTGCCCGCCTCATGGGTGGCGGGGTTAGGCTGGGAGTCTGGGGTGAAGGGTGGCTGCCCGCCTCATGGGCAGTGGGGGTTCGGCTGGGAGTCTGGGGTGCAGGGTGGCTGCCCGCCTCATGGGCAGTGGGGGTTCGGCTGGGAGTCTGGGGTGCAGGGTGGCTGCCCGCCTCATGGGCAGTGGGGGTTCGGCTGGGAGCCTGGGGTGAAGGGTGGCTGCCCGCCTCACAGGCGGCGGGGTTAGTCTGGGAGTCTGGGGTGAAGGGTGGCTGCCCACCTCACTTATGTACCAGCTGTGGCCTTGGGCTTGAACTTTCTGAGCCTCAGCTTCCTCATCTCTGAATTGAGAAAACAATAGAGGCTCCCGCCTGGTTGTGGGGGGAGAGGAGACAGCGGCGTGAGGAGTGTGAAGCCCTCACACAGAGCCTGGCACCCCGGGAAGCCCTCAGGAAGTGGGTGGGACCCAGGCCGAGTGTCCTCCCCTGGGGCAGCCAGAGGCAGCCACGGTGGCGGCAGCGAGGCCAGAGCACACGGACCTCACAGCAGCAGGCACTGAGAGGAGGCTGCACGCAGACGAGATGCCCATCGAGGGGTGAACGGACAAGGGCGTGGTGCGTGGGCGCAACGGGGTGTTACTCACCATAAAGAAGGAGCACACTCGAGCCCCTTCTAAGGAGGTGGACGAACCTGCGGCCTATTCCACAGAGGGAAGTAAGGCGGAAAGAGAAAGACAGACGCTGTGTGTTGATGCCTGCGTATGGAATCTAGACCGATGGCACCAGTAGAGACGGGGGACAGTGGCGCACGGGGAAGCTGCGGGCCGTAGTCCATGGGGGCACGAGGGGTCGGACGCGGCTCAGCAGCTGGACAACAACAGTGGAGACGCAGACACGGGGAAGGAGAAGGTGGGACGAATTGAGAGGCAGCATGGAAACAGACACGTTACCAAGTATGAAATAGGTCAGCCAGTGGGAATTTGCTGTTTGACGGAGGGAGCTCAAACCCAGTGCTCGGTAAGGACAACCTAGAGGCGCGGGATGGGGTGGGGGGTGGGAGGGAGGTTCACGAGGAGGGGGACACGTGTGTGCCAGTGGCTGATTCACGTTGACATATGGCAGCAACCAGCCCAATACTGTAAAGCAAACATCCTCCAGTTAAAAATAATCTTTCTTCAAAAAAGGGATTAGAAAAGACTCTACACAGAGCAAAACGTTCATTTCACCAAGACGCTGTGATGGCTCTCGGTGTGTACGCCGCCCCAGCCCACGAAGAGAGAGGGACGAGAGCCCCGGCTGGCAGACGGTTCACACCCCTCTCTTGTAGCTGGCGGATCGAGCACATCCGTGGGGACACGGCAGATTTTAATAACCCAGTTAACACGCACAAGTCAACAGAAAGTTCAACCTAGCACCCCGAAACTTCAGACGACACATTTTTTTTCCAGCATAAAAGGAAGTGATTTTAAAATTTGATGACATACTGGGATGAAAACAAGTCTCAACAGATACAAAAGCTTTAGAAACGAGAACACATTCTCTGAACGCAAAGCAATTAGGTCAGCAATCAGTGACAAAAGGGAAACCTGAAACACTCTATATGGGGAAGTCAAGAAAAGCAATCCTAAGTAACTCACAGTGCAAAGAAGGTATCAAAATAGAAGTTGGAATATATTCAGTACTGAAAGGTGATAGGAAACACTGCACATCAAAACTTAAGAAATGAAACTGCAGCAGTATTTACAAGGGATCTTCTAGTGTTAAATGATTATTTTAAAAAGAAGAAAAGCTGAAAACATGTAAACCAACTGTCTAAAATGTCAGCAAAAGATCAACAGACCTAAACCAGGCAGCGGAAGTGGCACACCAAAAGAAGGAAAATACACCAGAGAGAGTCGGGAAAAACAGACCAATTCGCAGGGGAGAAACCAGACAAACGAGAAAAATGTCGGAAGCACTGATCAGAAGTAAAAGGAGGAAAGGAAAGATATAAGCGTCTGAACGCAGAGTTCCAAAGAACAGCAAGGAGAGGTGAACGCCTTCCTCAGCGATCAACGCAAAGAAATAGAGGAAAACAATAGGATGGGAAAGACTAGAGATCTCGTCAAGAAAATTAGCGATAGCAAAGGATCACTTCATGCAAAGATGGGCTCAGTAAAGGACAGAAATGGTATGGCCCTAACAGAAGCAACAGATACTAAGAAGAGGTGGCGAGACTACACAGAAGAACTGTACAAAAAAGATCTTCACAACCCAGATAACCACGATGGTGTGATCACTCACCTAGAGCCAGACATCCTGAAGAGCAAAGTCAAGTGGGCCTTAGGAAGCATCACTATCAACAAAGCTAGTGGAGGTGATGGAATTCCAGCTGAGCTATTTCAAATCTTGAAAGATGACTCTGTGAAAGTGCTGCACTCAATATGCCAGCAAATTTGGAAAACTCAGCAGTGGCCACAGGACTGGGAAAGGTCAGTTTTCATTCCAGTCCCAAAGAAAGGCAATGCCAAAGAATGCTCAAACTACCGCACAATTATACTCATCTCACACGTAACAAGGTTATGCTCGAAATTCTCCAAGCCAGGCCTCAACAGGTTGTGACCTGAGAACTTAGAGATGAGCAAGCTGGGTTTAGAAAAGGCAGAGGAACCAGAGATCAGATTGCCAACATCCATCGGATCATGGAAAAAGCAAGAGAGTTCCAGAAAACCAGGGACAGGAGAAATACAAATATTAGGGAGACTTCCCAGGTGGTTCAGTGGCTGGGGGTCTGCCTTCCGAAGTGGGGGCTGCGAGGGACACAGGTTCAGTCCCTGATCAGAGAGCTGAGACCCCATGTGCCCAGGGGCCGCTGGGCCCACACACCCCGACTGCTGAGCCCACGTGCTCTGGAGCCCCAGCGCCTCAACTAGAGAGAGGCCCGCACCCCTCGGGGAGGGTCCCGCGAAGTCTGACATGGCCAAAATTAAATAAATTTTAAAATAACCTTAGGAAATGAAAACATAATTAAATACGCAATGTGATTAAGTAGCTGACAGGGCATTTCATCAATAAACAGAAGCTTTCTGCCAACATATTTGAAAGCTTGGATGAGACTGACAAATTCCTGGATAAAATACACCTTTCAAAGCTGACTGACTCCACGAGAAATAGAAAACCTAAGCAGCTGTGAGAAGCGCAGTTTCCATGGACCTGCAGAAACGGATTTTGGAGGAAGGGGGAGTTTTCAATACAAGAGCCTGCCACAATCCACTAGACACAACGAAGGGAAAAAAGCCAAACAAACTAGTCCTTACTTTATGTCGCTAAAAAAATCCAAGTGGGTTAAAGAGACCATGTAAAGATGTTATAAAAGAACATGAAGAAAATGCGGAAGAATTATAAGCTGGAAGTGTGTTCGTACAGCAAAAGGAAGTCTGAGTTCTAAATGGAAGAGAGAAGACGCAGCCACGAGAATCCAGAGGGATCTCTCTGGGATAGGAAGGGGAGGAGTGGGAAGGAATGGAACCAAGACGTGTAATATTTTGGCGTTTTAGACAGTTAAATACAAGTAAAATTAATTCAACAGAAAAATATTAAAGACAGGACCAGGGATGGCCGGGGCCCTGGCTGTGCCCAGTCCCCTCCAGCCCTGCAGATGCGTAAAGGAAGCAGGACACGCCAGGGACCCAGGCCCGCCCCCAGCAAGCCGGCCTCTCGCTCCGCGGCCTCTGGGCTCTCATCGCGCCAGCAGGCTGGGCGCGCTCGCCAAGGGCCCAGGACGGCCTCAGCGCCAGGACTCGGGCCCGGGGCGCCTGGGGCGGGCAGGGAGGGGTGCGCGGCGCCTGGGTCCACAGAGGGTCTCGTTTATCCCTCGGCTGAGGGGCGCCCGAGGGGTGGGGCGCGTGGGAGCCGCGTGCGGTGTGCGGCCCGTCAGTGGGGCTGCTGATATACGTTTGCTCAGCTGTGACACACACGGGCTTGTTCTGGCTGAGAGAGAAAATAAACGCCGGCCCGGCATTTTCCTGCCAACGGAGCTGAAAGCTCTCCCGGGCCTGCCGCAGGCAACAGGCAGCGGGGGCCTCCTCCAGGAAGATCAGCTCTTCCATCCGGCTCCAAGATTCCCCAGCCACGGGGCCCTGGACGTGGCCCACTCTGGGAGCGGATAGGACCCCCGAACACTCGGGGCTGGGCGCTGGGGTCCAAGGAAGAAGGGTGGAGGGGCAGGTGTGGCTGGAGGGTGTGGCTGGAGCCGGGGGGCCTGGACACAGGGCAGGTGGGCAGGGTCTGGAAGGAGGGGGCCCTCGGAGCCGAGAAGCCGGGGGAGGGGCCGGTGGGCAGCAGGGACGCCGTCCAGGAGGGAGCTGGCACCAGACAAGGCAGGATGGAATCGGCAGATGGGAGCGCAGGGCCCGCCAGAGCTCAGGATGTTCCTGGAGGATGTGGGGCTCGGTGGGGGGGCCCTCTCTTGCCTGCAGGAGACTTTGCAAGGCGATGAGGCAGGTGTCTGGTCAGGGACTTGCATCCTACACTGCATTGAAACAGCAACAACTTGTGCAACTCAACAGTAAAAAGACAAATAACTCAATTTTAAAATGGGCAGAGGACGAGTGTTTCTCCAAAGAAGATACACAAGTGGCCAACGGGTGCAGGAAAAGATGCTCAGCATCGCGCGTCATCAGGGAAATGCAAATCAGAGCCAAACGGGATACCAGCAGGATGACGCTAATCAAAGTGACAGGTAAGAACAAGTGTTGGCAGGGGCGTGGAGAAACTGGAGGCTCGTACGTGGCTGGCGGGGATGGAAAATGATGCGGCCGCTTTGGAAAACAGTCTGGCAGTTCTTCAGCTAAACCCAGAAATCCTGTGTGCCCAGCAATCCTACTGCAAGCTATGTACCCAAGAGAGTCGAGAGCACACATCTGCACAAAGCCTGTACACGGACGCCCGCAGCCGCTTTACTCGCAATAGGCAGGAAGTGGACTCGGCGCAGAGGCCTGTCCGTGGGTGGGCGGACAAACAGCGCGCGGTCCATCCACACAGCGGAGTCGCCGTGCTGCTGTGCAGTCCCTCCGGCGAGCCCCGTAGACTACAGCACGCCAGGCTCCCCTGTCCTCCACCGTCTCTCAGCATTTGCTCAGATTCGTGTCCATCGAGTCGGTGGTGCCATCCAACCCTCTCATCCTCTGCCACCCCTCCTCCTTTCGCCTTCAGTCTGTCCCAGCTTCGAGGTCTTTTCCAGTGAGTCAGCGCTTCTCCTCAGGTGGCCTAAGTATTGAGCTTCAGCATCAGTCTTTCCAATGAACATTCAGGGTTGATTTCTTTCAGAATTGACTGGTTCGATCTCCTTGCTGTCCTAGGGACTCTCAAGAGTCTTCTCCACCACAGTTCAAAAGCATCGGTTCTTCAGCCCTCAGCCTTCTTTATGGTCCAACTCTCACGTCCATACATTAACTACTGGAAAAACCATAGCTTTGACTATATGGACCTTTGTCAGCAAAGTGATGTCTCTGCTTGTTAATCCACCACCTAGGTTTGCCACAGCTTTCCTTCTGAGGAGCAAACATCCTAATTTCATGGCTGCAGTCACCGTCCACAGTGATTTTGGAGGCCAAGAAAATAATCTCTGTCACTGCCTCCAGTGGAATATCACGCAGCCGTTAAAAGGCCTGGAGTGTGCATACCTGCAGCAGCGTCAGGACACATCGTGCTGAGTCTAAGAGGCCAAGCCCAGGAGGCCACGTGTTGTCCAACTTCCTTTCCACGAAATGTCCAGAGCAGCAAATCCACGCAGACAGCATTCGGCGGTTATTCAGGGCCAGGAGGAGGGAATTAGGGGGTGCCTGCCAGAGTAGGAGGCTCCTTGCTGAGGAAATACAGATGCCCTAACGGGTCGTGTAGATGGTTGCACAACGCTGTGAATATACTAAAAATCGTTGACTTGTACGCTTCCAGCGGGTGCATGGTGAGCAAGGTGATTATAGCTCTCAAAAGCTGTCACGGGAAAGAGCTCTCCACAGTGCACCCTGTATTTGTTATTGCCGCTTTGGTGTTACAGAATTTCATCAAAAAACACACGCAAAAAGAATGCACTGCGATGTGAATGAATGTTTAAGTCAATTCCTGGTTCGTTTTTCAAAGAGAGGTAGGTCATCCCCATCTCCTCCGGGGCCGGTGAAGAGGACTCGGGTCTCCCGGGTCTCGTCACAGCCCGGACACTAACTTCAGGGGTCAGTGGGTGAGGGGCCGCCCCGCTAAGCCTCCCCGTCCTCAGCTGAGGGCGGCTCCCAAACCTTCCAGGCTGCCAGGGGGATGAGCAGCAATACGGTATGACCCCCAAACCAAGATGCTTCCTGCAGGCCGCCCACGGCTCAGCCCCGTCAGTACCCACATGTGGGGGCCACATGGGTTTTCTGGAATGGGAGCGGGGGGTGGGTAAGGGCATCACCCATCCCCATGAACTCCTGTCACTAACACAGGTAGGCGAAGTGGGGTCTTCCCTGGATAAGCTGAGCCTCGGGGGCTCCTTGCCCGGCCCCACCATCTCCCAGGGACTGCAGTCATGGCCCCTCTGCCCTGCACAGGGCAGCAGGTGATGGGCACACAAAGGATGCTGGGAGAATCTTGGATCAAGAGCACGGTGACGGCTGAGCTCTCCCTCGGCCTTCTCTCGAGTCCTTGCTCAGACACCTAGAAGGGGACGAGGGGCAGGCTGGCGAGACCGCGGCGCTAAGGACAGCCTGTGGAAGAAACAGTAATCCTGACCGCAAGCAATAATAATAACAGTCTGCTGAGGGTGCCGACCCAGAGTAGGCGCTGGCTCCACCCTCTCCCTGGCGGGACCCTCCGTCCCTGACTCACCCCGCCAGGCCCACCCCAGCTCCCACCAGGCTCGTCTCATGGGTCCTCGTTTCCTGGCACCTGTGTGCCCTCTACCACACCTGCCTCCTCCGAGAAGCCTCTCCTGATAAGCCGTGCCTCTGGCTGTCCTTGCCTTGCCTTTTCTGGGGCAATTAGCTCTGCACAGGCACTCTGCGGGAGCCTTATCCCAACCAGAGACCCAGGGCAGGGGACCTCTTCAGGGATCCCACAGCCCTGAGCAGGGACAGGGCTGCAGGCAAGCCTGGGAAAGGCACGGAACCAGGAGGATCCTGGGCAGACACTGCTGGCCCTGGACAGGCCTTAGTGGACAGGTGGACAGGGGAGGGGTCAGGAGGACAGAGGAGCGGAGGATGGGGTCGGGGGCGGGTCCCGGGGAGAGGGAGCCCCAACGCCGAGCCTAAAGGAGCCAGCAGCTCCAGGAGCTGCAGCGGCGCAGGGCGCTGGGGAACGGCGCGGACCACTGGACGTGCCCAGGACTTGACACCTGCCCTGGAGGCCTGGGAGCCCCCAGCCTACGTGCCCGGCCCCCAAGCCCCCCATCAGAGGTCGGGCGTCTGTGTGCAGGGAGCCCAGCCCCGCCTCCGGCCGTCACGTGGCAACGCGGGGCCCCAGCAGCCCTGGCCGGGACGCCTCGGGCCAGCCCACCTGCCTTGGGGTCAGGAGGCCGCCAGCCGTCAGCGCCGGCGTCACGGGCCCCAGGGACCTCCCCGCCGCTTCTGACGTGCCAGGTCGGACAAAGCTTATTTATGTTTGTTTCTCCCTTTCCGGTGGCTTCTGTCAGCACTGCTGATAGATGGGCACGTGTTGATGGGTTTTTCAATCTGCTGCCCATAAAAAGATTGTATTTTGACTACTTTACGGCTGTGTTGTGGTGTGTGCGATCCTGGTGTGATAATTACTGGAGGAATAGCTACCAGCCTGCAGCGGGGCGGGGAGGGGACGGGACACCAGGGGACCCACATCCCACGGAGCCTGGGGCTCTGCCCCTTCCCCTGCCTGTTTCCAGGCCTTCCCGCCCTGGGAGAAGCTTCCTGAGCTCGAGCCTGGAGACGCTCCAGGGGCCCTCAGGCTTTCTGCCTAGAGTCTGGGATGCTCACCAGCCAGGAGGGAGGCCCTGCCTTTCGACACAGGGAGGCATGACCAGAGACGGTGCACAGAACTCACGCGTGCGCACACTCACACACACACGCATGCACACACACACATTCACACACACACTCATGCACAAACACATATGCACACACTCACACGCACACACACACATTCACTCTCACACACTTATGCACGCAATGCACACACACATTCTCGCACGCACAGTCACACACACACTCATGCACACACAGTCACACACACACACTCATGCACACACACTTATGCATACACATGCACACATTCTCGCGCACACACACTTGCACACTCACACACACTCGCACACACACATGCACACAAACACATTCACACACGCATGCCCACATTCACATACACATTTTCTCACAATTTGCATACTCACACATTCACAGACATACACACTCACACACACTCATTCATGCACACACACACTCACACACAACCCTGGTGGCCCTCCTCAGGCCAGCCCTGGATGCTGGCGGATCTCACACACTGGCCAGGTCTGGGTTGGGAGCTGAGGATTTGGGGCCACACCAAGGACACCCTCGGGCTCAGAGGGTGGCTGCGTAAGGACGTTCCAGAGCCGCAGACCCTGAAGGACCAGATGCGGAAGAGCTTGTCTTGGCAGGATGGCCAGGCAAAGGGAGCCCTGAGCGCAGGGAGCCGGGCTGGGCTGGGGGCTGGGCTGGGGGATGGAGCCGCAGCTGGGACCCCCGCTTGTGGCCGGACCAACAGGACCTGGGAGCAGAGGTGGAGGCTCGGGTCCGCCTGCACCCCACTCCTCAAACTCGGTTCCCTGCCCGGAAACGTGGCTCCACTGGGTCCGCAGGAGAATGGTGATTTCGAGGAGACCAGCCCTCCGTCGCTGACTCCGTGCCTGGCCTGGCTGAGCCCGTTACACATATCATGCTTTTTAACCCTTGCAAAAACCCCAAGAGGTTGGCAGGCCTTCTAACCATCTCCATTCTACAGATGAGAAGACTGAGGCCCAGGGAGGTCAGGGCTGAGCCCCTGAGTGCTGGTCCAGGGTTCAAACCCAGGCAGCAGATCCAGTCCCTTCACAGATTGAAGAAGTGAAGTGAAGTCGCTCAGTCATGTCTTGAGTCTTTGCGACCCCATGGACTGTAGCCTACCAGGCTCCTGCGTCCACAGAATTTTCCAGGCAAGAGGACTGGGGTGGATTGCCATTTCCCTCTTTCACAGATTGGATCCAGTAAATCTGCGCACAGTCCCGGGAGGGCTTCGCAAACACTGCACTGCCATCCAGAGGCGGAGGCTCCTCTCCAAGCCCAGATGTCCCCTGAGGCCATATGCCTCCAAGCTTCCCTCTGGGCATCTCTTCCCACCTAACTGCTGGGAAAAAGCCCAGACGACTCACAACTCCCGATCCTTTTCAGCTCCTGAAAGCGCCCGGGGCACTGGGCCATGGGCCCAGCCCAGCTGGGAACCCCACCCCCACCCCTCCAGGTCCTTACCACCCACAGTAAAGGGCCCGGCACCTCTGCGCTGCGGGCCCCCACCCCACCGCACCCCGGGTTCCGGTGCCCTGCTGGTGAGTGAGTTATCATTCGCCCGCGAGCAGGGGGAGGGCACGTGGACGCCTGTAGACCCAGGACCGGCGAGCACCCACGCCTGTGTCTGTCTTTCAGCCTTGTAAACTGCTGCCCTGACCTGGTCCGGGATGAATCACCCTTCACAGAGGCGGGCGTGCTGCCCACAGACTGCCACCCGCACGAACAGCAAGCTGCAGGGGTTAGGCTCTGTCCGCTGTGATTCTGAGCAGGTGCTCGCGTCTGTAACACAGAGGAGGAAGGCGATCCATTTCTAGACGTCCCAGTGTGCCAGCCCGAGTCCGGGCGTCCCAGGGACGTGGGTCTGCAGGCTCTCCAGCCGCAGCAATGGGTGCAGGCAGCCCGAGGCTCCACGGGTCCCTTCTCCACGGCCGCTCCTCACTCCTGGCCCCAAGCCCTAACGCTGACCCCTGGGCTCCCATCAGGAGCCCGACGCTCACACCACAGGTCGAACTCTGCCATGCCCCCCGAGACACGAGTAGGAGGTGAGGTCATCACACCCCCTCCCCACCCCGAGAGCAGCCAGGAGCAGGGATGTGACCCCAGCTCCACCAGTCACAGCTCGTGCGGCCTGGGGCCCGTGAACCTCACTCGCGGTGCCTCGGTTTCCACGTCTGTGAAATGAGGAGAATGACCCAATGCGAGGGCTGTGATGAGGAGGGGCTTCCCTGGGGGCTCAGCTGGTAAAGAGTCCGCCTGCCATGCGGAAGACCTGGATTCGAGCCCTGGGTCGGGAAGATCCCCTGGGGAAGGGAAAGGCCGCCCACGCCAGTACTGACAAGTCAGTGCACAGACAGGGCGCTAAGGACAGTGGGCTCACGTGTGTCTCACACGAGTTTGCCATTGTTACTGGTGTCATTCAAGCTCATCCAACTGCTCCCCACAACAGGACAGGCACACGCGGTCTCCTTAGAGTGAAATCACAGCTTCTCCTCCACCTCGTGGAAGGGCCTGAGATGTGTGGGTTGGCGCTGGGCTGCAGGCGACTCCTGGCAGGCTGGCGGGAGCCTGCAAACCCTAGCGAGCCTCCTCACCCGCAGGCAGCCCTCATTCCCGTGGCGTTTAGGACACGGAAACCGCATCGGGACAGTGTGGTTGGCACACCCCACCCCCGCAGCAGAGGGTGGGCCCTGAGGAGCCTAATGGGTCCTTAGATGAGGACGTCCCTGGGGGCGGTGAGGACAAAACCCGAGCTTGAAGCCCCAACCCAAGGCTTCTGACCACAGTGGGAGATCTGTTTCATTATCCCTAACACTCCCTAAAGGGGCAGAAATTGGATGTTTTTTTAAACCCAAGCCCCCCGGGACAGGGAGAGCAGGACAGGGACAGAGCGCCTGCAGATGGTGAAAGCCCGGACCCTCCCGGCCTCCCGGGCCCCGGGCTCCTCTGTGCCACTCGCGCAAAGCCCAGCCCGAGGCAGGGAGGTGGCAGAGCCGGGCGCCCGCCCCAGCCAGCGCGGCCTCTCGTTGAGGACACTCACGAGTGATCGACCGGGTCTCCTCCTTCTCAGCGGCTGTGGTCAGCGCTGGGGCCGGACTCCAGAACGAGGGGTGCTCCTGGGGAGCGGCCTGGGACCATCTCAGGGGCCTCGCCGTCTTCCCCTGGGGAAGCGGGGGCTGGGAGCCTCCCACAGGTGCCGGAAGGCTGGGACACCCCACGGCGCACGCCCACACCCAGCCCGGGGCACGGCACGCTGCGCTCGCTCACTCAGTCGTGTCTGACTCTGCTGACCCCATGGACTGAAGAGCCGCCAGGCCCCTCTGTGCATGGGATTCTCCAGGCAAGAATACTGAATGGGTTGCTGTGCCCTCCTCCAGGGGGTCTTCCTGACCCAGGGACTGAACCCGCATCTCTTTCGTCCCCTGCGCTGGTCCCAGGAGGGCTGCCTGGGAAGCCCGCATGGTGCGCAGCAAGCACTTCAGTGAGATTCCTGGGGCGGCTTAGACGGCAGAGTGAAGTCTCACAGCCTGAGGCCAGAAGCCCAAGCCCAGGGTGACCTCCGGAGGCCTCCGTCCTCGGCTCCCCCATGGCCGTGTTCGCTCGCTGTCCTCCCACGGCCCTCCCTCTGTGCGTCTGTAGCTGACACCCTCTCCTTCCAAGCACACCAGTCAGATGGGACTCTCATGCCCTCACTTGAGCTCAGGTAGCTCTTCAAATGCCCCGTCTCTAAATATAGCCACATCCTAAGGGCCCGGGGGTTAGGACACATGTATTTTGGAGGGGACATAACTCAGCCCATAAGCGCCCTCCACACCTGTCTGCTGGACAGGTGGCAATGACGACAAGGACGAGAAGCAGCCCCCTGAGTGGACACTCAGCATGTGCCCGGCCCCCTGCCTAGGCTCTTTATACACCCCATCCATTGCCTCCTCAAGGCTGGAAGAGGTGTCACCAACCCTCTTTCCAGGTGAGCAACCAAAGCTCAAAGAGGATCAAGAATTTACCAAAGGTCACTACCGGGAAGCAGAGCCCAGACAAAGCCAGGCTCCTCCGACTGCAGTCCGGGCTCTCTCCACCACACTGGAACGCCGAACACGCTGCGGTACCTGCCAAACCAACACCCAGCTAGAAACAACCCACCACCACCGCCCAGCACTGCCTCAGGTCTTTCATTTCCTCACGACATTTACTGTGATCTTCACAACAACTGTGTGAGATGGGCATCTTTGTTCCTTTTTCACCCAGGAGAGAATTAAAGGCCAGGGTGACAAAACCAGCTGGCTAACTGCTTGGAAGACAGATGGAAGGACAGTGGACGGGAGGGTGGGTGGATGGCTGGATAGATGGATTAGTGGATAATAGACGGATGACTAGCTGGATGGTGGACAGATAGACAGTGGATTGATGGACAGGTGGACGGTGGTTGGATGGAGACTGGCGGGTGGACGGGTGGTGGCTGGATGGATAACGGGTGGACGGTGGATGGGGGGTGACTGGCGGGTGGACGGGTGGCGGCTGGATGGATGACGGGTGGACGGTGGTTGGACGGTGACTGGCGGGTGGACGGGTGGCGGCTGGATGGATAACGGGTGGACGGTGGTTGGATGGTGACTGGCGTTGGACAGGTGGTGGCTGGATGGATAACGGGTGGACGGTGGATGAGGGGGTGACTGGCGGGTTCTTAAATGGGTGGGTGAATGAGTGGACGTGTGGTGGAGGGCTGGATGGTGGGTGGGTGTGTGGGTGGATGGGCAGATGGATGGGTGGATATGTGCCCCAACAGATTCGGACCCCAGGCCTCCACGGATGGCGGGGCAGGCGCACTGAGAGGAGGCTGGCACACCCCTGACTAGCCTGGGTCAGCGCTCCCGGCTCAGCGAGCCTTCTTGGCCACGGCATCACAAACAGTGACGCAGCTCTAACACAGCCCAGTCATTTCCACATGTGTGAATACCCAGAGAAGGGCCACGCCACAGATTAGGCTCCCTGGAAGCAGACAGCTCTTACGTGTTCACGGGGGAGTCCAGCTCACCAGGCACACAAACGGCGGCAATACGCCCCAGTCACACTCACCCGCCCAAGCACCGGGCACGGCCACCCACTGCGGCTGAGTCAGGAGGCTGCTCTAGAGGAAGCGGAGGACGCTCCCCAGCCTGCCTCGTGTCTGCTGACGGAGGATCTGACCAGGCCGAATGAAATGAACGTCCACAGAATTGCAAGGTTGCTGGTGTGATGATGGCAGGCAGCAGACGAGCCGCGTCCCCGCGACGTCCCAGCAGCAAGAGCGTTTGCAGAAAGACAGAGGGACCAGCTCGCTCCTCTGGGCCCCCGCCCCCCACCCCTACCCGTGACCCTGTCTCGGGCACCCCCATTCTCTGAAGGGTGGGCACCACACAGGGCATCTCCTTCAGCCCCAGGGTGATGGGGACAGCAGAGACTGGTCTCACAACCCGGCTCTAAGTGGTGTTACAGCTTCCCAAACCCTTGAGGGGGATGAATCGGACCCCGCGCCTGGTCCTACACCAGGCTCCGGAAACGCACATGTGGCCAGTTAGGAGCATGGGTCACGGCTGCAGCCGGGTGAGCCTCATCAGAGACGGGGAGCTACGCGGGGAGAAAACCGCACCTGCGGCATCCTGGGCTCTTCCTTCTCGAACTGGCTCTGACTTCAGTTACACGAGTGCCTCAGGTCTCCCCCACGCCAGGCTGCCCCGGCCCAGAAGCCCGTGACTTGGCTCCTGCCTGACTCTCTCCCCAGCCGCTGGCCCAGAACCCGGCACTAAATAAACGTATGAGGTTCAACGAGTAGCTCGTGAAGGTACAGGATGAATTTTGTGAAATTTATCACCAGCATATAAGACCTCAAGGGCAAAAACTGGGCATTTTCCTTCTCGAAATCACCACAGTTTGATGTAGTGCTTGAAGCTTGACACTCCATAAATGTTTAGATTCTGAATTTAATTTAAATTTAACTGACCGGCCTCGTAAAGGAAGGGAGGAGATATTACTCATAACGGAAAAAAGACTTTAAAAAAAATGTTTAAACAAAAACTCGAGAGCCCCTGGCTAAGCAGCTGAGAGGGGACGTCTGGAGGGGAGGGTTTTCAGAATTCATCTCTTAAAAAGCCAGCCTCGCCATCTCCTCCATGTCCTCATGTTTAATTAAATGGTGAGGGATTAGCGTCTACTCACAGAAGCGGGCCTGGCCGCTTGGCTCTGGGAAACAGGGGCCGCTCAGCCAGAGGCTCCAAGAAGCCCCAGCACCCGCCAGAAACGGGACGGGGCCGAGGAGGACCCTCAGGCCGGGGGCAGGGGCCACGGGCGGCTTTCTGAGTGGATCCGTGAGGAGCGAGGGCCGGGCCTCCCAGGGCGGACCCCGCGGAGGCCCTCCCAGCCTCACTGTGCCTGCCTGGTGGGGGCACATGTCTGCGTGGGCACAGATGCCTACGTGGGCTTCCCAGGTGGTTCAGTGGTTCAGGACCCCCCTGCCAGTGCAGGAGACGTAAGGGATGCCGGTTCGATCCCTGGGTTGGGAGGATCCCCTGGAGGAGGAAAGGGCAGCCCTCTCCAGAATCCTTGGCTGGAGGATCCCATGGATAGAGGAACCCGGTGGGGTACAGTCCCCAGTGTCACAGTTGGGCACGACTGAGCGTGCGTGCACAGGTGTGTGTGTAGGTGTGTTTAAGCGTGTGCACCTCTGTGTGCACGTCTGGGCAAGGCCGTGGAGTGTGCACGTGTGTACGGAGCCAGCGCTGAGCTTCTCAGCCACGTCGAGCCGACAGTGCTGTGGGGGCCCCTCTACCCAGGAGGGCTTCATCCAGAGAAGCGGCCGAAACGTGGGATGGACAGACTTCAAAGGGACAGTCCGAGGAGGAGGACAGGAGCCCCTTTCACAGATGCTTTCTGCAAACACGCAAATCGCAGTGTGAAAGCCACCAAGACCAAGCTCAGAAGTCTCTCTCTGCTCGGCCCGGCGTCGGACGACTGGGCGCTGGGATTCCAACGGACGCCCTTCCCCTCCTCACTCGCCCGCGTCTCCTCTGCTTCTGCGGTGAGTGCGGTTGCTTCAGTCGCTTGCTAAGGTTCCAGGGGTCACCGCTCACTGGACGAGCCCATCTAGGAAGGTCTCAGGATCCCGGGGGGCCCGGGACACCAGTGTTTGCTGAGTGCCTACTCAAGAGGAGCTGCGGCAGCCTTTCCCGCACGAGCCTCCCCAGGACCCAGCATGGGGAGGTCAGAGCAGAAGTGCGGGCAGCTGCGACCCCCCAAGACCCCGGCAGGTGGCCGGGTCAGGAGCTGGACTCAGGCAGGTCTGTCTCCCAGCCTGGCCCCTCGGCAGGGCCCTGGGAGGCTCTGGGGGTCAGCCCCCTGGGGTCGAGGCATTAAGAAGGGGAGCGGGGGTAACAACGATCCTACGTGCAAGGCAGCAAAGGGGACTCTGATGCCAAGAAGACGTCTGGACTCTGCGGGAGACGGCGGGGCTGCTGAATGGAGAGAACGGCATTGAAACGTGGACATTACCACACGCAAACCAGTGCAAGGTGGACGCGTGAAGCGGGGCGCCCACCGGGGCACACGAAAACCCATCACAACAGTGTCACTATCCTCCAATTAAAATAGCTTAACTTAAAAAAATAATTAATAAATAAGAAGGAGAGCGGGGTCCAGGCCCACCAGCGGCTCCTCCATGTGAGCACCCAGACCCCCCGACAGGCGCCCACCCGCCTGCACGGCTGCTCAGGCGCAGGCAGTGGGCCGGCCAGGGGCCCCAGGATGGACACGGGCCTTGAACTTCTCCCAGGAGAGCCCCGACATCCTCTCTCACAGACGCCCGGGGCCTCCCCAGGTGCGGACCGGCTGCCAGACACCCCAGGTGCGAGAGAAGAGGGAAACGGGCTGAGAGGGCAGAGCGCCTGGAGCCGCTCGGGGGGGCCCCAAGGCCGCGGGGTTCAGTCGCGGCCCTGGGGGCGCTGAGCTGTCTTCCTCCGCTTCTTCCACACCGCCTCCACCACGCATCCTCGCCTCCTCCTCTGCCGACCTTCCCTGAGGCCCCACCTCGCTGACCCGAGGCAGACCACAGGGCCTGGGCTGTAACAGCTGATGAAAATGTCATGGGTGGCGTATGGGTCTCGGAGCATCAGAGCTGCAGAAACCTTTGTCTCCATCGAGTCGGAAAATGAAAACAAACGGGCTGCTCCCGGCGGCTCTGCAATCCAAACACCGTAAATTCCACAGACCACGGAGGCCCGTGGCGGGGCCCCTTCCCTGCCTGCCTGACGACTGCAGACGGCCTGATTCCATCTCGCGTTTGCAGCTGGCGAATCAAACGCTCAGACCGCGTACGCTGGCTGCTCAGGCCCGGCTGGCCCGCAGCTGCACTGCCCCCAAACAGGAAGGCAGGAAGACAAAGGGATCAAAGTGAAATAAATGCCAGATAAATGTAGACATGTCACTTTAAAAATTCATAGACACCAATCCCCTCTGCAATTTATTTGGGTTTAACCAGTGAACAGACCCATCTAACTTCCTGAAAGATGCCACCAAAGTGTGAATTTTTGAGAAATCCCATTGCCTGGTTTCCCAGTGTGTGAGGTTCCTGGAGGCAGGGGGACCCAAAGCCAGCGCCGGGACCCAGCAGTCTTGCTCAAGCCTGAGCTCTGTCCTGCCCGCCGAGGCTCTGGACATCAGCTGTGCCGGGCACCCCCAGGCCGCCCTGTCAGCACTCCAGGCCTCAGTTTTTCCATCTGTGTTGTGGGGGGATCGTGGGGGCCTTGACCACAGCCATACAAGTGGGGGGTGTCACAACAGTGTGACCACCCCTGGGCGGGGTTGAGGGTGAAGCATGGACCAAACAGGGGAAGTCAGGGGCTACGATTCTGGGAATTCCTTCCTAGCCTGCAAAAAATAGAGCCCAGTGGGGGGCCCAGAGGGAAAAATGCTGGACCCCAGTATCCTCCGGCCAGAGTCACAGCAGAAGGTGGGGGGCTGGCCTTGCCAAGTTGGGGGCCCAGAGGGAACAATGCCGGACCGTAATATCTTCCAGCCAGCATCACGGTGCAAGGTGGAGGGCCGGCCTGGGGGCGCTGGGGCAGGCAACGTGCAAGCACTGAACGTCTGGGGGAGCCGGAGCCTGTTCCCGGACACGCGGCCCCTGTGGGGCAACGCCATCCCCTGCAGCCACGCTGGGAGGCCTGCGCGTGCAGGACGCCAGGGGCAGAGAGGCGTTTACAGCGCCTAATGCGGAGTGGAAGGCTCAGTCTCTGTACAACACTCGGGGGGGCTGCTGCTGGCTGCTGGCAGGTGGAGGGGGTACCCAGAGGGCCTGGGGGGTACACGGAGGCCCAGGACCCCCGCAGCAACCGCACTTCTGGGGCCAGGGGCAGACAGCCAGCCAGGGCCAGGTCGAGCTGGACCCCAGGATGCCTGGCAGGTCGGGAGGTGTGCAGGGCCTGAGGGGGACGCCGCGGTGGTCTGTCGTGAAGCCCCTCGGCCCCTCTGGACTCACCCGTCCACAGGGTTCCCGCAGAGCCAGGCTCCACCTGTGGGGAAGGTGTGTGACAAGCAGAGAGGGACCGGCCGCTCACCTAGCAGGTGGGCGGGTGCGCCCGGCTCGGAGCAGCTGGTGGGGGCCCTCCGAGAAGTGCCGGCCGTGCTCTGCCCCCAGGCGCCCCCGTTTATCTTCTGCAAGACGGATAATCACGGCCCCCAAGAGCTGCCTGCTGGCTCCGTGGACACCAGCCTGGCCAGCTGCTTAGCGACGGATCACCAGCTCCCATGTACACACACCTCCTCCCCACCACCTCGTGAGCTTGGAGCCCAAGGCGGGACCCACACTGCCCGGCGCCCCTGAGGGGTCTTCGGTCCACAGAAGGGGAGAGCCCTGCGTCCAGGGGAGCTGAGGATGGCGTGGGACTCGGGTCCCTGTGGTCCAGCTGGAGCAGCGACCCCTCACGCCCTCCCTGGGAAGTCCACACCACCCCTCGCCGGCCCCTACAGGGCCACTGGGCAGATGGGGCACCTGGGCTCCCCTGCTCCCCAGAGTCAGCCCGAGACAGTCATGGGCCCAGCATGGTCCCTGCCGACAACTGTGTCCTGTGCCTGACAAGGATGTCCACTCTGGCTCCGATCCAGCTGCTCAGGAGGTCAGAGGACGGAACCCCACAGCCTGGGCCAGGCCCGCTCACTCACGGCCTTGCAGACGTCCTGGCCGCTGGGTCTGCTCCTAGCGGAGGGGGACCAGGCTCACCTTGTGGCTAAATATGCACCTCTATATCGCAGCCCCTCCCAGAGACACAGGGCCTGGCTTCAGCCCCCGTCCCAGCCCGATCCGCGAGGGCACGAGCCTCACCACACGCGGAGCCACCTGTCAGCCTGCCAGGCCTGGCTCTGTGTTTCCTCTGAGAAGCGGTTCCAGGTCTCTGGGGGGCGTTGCGGAGGTTGGGGGGCTGGAGAACTGGGGACCCGGCAGTCACCCCCACCACGAGGGGGGCTCCGCCGCGGGGTCCCTGTGTTTGGGCCACGACGCAGCGACCACTGGGCAGATGTCCAGTGTCACGGCAACAGGCTCTGCCCAGCCGGCGGGTCCAGCCCTGCTGGAGTCTGTGCCCAGCGACAGCTGGGCCCGGCCCGGGGGCCCTGGAGGTCCCACCGCCCCGGCTTCCTCCAGCTCCTGAGGGTTCCCTGCTGCGGGTGTGCAAAGGCTCTGGGCCCGAGGCTGCCGCCGGGTGGGGACCGGGGTGGAGGCCCCGCAGGCCAGCGCCAGCCTGGGTCACCATCCGCCTGGCCCCGGGTGGCTGGCAGCTCCCCCACTGACCCCCGTGTGCCTCCCCCCTTCCCGTCTCCCGGGTGGGGACGCAGGGCAGCTGGGTGCTCACCTGCGGCTCCTGCCCCGCCTGTCTCTGCCCTGTGGGCTGGGGGCAGGCACACCTCCCTGGCAGCGGCCCCCACGGCCCTGAGGCTGCCCCGGGCAGGTGTCCTTCCATCCTGCTGCTGCCGCCAGGGGCACGAGCCCACCGCCACGTTGTCACTCTGCGTCGCTGTGCAGTTTACATCACGCTGCAGTGCACAGAGAGGGCCCGCCACCCCCAGGGCCTCAGCAGGGCCTCCCCTCGCCCTGGAGGCAGGCTGGGGGCGTCCAGGGCACTTCTGTGTTACTGACAGGTGACCCGAGGCTCAGCGAGGGCAGAGAGCACGGCCAGGGCAGGGCCCGGTCATCTCAGAGCCCAGCACCCCCCACGGGGCCCGGCCTCCCTCCCCGACACACACAGGCGCGCGTGTGCACACAGGGGCACGCGCACGCACGTGGACGCGTGCTCACGTGTGCCCACTCACCCACACATCCCAGCTCCACTAGAGACGGGTTTCCTGCTCAGAAACGAGTTCCCCCTGGTGTGAGTGGACGAAACCTACACCGCATGTTTCCAGAACCCAGGGATGAGGGGCTCCAAGGCTCCTGGGGGACGGGGCCTCTGTCCATCGCTGTGCTGAGGGTTTGCCCCTCCTGGTACCTGGGCAGCCAGACGGGGGCGTGAGGCAGTGCCATCTAGTGGGCACAGCAGGTACCGCAAGGTGCGTGTGTTGCGGGGCAGGCCACAAGGGTGAACCCACAGATCCACCGTCGCCCAGGACAGAGGACATCCAGCGTCCCCCCACCGTGGCAGGGGCTGCACCCCAAGGACAGAAGCAGCCGCGCACACGGCCCTGAGAAGTGCCGTGGTCCAGCATCTGGGACCAGCCTCAAAAACCAAAGGACACGTGGCCCGAGTTCCGTGAAGCCGTGTGGGCTGCCCACCCAAGCTCTCACACCCACGACTGCTCCTCGGCGAGAACACGGCCCTGAGCCCCGGCAGCCTCATCTCGGCTCAGCAGCTGTGGGGCCGCAGGCAGCCGGAGCTTCTGACCAGCTGTGTGGGGAGGGCGCCCAGCTTCACTGCAAGACGCCAGCACCTTTCCAGGCCCCCCTCACCACGATGACAGCCCAGAGTGGGATCCCACACACGCCAGCACAGGGGGCACCCTCGCCAGGGTCTGGGACACCCCCACCCACTCAGGCCCTCCCTCTCTGTGTGAATGCAAGCTCGCCTTTCAGATGCCATGGCCGGGATCATAATACGTGCAGCTCAGCACTTCGCAGGGACCTCAGCCGTGGGGCAGGCCAGCATCTCGTGAGCGTCAGTGGGCTCAGAATGAAAGCCGTGGGGGGGCAGGCTGGTCATCTTCACCATCTTCACCGTCAGACGCTAAAAGCCACCTGTCACGCTGCTGGAGACAGAGATGCGACCCCAGCAGACCGTGGAGACAGCCGCCCGCCTGGCCCAGAGCCCCCGCGGTCTGACACCCGGCCTCGTGACTGGGCAGGGGGCGGGAGACTTTCAAGGGAGAAAGTGCAGAGCTGCTTTCTTCATGCACCCCGTCTCCTGAGGGCCTGCACACGTGTGTGTGTCTGCGCGTGTCCACGGACACAGGACTGTGGGCAGCTCCAGGCGGAGGCCCAACACTGCCCACGGGCTTGAGCCTGTGAGGGCCAGCGGGCTCTCACTCCGTCCTCTCAGCCGCAGCCCAGCCCGACTCCGACCCTAGCAGGACGGGGGCCCCACGAGAACCTCCCACCCTCCACCCTGCAGGCATCCCCCCAGCCCCGGCCTGCCTGACTCAGGGACAGCTGTCTGAGGGCCGCGGGCAGCGTGGGCGTCCGGCAGTGAGGGCTGAGGATCTGCTTGCCCACCTTCTCCAGAGACCTGCTCCTTCACCATCCACACCGCCCTCCCCACAGGGGCCCTTCCTTGTGGTCACCACGGAGCAAGGCCCCGTCCCCCTACGTGCCTGCCACCCCCGTGGCAGCGCAGACTCCCGTTGTCTGTGGGCAGCGCTTCCTGCCCCGTGGACTCCTGAGCTTCTCGTGGGCAGTGGCCCGGGGGGTCCAGCACACCACGCCCCCACGCTGACCCCACAGCACAGCACCAAGCGCCGCAGAGCTGCCGGCTGGACCATGCCCCACCGCCGGCGCCCCCAGAGGTTGACTCTACCACCCGCGTCCCCACCAGCCCCCACCCTCTCTCCCTACGGCTGGCTTCTGACATGAACAATAGGCCTGAAGAGGAATGAAGTTGGTGTGCTAGAACACGCCCTGTGCCGACTGTGTAAATAAAACTGCAGAATCACAAAAAATCAGAATTGGCGGCACCCACTGTCTCATTTCTCACCTCCCCCTCACTCCGCGCCCACTCCCATCTGGCCTCCAGATTCCAAGGAGCTTCCGCCCCCAGCAGCTCCCCACCCCCACTCCCCAGGACCTCCTTGCCTGGGGACAGGCAGCGCGGGTAAGCACTGGCCACTCCCGCCTAGGAGCCGCCCCTGGGCTCCTGCGACCCCCTGGCTGTCTCTGGGAGCCAGGCCTCTCCAGCCCCTCACCCTCTTTGGCCCCGTTGCCCTCTGCCGCCCATCACACCTGGGGCCCCACCTGTGCCGTCAGCTCGGGCCCCTGCTGCAGACTCTGCACCCACGAGACCCAGCGGTCCAGACGCCACCTCCCGTCACCTCCACCCCCCGCAGGGCCACGAGCCACCCCCAGCCCCATCAGTCCAGGCTGCCACCCCCTCTCCCAGCTCCTCTGTGCCCCTGGTGCCTTCCCACCTGCCCCCTCCGAAGCACCCACAAAACTCTCAGGGCTCCCTCCTCTTAAAACACAGCCTGTCCTCCACCCGCATGCAGGAGGCACAGGGGACTGCGCTCGATCCCCGGGTCGGGAAGACCCCCTGGAGGGGGGCACGGCAGCCCACTCCAGTACTCCTGCCTGAGAATCGCAGGGACAGAGGAGCCTGGCAGGCTGCGGTCCACGGGGCCACGAAGAGTTGGATGCAACTGAGCGACTGAGCGCAGCCCCTGCCAGACCCCCCGGGCATGACCCTGCTCTCGGCACCTCGGCGCCTGGTGGGGCCTCGGTCCCCCGACCACACTCGCCCCCGTCAGACTCTGATCACAACGTCCCCTCCGCCGGGAACCCTTCGCCCTCCCCCCACGTTTGACGTGTCTCATCCTTCAAACGTCAGAGGCAGTCACCCCCAAGGAGGTGCTCTGCCTCCCGGAAACAGTGGGCACTCCTGGGACATGGGCTGTGTCTGTGAGGGGGTGGCATCCAGTGTCTGGGGCCTGCAGGGCCCCTTGGGCAGGGACCAACCGCACCTGGGGTCTTCCCTGCGGTGTCCCGGCCCCACCCGCGTCCAGCACACCTGTGCTGCGCAGACCCCTTCCCGCCTGCAAACAGACGGCCCTCCCAGCGGACAAACCCGCTGGGACTCACGGGGCCTTCATCTCGCTATCAGGCAGGGATGGCTGGGAGACTATGTGAGGATGGGCAATTCAGAACTTAGGACGGGACCCCTGAGCCCTCGCACCGTGCCAGGAGTGTGCAGACAGCCTCGGTTCATCCCCGGAGAGCCCTCATCAGGACTCCACCAGTGCTCAGCCATCAGCAAACTCTCGGCACAGCTCCCTAGGATCTGGGCCCCAAGGAACCCCGGGTTCATCCTACAGAAAGGGGGTGGGACGGGGCCAGATGAGCCTCTCTGCCTCTCCTCTGCCGGTCGCCTCCCCTCCCAGCCTCAACCTCTGCGGCCACCCGGTCTCAATTCAAACATAACCCCTTGGTAAAGGCACCCAGGACTCCACACTAGGAAGAAGGGACCCTGCAAACTCACCCAGGTTTATTTCCTTGCCCATCACAGCCCCAAAACATCCCTTCCTTTTTGGCCAGCGGCTGGCTCCCTGCCGCCGCCGCCCCGCACAGCTGTCTACTCCAGGCTGACAAGCACTTTGGGTCCTGCACCCCGTGGCACTCCATCCGTGCTTGTTGAAGGATTAAAGGAAAGACTTCCCAGCCTGCGGACTGTGGCGGCCCCGGGATACCCCTGCCTTGGGCTTGCCCTCGAGTGTCAGGCCCTGGAGCTCCCCTGGGCCCCCTCATGGACCCCCTGGGCTGCCAGGAGCCTCCATAGGGGGATTGCAAAGTGCTTTCCCCGACGCGATCCCACTCAGCCCGAAGCGCCACCCTACAAGGGAGAGAGACTCAGTCTCAGAGAGAGACTGCGGGGATTTAGGAGACTCAGCTAGGTCGCCTGAGCGAGCAGAGGCCAGCCTAGCAGCCTGGAGCCCAGGCTAGGCTCCTCCGGGGCTCGCCGCCTGCACGGACAGGTGCCCATCTGTGCTGGAGAAGGTGTTGGGAGCGCTGTTTACATTCCCCCATCCCTGAACGTGGGCAGATGCTCCTCCCGCCCCAGAGATGAGCCGCCTCGAACCACGGTTCACTCAGAGCTGTGTCTTCTGCACAGCAGGCCAGCCCGGGGTCGGGGGTGACCGTGAGGCTTCTAGTTGCATCTACCCACCTCCTAAGCAAAGGCATGACTTCATAAAGGAAGCGACACTGGCCAGGTTGGGGCTGAGTCTGGGCCGGGATCAGGGCTAGGTCTGGAACTAGGGTCGGAAGCGAGGAGGGCTCAGCCTGAGACCAGCGTCAGGGCTGAGTCTGGGGGAAGGACGAGGCTCAGTGAGAGCTCCGCAGCTGAGAGACGAGAGGGGATTTCTTCCCGAACAGCCGGAGCCACGTGATCCTCCGCGGTGCTGGGAGCAGCGAGGTACCGCGGCAGCTGCCCGATGCGATCCCCCATAAAGCCATAAAACAGAAACTGACTTTGAAATGGCCCTTTCTCCGCCTGTATCCTCGGACATAAATTTAAATAAAACGGCAATTTAAATGCCTGCGACACTGAGGAGGCGGCGTGGGGCTGTCTCTCCGGGCTGCGTGGGAGACAAAATGCCGCCCGAAAGCCATCCTGCTGAGCCACGCGGGTGAAGGTCGGCGCGGGGGCAGCGGGGAGGGGGCACCGGGGACGCAGCGCACACCCCCGCCGGCCGGCTCCGGGGCGGGAGGGCGCGCTGGGCCCCCGAGGGAGGGGCTGCGCCTCTGTGCCCCTGGGAAACGGGGACACACACCTCATCTGTCTGTCTGCTCTTGTGATGCAGAGCCCTGAGCGGGCTCCCACCCGCAGTGAGCCCTCGGGAATGCCCGCGGGTCCCCACCGTGCGGCTGGTACAACCTGTGCGGGGCGCCCTTCGCAAACCCGCGAATGCGGAGGAAGCCCCAGAGTACCTGCTCCGCCTGGGGTTCTGAGCCTGCAGGCCCGGGAGGGGCCTGGGAACGTGCATCTCTGGCCCCCTCCCAGGCGACGCTGCGGGTGCGGGACCCACCTGTGAGAGCCGCGGTGCAAGAGAAAGCCCACCCAGGCCGTGGGCAGCGTGGGGGCTCGCGAGCAGTGAGCAGGAGTGAAGCAGGACAAGGTGAAGGGTCTCCCTTGGTCCAGGCTGGAGACCAGTCTGCCTGGGTGGGAGCAGAGCAGGGAGGGGCCGCCACACCTCAATCCTGCCGGCCCCCCAGCCCCGCCCCGCCCACAGAGCCCTCCTCGGGCATGGTGCCCTGTGCCCACAGCGCGGGGCGGGGCACCCAAATCAACGCCTCCTGCCCGTGTGCGCCTCCCTCACGACCGCAGCCTAGACGCACAGCTCCACTTAGGCGTGGACGCACAAGGCTCAGGAGGACCAAGACCCAGCGCGTCCTCCCAGCTGGCAAGCAGCAGCCACTGGCCACACCCGGAGTCTGAGCTTCCTTCCCAAGCCCCTCGCCCGCCCTTCTCCCTGCAGACACAGAGCCTGAACTTCCAGCCGGGTCCCAAGGCCAAGGCCCACTGTTTTTGGGGGTGTGCCAGACCCACGGTGCCCTTCATCCGGTCCCGACAGGACTGGAGGCTCCCACAGCCTCTGCCCTCTGGGTGGCCAGTCTGCCCAGGCCCGTCCCCTGGAGCAGCCCAGAGGAGGAGAGCCACCAGGACGCACGCTGTGGGGCGCAGCTTGGATTCTAAGAGCGACCTTTGCCAAGGTCCGCAGCCTGGAGCAAACAGGCCAAGGCAGCTCACTAGAGTGGGGAAGTTGGTTACAGTGATGAAGGGGGAGCTCTAGGGGGTGGTCTGGTGAGGTGGGTGGGAGGTGAGGGCGGGAGCCAGCTTTCAGGAGGGGCTATGGGCTGGCACAGGACAGGCACGACCCAGGAAGCTAACATGCCAGCAAGGAGTGAGACAGCACAGAGCCCCTCCTGGAGCAGGGATGTGTGTGTGCAGGTGTGCGCTCAGGTGTGTGTGCTCACAGGTGTGTGCACTCACAGGTGTGTGCTCACAGGTGTGTGCACTCACAGGTATGTGTTCACAGGTGTGTGTGCTCAGGGATGTACACTCAGATGTATGATCACAGGTGTGTGTTCACAGGTGTGTGTGCTCAGGGATGTGCACTCAGATGTATGATCACAGGTGTGTGCTCACAAGTGTGTGCACTCAGATGTATGATCACAGGTGTGTATGCTCAGGGATGTGCACTCAGATGTATGATCACAGGTGTGTGCTCACAGGTGTGTGCTCACAGGTGTGTGTGCTCAGGGATGTGCACTCAGATGTATGATCACAGGTGTGTGCTCACAGGTGTGTGTGCTCAGGGATGTGCACGCAGATGTATGATCACAGGTGTGTATTCACAGGTGTGTGCTCACAGGTGTGTGTGCTCAGGGATGTGCACTCAGATGTATGATCACAGGTGTGTGCTCACAGGTGTGTGCACTCAGATGTATGATCACAGGTGTGTATGCTCAGGGATGTGCACTCAGATGTATGATCACAGGTGTGTGCTCACAGGTGTGTGCTCACAGGTGTGTGTGCTCAGGGATGTGCACTCAGATGTATGATCACAGGTGTGTGCTCACAGGTGTGTGCACTCAGGTGTGTGCTCACAGGTGTGTGTGCTCAGGGATGTGCACTCAGATGTATGATCACAGGTGTGTGCTCACAGGTGTGTGTGCTCAGGGATGTGCACTCAGATGTATGATCACAGGTGTGTGCTCACAGGTGTGTGCTCACAGGTGTGTGCTCACAGGTGTGTGTGCTCAGGGATGTGCACTCAGATGTATGATCACAGGTATGTGTTCACAGGTGTGTGTGCTCAGGGATGTGCACTCATGTATGATCACAGGTGTGTGCTCACAGGTGTGTGTGCTCAGGGATGTGCACTCAGATGTATGATCACAGGTGTGTGCTCACAGGTGTGTGCACTCAGGTGTGTGTTCACAGGTTTGTGTGCTCACAGGTGTGTGCACTCACAGGTATGTGTTCACAGGTGTGTGTGCTCAGGGATGTACACTCAGATGTATGATCACAGGTGTGTGCTCACAGGTGTGTGTGCTCAGGGATGTGCACACAGATGTATGATCACAGGTGTGTGCTCACAGGTGTGTGTGCTCAGGGATGTGCACGCAGATGTATGATCACAGGTGTGTGTTCACAGATATGTGCTCACAGGTGTGTGCACTACAGGTGTGTGTGCTCAGGGATGTGCACTCAGATGTATGATCACAGGTGTGTGTTCACAGGTGTGTGCTCACAGGTGTGTGTGCTCAGGTATATGAGGAAAGGGCTCAGGGGCTCTGCCTGGATCAGGGAGCAATGGCCAGCAGGCAGCCTTGTTGGTCCGGGCTGAGTCACGGTCATTCCCCAGGCTGGGTGCAGAGCTCTCCATTGCTGGAGTCCAGAGGGGAGCACAGGTCAGACAGAGCCAGAGCTGAGGCCAGCGGGAGGCCGAGGAGCCAGCAGGACTCAGCAGGGAGCACAGGCTCGGGGCCCACGTGGTGGACGTGGGATACAGGTGGTGCTCACAGGCAGGGCCACACACCGGGTGCTCCTCCTCTTTCTCAGCCAGGCCCCTGTCCACAGTCTGGATGCAGCCACTCAGAGCCCTCCCAGCCCGAGGTCAGTCCAGGGACCGGGCCAGGCCTCTCTGGTCCCGCTTCCTGCTTCCACCAGCCCCCGCCAGCTTCCACAGGAGCCCCAGCCGGCCCCCACTGACCACCCATTAGCCGAGATGACTCCCCATCTAGATCCATTCTACATCACCACCGGCCCCGACCCGCTTGGTTCTCTCCACGCCCTTCTGCCAACCCAAGTGAGGGACCCCCAACCCTGCAACACACACCCCCACTCCAGGCTGAGACAGATGGTGGGAGTTTCAGTGGTGACTCCAGGTCACCACAGGAGCGGCAGAGTGGGCACTGGAAGCTGCAAGGCAGAAGACGCAAAGCTGGCACCCGGCCTCCTCTAGGGTCCCCTTGATCGCCTTGGAGGAGAGGCTGGTCCCAGGATGGAGCAGGGCGAGCACCAGCTGAGCCGGGAGAGCCCGTGATGCCGAAGGGGCGGGGCGTGCGCAAGGGGCGGAGCCAAACGCGGGGCCCCGCCTCCGAGCAGGAAGGTGGACACGCGGAGGGTTGCGGTCACCTGTAACACAGCAAATGTCCACAGGTTCGCACCAGCATCAAAAATAACGGGGAAAATAACCAACTGGGAGGGACAAATCTCCCCTTGAGAAGAATTCTAATTAACACATGTGGAAGGAACGAAGGAAATTGAATATCCCCTGAGCATGTCACTGCCCGCAAGACCCACGGATGGGAGCTCAGAACCGTGGACTGGAGTCCAAGGAGAAGTGGTGAGCTGTGAAGTCTCCAGTCTCCTCCCTGCAGCCGCTTGCTAGTTTGGAAGAGAAGGATTGTGACTTTCCAGGAAGTTTTAAAAAATAGTAATTAGGGGCCTTCCCTAGAGGCCCAGGGTTAACATTTGCCCCCTCCACTGCAGGAGACGCAGATCAGACCCGTGGTCAGGGAACTAAGATCCTGCAGGCCACACGGGGCAGCCAAAAAGTAAACCAAAAAATAAATAAAGATAAAAATAGCAGTTTTGCACAGAGAAGCGCAGCAGACACCAGGTGGGTGGAAGGATCGGGGAAACAGCACCCGAGGCCTGCAGGCATCAGGTTGCTCGTCGTGAAAGAAATAGTGGACACAGATTGGGGCCCCTTCTGAAAACTACCCAGCCAGCACTCTCCCAAAGGCAGAGACACGAACAGGAAGAGGGGACAGCTCGGACAGGAGGGCACAGGAGAGCCGACCACGAAACCAAGGTGGCGTCTGGGGCGGAATCCATGTCGGACCCTAAACCAGGAGAAGGGCGCCCATGGAAAACTGGGGAGCCGCCAGCGAGGTCTGGGGTTCAGGGGACAGCCTCACACCCTCGGTAATCGCTGCCTCTTGCTGACTGCCCTACAATCGTGTAGGGGTGCTAGGGGAGCCTGGGTGGCGAGCAATCTACAGAAAAGCCCCATCCTAGCGTGTAACTTTTTGTTTGGAAATGATTTCGAGTGCAGAGAGCATCTCCTCGGCCACATTTGCATGCTTGGCCCCCAGCCTGGCTCAAAGCAGCTCGGAGTCCCCTCCGGTCTTCCCCCACTTCCTCACCCCCCACGCCCCAGCCTCCTCTGGGCAGAGCGCTCCCTCCCCAAGAAGCTCATTCAGGTGTGTTCCCAGTGAAGTTTCCTCCCCAAGAAGGAGCACTGACCCCTGAGTGTTGCCAAGCAGCCCTCAAGGGACCCCCACAGCCCCTGCCCGCCAGGGGACCAGCTCCTGGCTCTGGATGCCACGCCCTCTAAAGATGACCCCTGCAGCGGCAGGCACTGCTGCAGCATCGGGCCAGCTCTTAGCCACCAGCAAGTCTATCGGTGGCGGCCTTGGAGTCGGGCGTCCACCTGTGTCCAGGAGGCAGGTCACACGACGCAGGCCACAGCAGCCTTTGCATTAAAAATCCTTGTTTAAAATCCTGCCCAGCTGATTCTACTGTCTCCCGTCTCTCTTTTCACCTAAGCAAGCCCATCTCAAATTTCCCACCTAGAAATTCTTCTAACGAATTTCCCAGGCCTCCCCAAGCCCCTTTGGGGAGTCGCAGGACAGCCCCAACAGCCAGAGGCAGAAAAGAGAAAACCCAGCCACCACCCGGGGCCCCAAGTCCCCGTGCTCCATCCAGAAGGGCCCCCTTTGTCTCCAGGAACATGGAGAAACACCCCAGAACTGTGAGCCTCTCGCCCCAACGCACTCCCCACCCCCAGTGCTCCGAGAGCTGCAGGGCCAGACTCATTTCCATCCAATCAAGGCTGCAGCAGGAGGTATCTGTGAACCATGCTGTCTGACCTCACAGTGGGAAATAGATTAATAAGCCATTATGATAAGCAAGCTGCTTATTAGCTTGAGAATGAGGCTGTGCAGCTAATTGAAGCCATCCAGCAAAATGTCAGCGCCTTCTCGGGTATGAAATATTCATCGCACCCCAGCCCCAACCCAGGAGCAGGGGTTTGTATGCACCTTTCTTTGTACGGCCAGCGTCAGACAGACTCTTTCCCCTGGGCCAAGCTCAGGGCACAGTGAAGAGCCCCCCACCCACGAAGACAGAGAATTTCAGAGGGGCACGGGACTCGGTGACAGGTGTGGCCCTCTTCTTGACCCATTTTAAGAAAAGAGAGGAGTTCCTGTGAGCGTAAGGAGCTTATGCAATCTCATTGCGCTGAGGCCATTTGTCCCTGGGAGGGGGGTTCAGGGTGCCCTGCTTTTGTATTTCAGCTGTGTTCTCTGAAGGGCCTGTCGCATCTATTCCGCAGCCTGGAGCACGGCCATTTTTGATCGGAAGTAGCCCTCAGCTGACTGACACTTCCCTCCCCGCTGCTTGGCCGGCAGCTCAGAGCCCTCTCCTCCAGCCAGGGGTCTTCAACGAGCTCCCATCACGGTGGGCATGCAGGACAGGCTGGCTCCCTGTGATGCCCCATCTCCACCAAGCTGAGAGCCCCCAGAGGCCAGAAGCCCGTCCTTCTTAGGGCAAGGGTGTCTCCAGGTGGGGTGCTCCGGGCGGGGTGCTCCACGCGAGGTGCTCCAGATGGGGTGCTCCAAGCAGGGTGGTCCGGGCAGGGTGCTCCGGGCGGGGTGCTCCGGGCTGGGTGCTCCAGGTGGGGTGCCTCCAGGTGACAGACTCCTGGTGACACTCCAGGTGCGAGCCGAGTTCTGAGCAGGAAGGCACTTCCCCATGTCCTTTCTCGGGGCCTTGCTTCCCACCTGTGAGCAGGTGGACCGCTGTGCAGGGGAGGACATGGGACGAAGTCGAGGTCTGTGTTACCACGTGCGTCCCAGCCGAGCCCGTGGGGAGTGCCGCAGCCGGAGCCGCAAACCCCGAGGCAGAGCTGCGAGGCCGGCCAGAGGGAGGGCAGCACTTGACGAGGAGTGTGGGCTGGAGGGGGCCCCGGCCAGTGTGGGGAGCATCACTGTGGGCCTGGGGGGCCGTCCAAGTTCCCCCGCACCTCCGGGAAGGACCATCCCAAAGGGATGGGCAGCTTCTCAGTCCCCCACAATGTGGAAAAGATTAATGGCCTCTTATGGTATTGTCATAGCAACCACATTTTTTAGAAAGCACCCAGCCTTCTGCTGTAAGATGTTGCGAGATTGACATCAATTTTTCCAAGACCAACCCAGAGGAACGCAAAGTGAAGCTGCTCTACACCGTGGCATTTTTAATTGATGTAAATTAAAGTTCCTCTAGTTTGAAGATATGTAAAGGCTGCTGTGGCAGCCTGGAGATCATTACTGCCCCCCTGGGGCTCCAGCTGACCCCAGCTGTAACGGTGTCTGCCATCTGCCCACCCACTGAGGCCCCAGTGCATGCCCCCAATCAGGCACGGGGATGAAGGAGTCCCAGCCCCGGGACGGCTGTGGTCGGGAGGATCCGGCCTTGGGGGTGCACCAGGTGCAGCACTTATGAAAAGCCAGAAAATACACTTGCCCCTCCAGCGGGTGTCGTCAGGCAGCTGCAAGGATCATCCCACACACGGATGACCTCACGAGCAGTGTGCCAGGCAGGGGCACGGGGCACCCTCCCCTCGCACTGGGTGACCCCAGGCACAGAAGAGGTCACACCAGCAACAAAGCAGCCGGGGCGGGGGTGGGGTCGAAACCCAGCAGGCACAGGGCTTCCTTAAGGGCAGTGAATGTCCTCCAGTTGCTGGTGGCGCTGGGACAACCCTGTGAATGCGTTAAAATCACCGAGTTGTGTGCCATGTCAGTGATATCTCAATAAAGCTTCATGAAATCACTATACAATGACGACGCTTTGTTCTGAAAATAAGCAAGCATGCGCACACGCATATGCCCTCTGACCTTCAATCTCCACGTCTGGGAATTTCCCTGAGGAAGCAGGGATGTGCACGTAGATACAAAGATGTCTCCATACTGTGAAAAGGCGTTTGCATGTCCAGCAGGGCTGTGGATGCCTCCCGGTGCAGGCATTCGCTGGAGCACCGCGCGTGCGGTGACTGATGGCAACGGGGCAGGGGCGCGTTTACTGACACATGTGTGTGTTCGTGATAAATTGTGTGAAATTAACAGGTTGCAAGCAGTCAGTGTGGAGGCTGTAACGTGACCGGCCTCACGCACACGGAAGAGCTGCCGCTAAATTATGCAATCCCTCGAGTTGAGGGGTTTGGGAGGACCTTTTCCCCTCCTATTTTCAGTTTTCAGGATCATCCAGCTTTTCTGTGTTGACCTGTGTTGCTGGGGCAATGAACCAATAGGGTTCCTTTGGGGGGATGCTCAGAGGGAGGGCACGTCAGGAGCCAGGTGCCTAGAAGGTTGGTGTGGTTCGAGCAGACCAAGGCCTTTAGGAGGGGGCAGCCTCCCGGGCAGAGAGGACTCTTGGAGCCGAGGACTGGGCACCTGAACAACAGCCACCCCTCTGACCCGCACTTGGGCATAAAATCCACGACAAATCCCCCCTGGGGTCCTGCTCCCATGCTGAGCCCCTGAGGCCCTGAGGAAGCGGCCAGCCTGAGTGCAGGAAGCCCCTCCTCACCCGGGACGAGCTCAGGCCCCGGGCCAGCGGGCAGGCGCTGGGCTTGCTCCCCAGCGTTACCTCATGCTGATCACATCACCGATCACCGATCACCGGCCCGGGAGAGGCCAGCCTGGGGCCCCGCGAGCCGCTGGGCGGAGCTCCTCCCAGCTCCAGCGCTCCGCTGGGTCTGGGTAGCCTGGGCCTGAGCGGAGCTGACAGTGCCATCTGCGCCCCCCCAGGGCTAGGGAAGCCTGGAGCAGTCACAGTAACACCCAAGGCCCGCCTGACGTGCCCCCTCGGTGCGCCCCGGGCCCCCACCCCTCCATGGCCCTGCCCAGGTGCAGCAGGACCACCCTGGGCACCAGCCCGTGGGCTTGGGGGCCGGACGCTCCGTCGGGACAGGGGCAGGGCTGTTGCAGAGGGACAGCACAGCCCGGTCGTGCCCGCGACACCGGGTGAGCACGCGCTGAGCGAGCACACACTACTCCATGCTCTGATGGGCCTCACACCAGAGAGAATAAACCCTATCGGTTCATTGCCCCAGCAACACAGGTCAACACAGAAAAGCTGGATGATCCTGAAAACTGAAAATAGGAGGGGAAAAGGTCCTCCCAAACCCCTCAACTCAAGGGGTTGCATAATTCAGCGGCAGCTCTTCCGTGTGCGTGAGGCCGGTCACGTTACAGCCTCCACACTGACTGCTTGCAACCTGTTAATCTCACACAATCTATCATGAGCACACGTGTGTCAGTAAACGCGCCCCTGCCCCGTTGCCGTCAGTCACCGCACGCGCGGTGCTCCAGCGAATGCCTGCACCGAGAGGCATCCACAGCCCTCACTGGACATGCAAACGCCTTTTCACAGTATGGAGACATCTTTGTAGCTATGTGCACATCCTTATTTCCTTAGGAAAAACTCCTCCCAGCAGCCAGGCACCCGCCCTTACAGAGGAGGAGATCGGGGCTAGGAAAGCCATAGCCCAGCTAGTAATCAGGCGGGGCCCAGAGTTCAGCCTCCCGGGAGTCGGGAAGTGTGCGCCAGGCTTGCTGCCGTGGGTCTGGGATGCCCACCGAGCGCCCACGGGCCTCCAGGCTGGGACAGTGGGGGGGTGGGGGGGGGGTCTGTCCCCTGGGGAGCCAGGGAAGAGGCTCCGTCTGGACAGCCGACAGAGCAGGCAGGCAGGGCCCAGTGGTCACGCCCAGGGCAGCGAGGGGTCTCCAGGAGCCCCCTGCTGGACGGGTCTGTGCCCTCTGGGAGGAGGGGCAGGGGTGGCCTGCCGTCGGGGGACGGCCTGACCCAGCCCTGCTTCCCAAGGGACACCGCCAGAGCCGGCCCAAGGCCCCCTGTGAGGAGGCACCCGGGGGTGGGGTGCTGCAGTGAAGGTCTCAGGGGCCAGGCCAGCCGCTCGGAGCTGCCCCGACCTGAGGCAGGAGGGACGGGCTTCCACGCCCCCTGTGTCTGCTCATCTTTGGCACAGGCCCCGGGGGCCCATGAGGACCAGCACAGAAGGCGGCCGCCGTGAGCAGGTCTAGAAGGCGGCTGGCCCGCCGGGCCGGAAGAGCGAGCCTTGGGGGGCACAGGGCACAGTCAGGGTCGGGGCAGCCCCATCTGCCAGAGAGGGCTGCAGTCAAAGCCAGACCTCCTCGGCTCCCGCCTGCCGTGGGCCAGGGACGAGCCCTCCTGGTCCCGAGCCCGAGTCCACAGCAGGGGCCAACCCTGGGCTGTGGCTGCCACGCCCCAGGACCTGGCGGGCTTGGGTGGCTCCCTTTCCAGTTATAGACGTCAAACCTCAGGGCACCCCTGGGTCCCTTTTCAGAGGGAGCCGACGCGGGGCAGGGGGAGGGCCCGGGACCCCTTCCCTCCCAGACCCCCAGCAGGACCTTCCCAGGCGCAGCACCTCCCGGGAGATCGCCACGCTCACAAGAGCAGTGCTTTTCTCTCCATGAATATGCCGGGGCTTGTCGGTACTAGACTGTGCCGAGTCACTCAGTCGTGTCCAACTGTGCAGCCCCATGGACTGTGGCCCTCCAGGCTCCTCTCTCCATGGGATTCTCCAGACAAGAACACTGGAGTGGGTTGCTATTTCCTCCTCCAGGGGGTCTTCCCAACCCAGGGATGGAGCCCAGGTCTCTCGCATCGCAGGCGGATGCTTTACCATCTGGGCCACCAGGAGAGGCAGACCACCCAGCCGAGCACAGAGGAAGGGTCTCCTCAAAGCTCCACCCAGTTCAAACCTGCTGCCCTCCCTGGGTCCGCCGTTGTGTTTACAGACAGAGAGATTCCAGAAGCTCAGACTGGCCTCCGTGCTCCGAGGGTCTGTGTGTCTCACTGGACAGTGTGGAGTCTGTGACGCCCAGTTCAGGAGTGTTTGCAGCCTCTCCAGTTACAGGTGTCAAACCTCAGGGCATCCCTGGGCACTGGGGCCTCTGTGCGTGGGGTCACCCCGCCCCCACCAAGAGTGCAGGAGGGCCCGGACAGGTGGGCATGGGGGCCTCTGTGAGTGGGGTGCAGGACGACCTGGAGAGGAGGGTGCCAGCGCAGAGCCTACAGGAGCCCCGAGTGAGTGCAGGGAGCCCCCAGGCCTTGGTGTCCTGGCCCGGGAGGCAGGCTCTGTTAGCACAGCCGCGACTATGACGGGTCACTGGGAAAGCTCTCAGGGCCGGCGGGACGGCAGCGGGGGAATCGGAGCTGAGAAGGCAGAGGCGGCCTGGCTGCAGGAACTTCGTGCTCAATCAATAGCCATTTCCCGGCTCCAAATTACTTTCTTTTCCCCCTGAAACCATCAGAGGCCGTAGCTGCCAATCAGCTGTGGCACTTTAAAGAAATGCTGTTGGAAGTTCCAGGCCCGAGAGGGTTCTCCGGACCCCGGGTTTGCTCAGCCGCCCCCAGCAGTGTCTCCGAGAGGACAGGCACGGAGAGAGCTGATGGACTGGGCTGAGCAGCTTGGCTGCAGCCCCGGGCAGCCAGGTCCCGCTCGGGGCTCAGGGTCCCCAGAGCAGCCTGGGGGGCCTCCAGGCAGTGGTGGAGTGGGGCCAGACTTCAGCATCGACCCCGTCCCTCCCTGGCGGACCTGACCTTTAAGTTGCCCGTTCTGTGCGCCTGGGTGACAGTGATGACGGGGGCCATGTCCTGCTCTCCAGGAGCGGGGGGATGGGAGGCCACACAGAAGTCACTGTTCTGGCAGCGAACATAACCAGGCTGGGTCCGGGTGCTCACTGTATGAGGGAGGCCATCTGGGGGACCCTGGGCCCCAGGTCGGACTAAGAGGGCCTTCAGCCGACTCTTCCTATGGTGGGAACACGACTTGTTTTTGCTGTCTGACTCTGTGACCAAACGGACCATAGCCCACTAGGCTCCTCTGTCCACGGGGTTTTCCGGGCAAGAATGCTGCAGCAGGTTTCCATGCCTTCCTCCCCGGGATCTTCCCGACCCAGGGATTACATTGCAGGTGGATTCTTCACTGCTGAGTCACCGGAGAAGCTAGGAACACATCTCAGCTGCTCCCAACTGCAGCGGATTGAATGGGGTTTCTCAAAGGTTTCTTCATGTCCTCACCCCTGGAACCTAGGAACATGACCTTGTTCGGGAAAGGTCTTTGCAGATGCAATTAAGTTAAAGATCTTGAGATTAGAAGGTCATCCTCAATCAAACAGTTCAGCTCAGTCGCTCAGTCGTGTCCGACTCCGTGACCTCGTGGACGACAGCACGCCAGGCCTCCCCATCCATCACCAGCTTCCGGAGCTCGCTCAAACTCATGTCCATCGAGTGGGTGATGCCATCCAACCATCTCATCCTCTGTTGTCCCCTTCTGCTCCTGCCTTCAATCTTTCCCAGCATCAGGGTCTTTTCCAGTGAGTCAGTTCTCCGCATCAGGTGGCCAAAGTATTAGAGTTTCAGCTTCAACATCAGTCTTTCCAATGAATATTCAAGACTGATTTCCTTTAGAATGGACTGGTTGGATCTCCTTGCAGTCCAAGGGACTCTCAAGGGTCTTCTCCAACACCACAGTTCGAAAGCATCAATTCTTTGGCACTCAGCTTTCTTTATGGTCCAACTCTCACATCCATACATGACCACTGAGAAAACCATAGCTTTGCCTAGATGGACATTTCTCGGTAATGTCTCTGCTTTCTAATATGCTGTGTGGGTTGGTCATAGCTTTTCTTCCAAGGAGCAAGCGTCTTTTAATTTCATGGCTACAGTCACCATGTGCAGTGATTTTGGAGCCCCCCAAAAATGAAATCTGTCACTGTTTCCATTGTTTCCTCATCTATTTCCCATGAAGTGATGAGACAGGATGCCATGAGCTTAGTTTTTTGAATGTTGGGCTTTAAGCGAGCTTTTCCACTTTCCTCTTTCACACTCATCAAGAGGCTCTTCAGTTCCTCCTCTCTTCAGGATATCTGAGGTTATTGATATTTCTCCCGGCAATCTCGATTCCAGTTGGTGCTTCCCCCAGCCCAGCGTTCTTCATGATGTCCTCTGCACATTAAGTTAAATAAGCTGGTGACACATACTTAACGTCCTCCTTTCCCAATCTGGAACCAGTCTGTTGCTCCATGTCTGGTTCTAACTGTTCCTTCTTGACCTGCATACAGATTTTTCAGGAGGCAGGTAAGGTGGTCTGGTAGTCCCATCTCTTGACTAATTTTCCACAGTTTGTTGTGATCCACACAGTCAAAGGCTTTGGCATAGTCAATGAAGCAGAAGTAGATGTTTTTCTGGAACTCTCCTTTGTCAGCAATTTGATCTCTGGTTCCTCTGCCTTTTCTAAATCCAGCTTCAACATCTGGAAGTTCTCGGTTCACATACTATGGAAGCCCAGATGGTGACTGCAGCCATGAAATTAAAAGACACTTACTCCTTGAAAGAAAAGTTATAACCAACTTGGATAGCATATTCAAAAGCAGAGACATTACTTTGCCGACTAAGGTCCGTCTAGTCAAGGCTATGGTTTTTCCTGTGGTCATGTATGGATGTGAGAGTTGGACTGTGAAGAAGGCTGAGCGCCGAAGAATTGATGCTTTTGAACTGTGGTGTTGGAGAAGACTCTTGAGAGTCCTTTGGACTGCAAGGAGATCCGACCAGTCCATTCTGAGGGAGACCAGCCCTGGGATTTCTTTGGAAGGAATGATGCTAAAGCTGAAACTCCAGTACTTTGGCCACCTCATGCGAAGAGTTGACTCATTGGAAAAGACTCTGATGCTGGGAGGGATTGGGGGCAGGAGGGGAAGGGGACGACCGAGGATGAGATGGCTGGATGGCATCACTGACTCGATGGAAGTGAGTCTGAGTGAACTCTGGGAGATGGTGATGGACAGGGAGGCCTGGCGTGCTGCAATTCATGGGGTCGCAAAGAGTCAGACACGACTGAGCGACTGAACTGAACTGAAACCTAGCTTAGAGAATTTTGAGCATTACTTTGCTAGTGTGTGAGATGAGTGCAATTGTGCGGTAGTTTGAGCATTCTTTGGCATTACCCTTCTTTGGGATTGGAATGAAAATTGACCTTTTCCAGTCCTGTGGCCACTGCTGAGTTTTCCAAATTTGTGGACATTGAATGCAGACATCCTGGAATCTGAAGTCAAGTGGGCCTTAGGAAGCATCACTATGAACAAAGCTAGTGGAGGTGATGGAATTCCAGCTTAGCTATCTCAAGTCCTAACAGATGATGCTGTTAAAGGGCTGCACTCAATATGCCAGCAAAGTTGGAGGTGTTTGCTATGACCAATGCCTTCTCTTGGCAAAATTCTGTTAGCCTTTGCCTGTTTCATTTCGTACTCCAAGGCCAAACTTGCCTGTTGCTCCAGGTATCCCTTGACTTCATACTTTTGCATTCCAGCCCCCTGTGATGAAAAGGACACCTCTTCTGGGTGTTAATTCTGGGAGGTCTTATAGGTCTTCATTGAAATGTTCGACTTCAGCTTCTTTAGCATTACTGGTTGGGGCACAGACATGGATGCTGAATGGTTTGGAAAAGAACAGAAATCACTTTGTCCTTTCTGGGATTGCAGCAAGTACTGCATTTCAGACTTGCTTGTTGACTATGGGACCTACTCCATTCCTCCTGAGGGATTCTTGCCCCGGTGGTAGATGTAATGGTCATCTGAATTGAGTTAGCCCATTCCAGTCCATTTTAGTTCACTGATTCCTAAAATGTCATTGTTCACTCTTGCCATCTCCTGTTTGACCACTTCCAATGTGCCTTGATTCATGGACCTAACATTGCAGACTCCTAGGCAACATTGTTCTTTACAGCATCAGACTGTTCTTCCATCGCCAGTCTCATCCACAGCTGGGTTTTGTTTTCTCTCTGGCTCCGCCTCTTTGTTCCTTCTGGAACTCTCTACACTCTTCTCCAGCAGCGTGTTGGGCACCTACCGACCTGGGGAGTTCATCTTTCAGAGTCGTTTCCTTTTGCCTTTTCCTGGTGTTCATGGGGCTCTCAAGGCAGGAATGCTGGAGCAGTTTGCTGTTCCCTTCTCCAGTGGACCGCTTTCTGTCGGAACTCTCCACCCTGACCCGCCCGGCGTGGGTGGCCCCACAGGCACGGCTCGTGGTTACATGGTTCATGATTTTGATTGACCAGATGGGTCCTAAACGCAACGACAAGGAGCCTTATTAGAGACACAGCAACAGAGAAGCCAAGAGAAGTCAGAGCAGAAACTGGAGGGACGCGGCCACAAGCCAGAACGCCTGAGCCAGCATGAGCTGGAGAAAGCAGAAAGCACCCTCCCCCAGCACCTCTGGAGGGACAGAGCCCTGCCAGCACCATGATTTCAGGCCTCGGCCCTCCGGAACTGGGAGACAGTGACGCCCGCTGGCTTCAGCCCCTGGGTGCGTCTGGACAGCTCCAGGACACTCAGAGAGCAAGCCCGGAAACAGGGAGCCCAGCGGGAAGGGCGCGCTTCAGGCGGGAGACCCGGCTCCTAGCTGCGTCACTGGGCCAGTTCCGTGACCTCTCTGAGCTTCAGGCTCTACCTGTCTACGTAGGAACAGCACTAGAACCTTCCAGAAGATTGGGAGTGACTATGCGGAGTGACATCTGGCACCCGAAGACCATGAGGAGCGGCCACCATTCCTAGGCGCCCGCAGGGCCCCGCTCTTGCCCTGTCATGTCACCTCTCCCCAGGTTCACCAAGGCCCCGGGGCTCACATAGGCGAGCCTGGGGGTTTTAGGGGCAAGCACAGCTCCTATCACACGCACAGCAGAGGGGACCGAGAGCCCTCCACTCAGGGCGCACCCATTCCTGGCCCTCACGTCTGCAAGCCGCCCTCCTCAGCGCCTGAAGCGACACGGCAGTGGCGGCGGTGGCCGCAGCAGCAGAAGCGCACTCGGCAGACACTCACCCGAGAACACGCCGCCCGCCGAGGGGCCGCGCCGACGCAAGGCCAGCTCCGCGCTGCTCCCTGCTGACAGGTGGGGAAACGGACGCACAGAGAAGCTTGTAACTCGCTCAGACACCCACCCAGCCACCTGAGCCTGTATCCTACGGACACTTGCCAACGTGAACATCACAGCTGTATTTACACGCGGGCCACGAAACGCCTCTCGCCCAGGAGACTCCAAGCAGGGCCCGGGCTGGCTGTGCTAGCTGCCGTCTCTGAGCAAATAGTAACTGCTTGATTAGTTCTTGAGGAACAGACAAGTAGGTGGATGGACAGTGAGTGAGTGTTGGAGGGACGGATGGATAATGAATGAGTGACAGGTGGCGGGTGGCTATTGGGTGGACGGATGGAGAACGGATCAGTGATAGAGGGTGGGTGGATGTTGGATGGATGGGTGGGTGGGAATCAGATGGATAAATGAATGGATGAGTAGGGGTTGGATGATGGAAGGATGGATGCCTTTCAGCAGAGGTGCTGGCCTCTCAGGGCACACTAACACGGAGGAGTGGAGAGAGTCAACTTTGGAGTCTGAAGCCCTGGCATCAGTCCAGCCCTGCCCACCCAGTTTAGTGAGTTGTGGGGCACTCTTGTGGTCCCTCTGGGCTCCAGGGTCAAGCGTGTGAGTCGGAGCTGTGAGGTGAGAGTCGGAGCTGTGGGTCCTGGGCTCTGTCCTCGCCAGGATGTGCAGAGCAGTTTCCAAAGCCTGTGGCTGTGTGCTCTCTCACATGTGCCCCCGAGATCCAGTCCCGGCCTACATCTTCTCGGAGGTCACCGCCACGGCTCTCAGGAGAGGGCCTTCCTTGCCCAAGGCCCCAGAGCCAGCAGACAGTGGGCAAGGATCCTCCGCTCCCCAGCACAGGCCTCTTCCACCGACTGCGCAGTGCTTCGAGGAGGACCCAGGCTTAGGGGCCACACAAACGGGGATGTGACTCTAGCCCTCGCCAACCGCAAGCAGGCTGACTTTGGGCATCAACAGTGATGCCAGCTTTGGGAAAGATGAGTGTCCGTGCCCAGGAAGCACCCAGCACATGCTGGGTTCTGAACAGCGACCCGCACGATTACAGGGCCCTGTGAGCCTGGTCCATACACCACACTGTCCACAAAAGCCATGGCTCTTTCTAGTAAGAACCACTCCCTTGGTGCGTTCCTGCAGCTTGGAGCTCAGATCCCAGTTTGCAAACAGGACCTGGCAGGACAGCTCAGTCACCAAAAGGTGCCCAGCCATGAGGCCTGTGCCTCAAGTTCCCCCAAAGTGCCCGGATGCACCCCCTCCCGGGGCGGCAGCTGTATCCCAAGGCGGCAGAGATGGTGCAGTGCCCTGCTCCTCCAGGTTCAAGGCCGTGGGCCTCTCTCCTTTTCTTCCATGTGACTGCTCTTCCCCAGGAGCAAGGGTCACGCCCTTGCTCTTTTGTGGCCACGGCCATCTCCCAAATGTAATTACCAGAAGGAAGAGCATAATGACCTTCTAACCGCTGGGGGCTCTTGAGGGCAATGCCTGCTCATTCCTGCTAACTGGAGGGGACGGTTGCCAGACGCAGGCAGGCAGGCTGCTTCCCACAGGCTCACCGGCAGCCCCCACCACCCCTCGCCTCCCCTCACCTCCAGCGGAACTTTGGAGGGGACAGACAAGTTCCCTCTAAGGCTCCCTAAAAGGTAAAATGGGGTGTTGGGGGTTCTGGGTGAACAAGGTGCCCCAGTCATCCTGAGTTATCTTTAGGATGCAGCGTGATGTGAAAAGACAGCCCTGAGCACCAAGCCCTTGAGTCCGGCCTCAGTGTTCTCATCTGTAAAGTGGGTCTGAGCTATTCTCAATCAGCTGACCCCCATGCAAGGCCGTGGGAGGGCTGAGAGTCCTGGAGCCAAGAGGGTCCTGAGGGCCACCACTCGGGTTTCTGAGGGCTTCTGCACGCCTCTCGTGCCTTCATTCACTCACTCACTCACTCACTCCTTCAAAACGTTGACGGCGTGGCGCCCAGAGTGACGAGCGAGTCAGGCCTTCACTGTTCATGACTCACAGACTTACTCATTCTTGCGTTTAGTCACTTTCTTTGTTTAAGAAGAAAGCCACTTCCAATCTCCACCAGCCCCCGCAGAACAACTGGTCACCTCAGTCAGAGTTGTCAGGGTTAATGAGGCGTCTCACATTCTCATGATCAGGGAAATCATTTCAGAAATGCTGTCCAGGGCACCATGGGCAGGGGCGCCTCATGCCAGGCAGGCACTCCTTTCCAAGATGAGCAGCGAGAAGGTCAGTTAAACCAGGAGCCCCCAAAGGCTGAGCACTGATGAACTGATGCTTTCAAACTGCGGTGCTCGAGAAGACCCTTGAGAGTCGCTCGGACAGCAAGGAGAGCCAACCAGTCCATTCTGAAGGAGATCAGCCCTGAATATTCATTGGAAGGACTGATGCTGAAGCTGAAACTCAGGTACTTTGGCTACCTGATGGGAAGAACTGACTCATTGGAAAAGACCCTGATGCTGGGAAAGATTGAAGGCGGGAGGAGAAGGGGATGACAGAGGATGAGAAGATTGGATGGCATCACTGGCGCGATGGACATGAGTTTGAGCAAGCTCCGGGAGATAATGAAGGACAGGGAAGCCTGGCGTGCTGCGGTCCACGGGGTCACAAACAGTCGGACACAACTGAGCGAGTAAACAACAGTCCCAGTGGGGAGGCCCCCAGGTCTCCCTGGGTGCAGGGAACTGGCCCCTGGAAGCGATGCTGGAGCCACAGTGCCAGGCGGGGTCGGGGAGAGGCAGCCAGGAGGGCCACGGCCTGGGCCACCAGCTCGCGTCCAGGCCTCGGGTGTGTGAGCTGGTGATCACTGTTAGGACAGCCACACGGCCAGGTCTCACCAGGGTGTGTTAATGAACTCATCCACATTTGTACATGCATTCATTCAGCCACACGTGCATTTTCAAATGTTTCGTGAACATCCAGTGTGTGCCAAGTACCTTCCTAAGGAGCCCACGCATTTATTTATGAACTAACTTGTCCACAGACTCCAGGCAGGCAGGCAGGCACTCAACCCTAGGGCCTGTGTGGCGTTTGCAGGTGGCGAGTCGGGGGCCCCGGGAGAGCAAGTATGCTTCCTGGGAAGGAGGCCTCCACACTCCCGGTGCGGAAGGCATGGAGTTGCGGTAAGTTGTGTGGATGGCCCCACAGCAGCAGGGAAACCCCAGGCAGAGACAAGAGTGAGCCCTCCCGGTGTCAGAGGTCTCGCCACCATCCCAGGAGTTTGCTGCCTCCCGGCAGGCTTCTCACTTTCTGAGGCCCACACTGTGTGGGCTGTGGGCCCCTCTGGCCCCGTGGGCTGTCAGGACCCACCCAGCCTGACCCACCACGGTGCCCAGCGAGGGGCACACCAAGGCCCACACAGCAATTTACAATGCAGCCCTCATCGCTGCTGGCAAAGCCCTGAAATATGGCATGGAGAAGGCAGAAAGAGTCATCCAGCATTTAATAGCTGTGTTAACACAGCTCTGTCTGGAAGTGAATTCAAGCTGACGGCATCCCAGCCCGTGAGTGTCAGGGCCCAGCCAACCTGTCCTGTCATTCCCGCAAGGTCCAGGAGACGGCTCGCCAACAGGAGACTCACCTGGACCGGGCACGGACTCGGCTTGAGGTCATAGCCAACGGTCCTCCACTTAAGGGGAGCCATGAAATTTTAATGACGTGCTGAGGTTTGCCAAAAAGCATCCTTTTAAGTGAAGAGCGAGAAATGCCCCTGCATGGAGCCCCAGGAAGCGGGGGCTAAGATGAACATACTCCTCCCCAACCAGCCCCGCATCGCCTGTCACGCCCACGGGGTCCCCGCAACCCCAGCTCAGCCCCTGCCTCTGGCTTCGGCCCCCGTAAGGGCAAAGGCTGCCCTTGTCCCAAGGACCAGTGTCCCTCTGGAAAGGGCTGCCTCAGGCCCACATGCCCCTCTGAGCTGCTTTTCGGAAGTAATTTCCATGTAATGAGAACACAGGGAAACCTCATTATTTGAGACACCGCTAATTAGGGGTTTGTGATCAGCCCGTCTGGGGCCGGCAGAAAGTGACATCGGCAAAGACAGTGCGAATTAGCAAGCAGACAAGATCGCAGGGACCTTTGAAAAGCCAGAAGCAGCCCCTGGCCAGCAGCTGTCAGCCGTCAGGAGCAGGTCTACTGGGAGGTGCTAATTACGGGTCTTTCTCTCCTGGTCAGAGAGAAGGCCTCAAAGGGCGGCCCAGGCTCGACGGCCTCCAGCCTTGTGGGTGCAGGACGCCCCAGAGCAGCCCTGGGAGGGCCACACCAGCATTATTCCCATTTCACAGAGGAGGAAACCGAGGCTCTCACCGGGAGGACCCTGCCAAGACCACCTGGCCCTACTGCGTGGGGTCCAGCCACTGCCCCAGGGGTGGTCTGTGGAGAGAACCAGGCTCCCTTCTCCTGCTTTGCCAAATTCCACCCAGTCTGGCTGACTAGGATAGGGGCAAATGGACCTTATCCTTTATAAAGTGAGATCCCAGGCAGTCAGCAGACAGGGGCGGCTGGTCCAGAAGGGTCGTGTGAGCAAGGCCGTGGAGATCCGAGTTGCTGGAAGGAGGTGTGTCCGAAGGCACACAGACGGGCCCCAGTGGGAGCCAGGGACCGTCCCGGGACGGGAGCCCCTGCGGGCATCCGGAGCCTGGCCATGCCCTTCCTAAACTGCCTCCATGGCCAGCATGCAGGGGCGGACACCCCCACCCAGCAGAGAAGGGAGGGAGGCCAAGGAGGAAGGGGTGGAACTGGGGCACGTTTCCTGACAATTCCACCCCCCCAGGTAGTCTCCCCATCAGAGGTCACCCTTGACATGGAAAGTGGGGCCCCCCAACCGACACTCAGTCAGGTTCTTACCAACCCGTCTGCTCCTGGTGGAAGGGGCGCCCCTGCGACCCCACCACCACTCCTGGGGTGTGGCGCCCGTGGGGGTGCGGGCACCCCTCCTTTCCCCTGGGCGTCCTCGGCTAAGGAGCTATGCGGGGGAGGAGGAGGGTGGCGGCAGGAGCCCTGGGAAAGCGGCATCTGTGCTGAGGGGCTGCGGGGGTCCCGGCAGAATCTCCACTCCAGCACCCCATGCACACACTCCGCCCTCCTGCAGGCGCGGAGGCGGTTCCGCGGAGACCCAGTGGGGTCAGCACGGTAGTGGCCACGGAAGGGCCGGCCTACTCCACGGCCTCTCTTGTGCCCCCAGAGGCAAGACCCTCCCCTGCCCTCAGCCCACACGGAGGGAACGGGACGCCCGCTGCTCGCTGTCTCCTCCTGTCACCAGGCCCGAGGGGCTGGGCGGGTGGGAGGGGCCGTGGGCGGGGCTCTGGTAATGATGGACGGGGTGGGGAGGGGCTGTGGGCGGGATGGGGAGGGACTGTGGGGTGGTGGGTGGGGCTGTGGGCGTGGCTGCGATGTGATGCGTGTGGTGAGGAGCTGTGGGCGGGACTCTGGTGATGATGGATGGGGTGGGGGGGTGGGGTACTGTGGGCGGGGCTTTGATATGTGGTGTGGGCGGGGCTATGGTGATAGTGGGAGGGGCTGTGGTTAGTGGGTGGGGCTGTGGGCGGGGCTCTAATGTGGCAGGGTATGGGCGGGGCTACGGTGATAGTGGGGGGGAGGGGCCGTGGGGTAGTGGGTGGGGCTGTGGGTGTGGCTCTGGCGTGATGGGCGGGGCTATAATATGGGGGTGTGGTGGGACTATGGTGATAGTGGGTGGCTGTGGTTAGTGGGTGGGGATGTGGGCGGGGCTCTGGCATGGTGGGCGGGGCTGGACTTCAAGTGGCTTGGCGAGGCAAGCCGGTGCCTAAGAGATAAAGGAGTCATCCATTCACTCCTCATCAGATGCTTGCTGGACACCCTGTGCGGCCCAGACCCTGTCCAGCCCTGACACCCAGTCAGCACAGCAGCCAGGTTTTCACGGGACACACCAGCAGTGTGGGAGCAACAGGAACCAGATAGAGAAGGGGTTTAACCAGGGTTGGGCTTTTGCCAGGACAGGGATCAGGAGAGACCGAGGGAGGGCTGGGGCGGGGCAGCGTGCAGCAGCATGGAGAGGGCGGCCCAGACTCCGAGCCCGGACAGAGGGAGCGGCCAGGAGGCCGGGGAGGCCGGGGCAGAGGTGGGGTGGGCACTGCGTGAGCAGGAACTGGGGTGGGAGGGCTTCAGGCACAGGCCTAGCGCGTGAGGAAGTCAGGGCCCCGTTCAGAAAAGCAGGCAAGCAGGGTCCTCAAAGGCTCTCAGATCCGAAGCCTTGTTCTTGCCTCCCTGTGACGTTTCTTACTTGCTGCTAGTTAATGTCATTCTAAGTAAAGAAAAATTTTAAATGTAGATTATTAGCATGAATTTTACCGTTTATCCTGGTTTCTTCTCAGATTATTTTATCAGAGCATCTAACTCGTATGTGGAATCACTGAAATTGTTCAGTTTGTATTTCACGCTTGCTCCCGAGGCATGTCTGGACGGAGCCGAAGGTCAAGCCCAGCCAGACTCAGGGGGGTTGGGGAGGAAGAGGAGGCCCTCCAAGCGGGACCTGCTCCACGGAGCCCCTCAGATGCTCACACAGAGCATGGACCTGCCGCCCCCAACCCAGTGCAGCTGCTCGGCCCCAGCCGCTGGGCTCCCCTCCTACTGGCCACCGAGGGATGCTCACAGCTGAGCAACCCCCCCACCAGCCCACTCAATCAGGCGACCAGGGGGCTTGCCTTGCGCCCCAGGACACATTAGGTAGTAGATGGGGGTGGGGCAAAGGCTCCAGCGTGGGTGTGGTCCGATCACACATCTGTGCTTTAGGAAATAGCCCAGAGAATGGGGTGCTACTGCCCAGCTGACACCCCCCACATCCCGGGGAAGGCGGTTTCTCAAGGATTCAGGAGCATGCGGAGCAGGTCCACACTCACCCTGGGCACCTGGGCTCTGGCCCCAGCGCTGCCCCCCCTCTGCCATCCTGCCTAGCTCAGGACCTGTCTGTGCACCTGGACACTCACTCAGACGCCCCCCAACTTGTCCTGCCCGCAACCACCCCCGACTTACTCCTCAGGTGAATTTCCTCACATCTGCTGGTTGAGCCCTAGGTGACCTCAGATCTCGTGTCTGGCAAGCAGTGAGCATGCGAGTCTGTGTGTGTGCGTGCACATACACCCGTGCACACACACACATGCACACTCGTGCACACACACGTGCGCACACCACAGGGTCTGGTCTGCACACCATCCAGCCTTTCACAAGTGGGAATCTGGTCCTTCCAGGGCCTCGGTCTCTTTCTGTGTCTCTCTGCACCCCCCATGTCCTTCTCTACACCTGGAAGTTTTCACGTGGGGTGTGGGGCTCCAAAGCTTAGGGACCGCCCTCCTGTGAATGATAGCCGTCTCTGGCCGCAGCTAATCAAGTCTGGATGGGCACCTGGTTCTGGGCTCATCCTCAATGCCAGGAAACCCTCAGCCTATAGACCCCACGCTGTCCCAAGTCGCAGAGACGGTGGGCAGACCCTCTTGTGCCTCTGGTGGCCAAGGCCAGATCTCCGATGGCCGAGAACGCTGGGGACCACAGTGGCCTGGTCACCTCCCAACTCCCTGGGGAAAGGGCCTGGTTGGCAGAGCTCCCAGGGGTGCGGGGCGCTGCTCGCCCCTGGGCCCTCCCAGGGCATCTGACCCTGCATGCCCAGCCCTCCACCTCTTCCTGAGAGCCGGCTTTGCCTGCCTCTCCAAGCCACACGGGGCCATGGGGCTCATCTCTGTGTCTCTCAGCCTGCAAACTGTGACAGCCAGGAGCGGGACTGGCCTTTCTTGTTCTGCAGAGATTTGATTTGATACTTCAGATGCTTACATGCTAGTGGGGGGGGGGGGGTGCAGGGAGGAGGAAACAGAGGAAAGGGAGGAGAGGAGAGGGGAGCTGGTGGGAGGGGGCTAGGCAGGCAGCCTCAGGACCAGACAGGGTGGGGCAGTGACCGCAGCAGGTCATCCCGACAGACGGATGTGTTGGACCCTGGATGCCCAGGCCGCCGCATTTTTGCCTGGAGTGGCAGAGCCGGGCAGAGCCCCAGTCCCGGTGGCCCTTACCATCCCAGAACCAAAGAACCCCTTTCCCTGGGGACCAGTGGTCCTCAGCCATCCCATTTTTCTTGTTTCAATAATTCTTGCAGCCGCTGTTGTGTAAATAAAATTATTCTTCCCCAAAAAATCATTAGCAGGGCCCGACATTAATTCCCCTGCAATCTGGGCAATTAACTGCATGTAACACGGGGCATTAAAGGATCCGCTTGCTAATCACCACTCCTCTGCTCCAGGCACCTAATTAAATCCCTTCCTGTTTATCCATTTACAGGATCCGGCACAAGACACAGGCCACCGAGAAAGCCGCGCGCATAAATCAGCTCTTTGTAACTGTCAGAGGGCGCAAGCCCACCTCGTGTGTTTCCTGTCACCGCCCCCTCGCCCAGGGCCCACCCCAGCCGTCCCCTCCCTGCCAAACTCCTGACTCCCTGGGAGGAGGGGGCAGGAAAGAGCACCGCAGGGCTCCAGGGAGCACCTTGCCCGCAGCACCCCTAGCCCTGGGTCACACCTTTGTGAGAATTCTGTGCCGCCCCCCCACACCTGCCCCTTAGACCATCTCTGGGGCCACCCATCCATCCTGGCCTCCTGCTTGTCCCCTGAACACTGGCAGCTGGGGCAGCGGTGTGGTTTTGTCCCACATGGGGGTCCCCAGCCGGCCAGCTCTTTGGAGAAGGGGCCTCACGAGGCAAGTTCTGAGTCCTGGCACCTCCCAGCCCTTGTGACCTTAGACAGGCACGTGACCTCCCAAGCTCCTGTCTCCTGGATTGTCAAAGGGGACACCAACTCTGTTGGCCAGGACGGTCGTGGGGGTGGGGGTGGGTAAGCAATCAAGGGAAGTGGCCAGGCTCCCCGGGACCCCCACCCCACCCCACACCCCCCCCACACTGGCCGATGAGCATCGACGGCTTGCTGCCTGCCAGCCCACACAGCGCCCGGCCCTGGGACAGGCACACTCAGGGCTTGCCGGGTACCCGATGGCTGCCCACAGAGGCCCGACAAAGCCAGGCCTGAGCAAGCCGGTGAGCAGGGCCAGGCGGGGTGTGGAGCGCCGGCGGAGGGGACCAGACCTCTTGGAGGGTGAGAGCTGCACAGCTCTGTGGACACACGGGAAGCCCTGAGTCACACTCTGAACAGATGACCTTCACGGTGTGAGGATTCATCACGGTGGAGCGTCACCAGCACAGCCTGCACCGGGACAAAGCCCACCCGCGGTCCCTGTCGCTCACTGCCCTCCCGATCCTGCAGGACTGGGGTCCAGCCTGGGCCGGGCAGGTTTCCAGTTCAGAGCAGCAGCTTGTGGCAAAGAGAAAGCAGATCACACCCAGAGGAGGCAGGAGCCGTGCGGGTTCCAGAACGTTCCTGTTGCCAGCTGCCCCTGCCCAGGCAATGACCCTTGGGGTAGAGGCTCCACTTCAGCACCCTTCCTGTGGGCTCTGCTCCACCCCAGGCAGCCTTCAGGGGCCCTGTCACCCCCTCCCTGAAAGCTTCTGGAACCTGCCCACCCCAAGGCGAGGGACCTGCCCCGGCCAGTCCACGCAGGGTCTGCAGGCTGGCAGCACCTGCCCCGGCCAGGAGCTCATCAGAAATGGAGAAGGGCAGGTCCCACCCTAGATGACCTGAGGTCAGCTGACCTGCAGCCCCAGAGGTATTCACGTCCTAATCTCTGGAACTCCTAAAGGTGACCTTACATGAAGAAAAATAAAAACAAGCCTTGCAGGCGTAACTGGGCTAAGGGCTCTGCGGGCAGCCCTGCCCACCACCACGAGCCTCCTGAGGAGCGGGAGATGCAACACCACGGAGAAGCTCTGAGAGGACAGAGGCGGAGGCCGGGAGGATGGGCCACCGGCAGCTGGAGGAGACGGGAGGGCCCTGGGCCTCCAGAGGGAGCCCAGCCCTGCACCCTGGAGCCCGGGCTCACCTCCAGGACCCTTGCTTCCAGGCACCCGGGTGGCGCTGACTTGTCCCAGCAGCAACAGGGAGGTCACACTTCTTCTGGACCTTACCAGACCCCCAGGACATCCTGGGCACAGTACCATTTGAGATGCGCCGGTCTCCGGGTGCCTGGAGCCCAGGCTGTCCCTGGGCTGAGCAAGACTCGGGTCTGAACCCAGTCCTAATGACAGTTCCCCCACTCACAGGGGGAAACCAAGGCAGAAAGTGAAGTGCCAAACCTCGTCCCCAAGGCCCTTGCACACGCCGCTGTGAGGGTGAGGAAGACCCCAGGCCCAGTGTCAGCCTGGTCCACCCAGATCCCAGGAGGTGGGCAGACTGAGTCAGTCGGAAGAGGTCCGAATTCAATCTGAGAGCAACAGGTGCCTGCAAAGGGCCTTCCACCCTCCTCTGTGCTCACTGGGGGGTGGGCCCAGGGTGACGTGAGCACCCGGGGAAGCCCGGGGTGGGGGCGCTGCGGCCTCCGGCACGCCCTTCAGTCTCTGCATCTCTGTTCCCTCCTGCAGCTCTCCCGAGACCCAGGATGCTGGCCACCCCGCCGAGACCCAGCACGGCTCGATTCCCCTGGCGGGTGGGCGCTCTGGACGCTGTCCCTGAGACAGAGATGGGGGTGCGGGGGCTGCTCTGGGAGCCCCCCAGGAGAAGCATCTCGCAGGGGCTCAGGGCCATCCCAGATTTGGACAAGCGACCAAGCCCTTCCAGCCCCACATCGAGCTGTCTGGGAGGCTGGCCGCCCTCAGAGGAAGGCGCGGGCTGGAGCCGGGCTGCTGTCTTCAGCTGGGAGCGAGCCTGTCTGTAGGGAGCCACCTGCTCCCTTGGGGCACCCACAGGGGCAGGGAACCCGGGCAGCATGGCCCCCTCCCCCCATCAGTCCCAGTGCCAGCCCCGCACGCCCCCACCTCCCAGCTCTCCCGTCCGAATCCCCACACCCCACCCCCACCCAGAAATGCGGAGGCGCCAAGAGGGGGCTCCAGGGCAGAGCTCGGGGGCAGAGACGTCACCCACCATGACTCGGGTGCTGGGGGCACCAATCACCCTGTTTGTGCACACTGGAGCGGAGCAGCCGCTGAGCCCGACTCCGGCAAGCTCCTCTCGTTAATAACGCTTCCGTGTGCCCCGAGCCGCACGTCTGTCACAAGCAGCCCCCTTCTGGCCCGTATTCTCAACCTCTAATTACGATCAGATGTGGAATACGGAGCACTCTGGCGCCTTTCAGGCGTCTGCCGAGAGTTCTTTCTAGTAATGCGGTCGTGTGGTTCTCGTGGCTGGTAACTGGGGGTCGTTCCTGAAGTATGGTCCTCTGCGGCCCTGGAGCCTCCCGACAGAGCCTGGCTCTCACCTGCAAAGAACTGGGGGGGATCGCGTGCCCCCCTGGTGGTCCTGGGGACAGAAATGAACTATAATCAATAGAAAGCACGTTCACAGCGGGGGACGCGCAGAGGCGGCTGCACAGTGAAGTTCACGCTTTCCATCATTTCACCAAGTCCTCCCTAACGGAGGCCCGAGACAGGCCCATTGTGTCAGGAGCTCTCCCTGGGGAGAGGGATAAAATCACCAGAATTTGGAGAAGCCCCTGGGAAACCCCTGGGTCCCCCCGCCTCTTGTCAGCACAGCCCTGGGGTTTCACAAGCGCATTGACCTGGAGCTGGAGAGACAGTGTCGGAGCATCAGGCACTGCTGTCCCTTGGCAGCTGGGTCCTGATCCAGGGGGTGCGGATGCCTCTGCCGTCACCCTGCAAGGTCTGCGCAAGCGACGCCAAGATGGACCTGCGCCCGGAAGGGCGGGGGCAGGGCACCCAGGGGAGGGCGGCTCCTCCAGGACCCCGGGGCCTCCTCCCCAAGAGAGGAGTGGGAGGGCCCTGGGGGGAACAGACGCAGCCCCCGCACTGTGGCTGGTCCTCGGGGCGTCCCCGCCCCTCTGCTGGAGGTGTGGCCCGAGCCGGTGGGCACGCGGACTCACGTCCACTCGGCCTCCTGGCTGCAGGAGCAGCTCCAGCCTCTCCAGCTCGGCTGAGCGCCTGACGGTCACCTTGCTCATCTGACCCCGTCAACGTGTCACCCGTTGTGTGGATCGATGCGATGCTCTGCGAGGCATCCCGGGGACCCAGGTAGTTAATATACGTCCAGGGGGCAGTAGCGTCAGCGCAGCCTCGGAGGTGGGGATGCGTATGGCTGCTGCTCCACGTAAGAGGGAGCTCGCCCCCTGACCCTGGAGGGGGCGGCCAGAAGCGGGGGCTCTGCTGGGCACCCATCCTCTGGGAGTCACGTGGTCCCGACAGCAGCGCAGGTCAGCCTTCTTGCCCAGCAGCTCCGGCCACAGGGTTAGGTTCCAAGAGGCCCAGATGGAGCCCAGCCTCCAACCAAGCCCCAGAAGCCCCCGGCCCCAGTCCTGCAAGTCTGTCAGCCACGGGAGTCGCAAGGACCCACCCAGCTTCAAGGAGGTGGGGGATTGGACTCCGGCTCTCGACAGGAAGGTAAAAGAAGAATTGGCAGTCACCTTTAACTGACCCCGAGTAGCTCGGGCAGGCCAGGGTTCCCCGCCCGTCAGGGGAACCCCCCAAAGCACAGGAGGGTCCCTGGACCCTGGGCCTCCAGGCTCTCTGTGCTGGCTTCCCGGCAGCCGAGGACACAGCGCTTTCCCCTCCCACCCGCCCGCCTGACCACGTACCTCTCTGGGTCTGTGGAGCAGCCCGTCTATGGGGGGAATCCCCGGAGTGAAGGCTTTGGGCTTCTCCTCTGCTCCGTCTGGGGAAGGAGGGCCTCCAGCCCCGTTCTGCGGAGACCACAACGATTCCCGCCTCACCCCCACACTGCTCAGCACATCCGCGCAGAGGGGCGTAGGCATCGCCGCCCGGAGCCCAGCTCCCACACCCACCTGGGCGAGCCGCACTGGCAACTCTAAGCCTGGCCCTGCCCGACGGCTCTTTCCCTGCAGAACACCTGTCGGGCTCTCCCAGGGCCCCTAACTTCCCATCTGCAGACCCGCTCGTGACCCCTGCTACGCCCAGCACGGGGCGCACGCTGTGCCTCCTTCCCGAAGCAGGGCTGGCGGCAGGAGCCAGCAGGGGCCACGCCGCGGTCGGCCGAGGCTCTCACACACAGCTGCCTCCCGACAGCTCCTCCACGCCCGGGAGCAGCGCCCAAGGTGCCCCTGCAGGCAGTGTCCTCGGGCCCGTGTCCCCCGGGATCCGCTGACCCTGGCGGCATCTTCAGCCACTTGGCTGGACCTTGGCTGCCTGAGACACTCACGTGGGCTGCTCTCCCTTCCTAGTGCCCCTCTGGCCCCCGAGCGCTACTGCTCTTTGGCGAGGCGCTCCCCGAGAGAGACAGGAGGGTGCCCCTTCGCAGCTGGTGCCCACTGTGAGGCTGGCGGCTCCACTACACTCCTGGGGATGAGTGCCACCACCTGAATGCCCGTCTGAGACCTGCGACGTGTACACCCTAGTGCCAGACCCCCGGGGCAGGGTCCACCTGGAGGCTGGGGGGCAGCCCTGCTAGCACCCAGCCCTTCCGACCTTGAAAGGGGTTGTGGAGAGTCCACGAGAGGCTGGAGAGGAGGGACGGGCACTTCCCCAAAGAAAACACGGCCCCATGCTGTCTTCTGCCCCGCCCCCACCCATGGCAGGGAGGTAAGGGATCCTCCCATCACTGCAGGTCAAGCGAGGGGACGAGGGCTGGGCCGCTGACCGTCCCAGGCGAGGGGCTGTGCCTGGAGCATCCTGGGGACAGACGGGGAGTTGGGCCATGTGTGTCGGGGCCGTGGGGCAAGGACTCTGGAGGGCTTCTCTCCAGGAGGGCAGCTGGGCTCCGGTCATCTCGAAAGAGACCCCTCCTAGAGAGACCACTTGGAGTGGGCAAGTGGCCCCGGGAGAGGGGACAATGATGGTCAGCTGGCCAGCAGACTCCCTACTCCGAGAGATGCTCAGAGATGAGGTCTCCAGACCCACACAAAGACTGCGAGGAGCCTGTCGTGGCCGACCGGCCCCGGCAGCAGTTACGAGGCACCGTCCAGGGCACTCCTCTGCCTCTGGTCCCTCTGGACTCAGCTGGAGCCAGGTGGGTGGGGGGAGACCAGGTGGGGCTCAGACAGTCAGCTGGCACCCCCTCCTCTCTCAGGCGGCTCACCCGCGAAGACAGGGGCTTGACGTCAGATAAGGGTCTGGACGGACCGCTCCTTACCGTCAATCCCTCATTGGCGATGAGAAGCAGGGCAGGAGAGGAGCACCCATGGGACCGAGTCCAGCCAGGAGGAGAAGGAACAGAGTGCCATCTGCTCCCCCTCCCGCGCTCCTCCCACAAGCCCGTGCCAGGCTCCGGCGTCCGATGGCGGATGAATGCAGAAGCTAGGCGTGGCCCGTCCGTGGCAGGAACGTTATTCAGCCTTGCAGAACGAAATTCCGACCCAGGAGACACCGCAGGTGAACCGTGACGACACTGTGTTCAGCGAAACGAGCCAGTCACAGAAGGGCCAGCCCTGCGGGCCCCACCCACGTGCAGTCCGAGAGGAGCCGAGCCAGAGAGCCAGGAGGCAGACGCGGGGCGGGGAGGGCGTCCAGCGGGCGCGGCGCAGGTTTGGGAAGAAGAGGGAAGCCTGGAGATGGGCGTGGCCGTGGCTGCCCCCGGCAAGAGCCTGCCGAGCTCCGCACGTGGAGGTGCTTGAGCCAGCGTCTGTCAGGCGGGCCTCACATGCTTTCATGGAGCTTCATGGAACTCGTGTTCAGAGTCAAACCAGCAATCCAGCCACGGTTTGACAGAATCAGGATGTGTATAAACGCTTGGGCCGTGCTGCGCTCAGTCACTTTGGTCGTGTCCGACCCTGTGCGACCCCACGGACTGTGGCCCGCCTGGCTCCTCTGTCCATGGGATTCTCCAGGCAAGAACACTGGAGTGGGTTGGCATGCCCTCCTCCAGGGGATCTTCCCGACCCAGGGATCAGACCCACGTTTTTCACATCTCCAACACTGGCAGGTGGGTTCTTTACCGCTAGCGCACTTGGGAACCCCTTAAATGCCTGATTACTCTCCAGTGCGGCAAAGAAGGCGCTCATGTCTCTAAACAAGTGAGCACAATTCCAGTGTGAACGTTGGTTGATATTTTCACTTGTTAAGGAGTAAGACAGAAGAGAAACCACAAAGACGTGTATCAGAACTTCGTCTGTTCATCGGGGACAGATTCCTGTGCTGGATAAGTTGGTGGTGTTTGAATGCTGAAAGGGTATGTCCTCAGCTTTTTGCACTCACCACAATGCAACAATTGTAAACACAACACGTGCTCAAATTCAGTTCAGCTCAGTCGCTCAGTCGTGTCCGACTCTTTGCAACCCCATGGGCTGCAGCATGTCAGGCCTCCCGGTCCATCACCGACTCCCGGAGCTTCCTCAAACTCATGTCCATCGAGTCGGTGACGCCGTCCAACCATCTCATCCTCTGTTGTCCCCTTCTCCTCCTGCCCTCAATCTTTCCCAGCACCTGGGTCTTTCCCAAAGTTGAATCTGTATTATTAACATTTTCTCCATCATTTTCTCAAGTCTCTGTGAGCAACAGTCCCCATGGTATAAATCCTCCCGCCATGGCTGACTTCAATCTACCCATGTTAAGTCACCGAATGTGAAGCTGGGAAGGGATGCAAGGCGGCAAAACACTGCATATAAAATTTCCACCAAACAGACACAATAGACGTGACTAACCTCAAGAGCACAGATGATAATACAATGTAGTAAATAATTAGAAAGTGATGAGTTTTGAGTATATATTACCTTTGGTTTTATATAATTTGTTTCCGTATCAGTAAATAAAATTTTTGTAATTTTTTTGTCCATGCAGCGAGGTCCTCAGGATCTCAGCCCCCCGACCAGGGATCAAACCCATGCCCCCTGCAGCTTATTCTACCACAGTTTTAAAAATTTTAATAAGCCTATTAATATGTATTTATTTTTATCAAAACTTCTCTGGAAGGCCAGACACCCAGCCCATCTCTGGCCAAGATGCTGACAAGTAGCCACTCTTATTTCATCTCAAGCACTTGTTTCTAAGTTTTGGTGGAAAAAAGTTACATGAACCCATCGACTCGGTGGACTGGGTAGGGGTACAGAAAGCCAGGCTGTCTGGTGGGATTCAGAGATGGAAGCCGGGGGACCGAGAGCACTCAGCCCGCAGGCTGGGGTCAAGTTTCTCCTGACTCTGGGTGTGACTCAGCACTTGCAGCAGAAGCGGGGAAGGTGGTTTCTGGTGTCAGAGAGCACGGTGAGGGGCAAGCAGCCCGGCCAGAGGGCAGCCCCCGCATTGCTCTGTTCCCCCCGCCCCGACCCCGAGTCAAAGCAAGAGTACCTGGTGCAGAGCCCACCACTCAGCAAGCCCACCAGTGGGAACAGAATCAGCAGATCACTGCCAGCGATTTGAGCAAGTGGGTTCTCAGGCCATCAGCAAATGATGAGTGGCTGCCACGGCGACAGCCCTGTCATATTTCGTCCCCTGGAGGCTCCGAAAGGCTCCCTCAGTGCTGCAGAGAGCTGGGCTGGCAGGGAGGGGCCTGGGCCCCCAGCTGGCCGCTGGCCCGGGGCCCTGAGCTGGGGGCAGGATGGGAGACGCCGCACGGATGAGGTGGGGGTTGGAAGGAATAGGAAGGAAGAGTTTAAGGCAAGAAGAGTAGTGAGCCACCCAGCTAAGGGGTGAAAGGAGCCAAATTCAGCTCCAGGTGGACTCTTGGTCTTTGCTGTGTCGTCCAGGTCATGTGGCCTCTCCAAGCCTCAGTTTCCTGATCTGCAAAATGGAGAGGGAACGTGGAATGTGGTACAATATGTGGAGGGCTGGCTGCAAATAAGTATTCAGTAAAAGGCATCTAACATCATCGTCACAGGCAAATAGATGCAGACTGTTTACACACGAAATTACCATCGTGGGGGCCTTTGTTCCTCTGTGTGAATCCATAATTCCGTTTTGCGTCTCTTATTCCTGAAAAACAGCCTTCAGTGTTCCTTGTCGAGTGGGTGGTTGGTGATATATTTTTAGAAAATCTTTTATTTCGCCTTAGCTTTTGTGGAAAATGCTTGTGCAGGGTATAGAGCTCTAGACTGACACTTCTGTTTTCAGCACTTTAAAGCGCTCGCCCATGTCCTGCTGATCCAGGGAGAACCCACTTTTCCTGAGTGTGACGTGTCCTTCTTCTTCGGCTGCTTCCCCGCAGGTGCTGAGTGACTTTATTAAAACGTTCCTTCCTGTCGTCTTCTTCATGAATTTGTGCTCGGGGCTCACGGAGCACCCGGGTCTGCGGGTTTACAGCTTTATTTAAATGTGGACGTTCGTGAGCCGCCATTTCTTCCGGTGTCTCTCCGCTCTCCCCTTCTCTCCCTCGGGGTTCCGCGGCTCGCGTTTTGGGCTGAGATCTGCTCCGGGGCCCTCTGTGCGCTCCTCGACCCTGTGACGATTTCTCCTCGGTGCGTCTCACTCTGGACACCGTGTAACGCTGTGTCTTCGAGGTCACATTCTTCTTCTGCAGTGTTTACCCCCATCCAGTGCATTCTCATCTCAGACTCGGCAGTTTCTCATTCTCACCCCTAGTAGTTTGACTTGGGTCTCTTTTACAGCTCCCATAAAGGAGATCAGTCCTGAGTGTTCATTGGAAGGACTGACACTAAAGCGGAAACTCCAGCACTTTGGCCACCTCACGTGAAGAGCTGACTCACTGGAAAAGACTCTGATGCTGGGAGGGATTGGGGGCAGGAGGAGAAGGGGACGACCCAGGATGAGATGGCTGGATGGCATCACGGACTCGATGGACGTGAGTCTGAGTGAACTCCAGGAGTCGGTGATGGACAGGGAGGCCTGGCGTGCTGCGATTCATGGGGTCGCAGAGTCGGGCACGCCTGAGCGCCTGGACTGGACTGAGCTGTGTCTACTAATGTGTGCATTTTGTGCAGTTGCGGCACCTGTGCGCACACCCTCGTCTGCCAGCACTCACGTCTGTGCTGGTTCTGTGCGGCTTCAGTTCGCTGACTTTCCTCCTCGAGGGTCATGTTTTCCTGCTTTTTGTGTTCCGGGTAATTCTCTGCCGAACATCCAGCCTTGTGACGTTCACTTTGTTCGGCGCTGAGTCTTTCTTACTCAGGTGAGTAGTCTTGATCTTTGTCAGATGTTTTGTTTTTCAGACACTCAGTCGTGTCTGACTCTCTGCGACCCCATGGACTGCAGCATGCCAGGCCTCCCTGTCCATCACCAACTCCCAGAGCTTGCTCAAACTCATGTCCATCGAGTCAGTGATGCCATCCAACCATCTCATCCTCCGTCATCCCCTTCTCCTGCCTTCAATCTTTCCCAGCATCAGCATCTTTCCAATGAGTCAACTCTTTGCATCAGATGGCCAGAGTATTGGAGCTTGAGCTTCAGCATCAGTCCTTCCAGTGACAGAGTTCCAAAGTTCATAGTTGATTTCCTTTAAGATTGACTGGTTTGATCTCCTTGCGGTCCAAGGGACCCTCAAGAGTCTTCTCTAGCACTACAGTTTGAAAGCATCAATTCTTCAGAGCTTCGTTTGTGGATGAATTTATTTTGAAACAGTTTAACCTCCTGGGTCTTGTTTTTAAGCTTCATTATGCAGGACCAGAGAGTGGCTAACCTGCTGTTAGTTATTCCTCGTAACCGAGGCCAGACCCTGCTGAGCGCTCCCCCCAGGGACCCGCGAATCGTGGTTTCTCCTCTGGTTGGTGGGAAGGACACCTCCTCCCAGCTCTGCCAGCCTGAGGACTGTTTCCTCTCGTCATTTTGGGTGGCTGGTCCTCTCCTAAACTTCAGGAGCCCTCCTCACTCGTGACACGAATACGTGGGGGTCCACATCTCCACCAGTTCTCTCCTCTGAGGCTCTGCCCTGTGACTCAATGCCTTGGTCTCCCTGGGCTCTTGGGTTCCTGAACCCAGGGCTTCCGGGATCCTCCCACGGCCCCCTCCTGGCCACAGGCTGGGAGCAGCTGTGGGGCTCGCCCCGCCCGCCCCCACCTCTCAGCCATCCTGTCCTCCTTGACCTCGTGTGCAGGGTCCCGGACACTGGTTTCATAGGTTGTGTCCAGATCTGGGGAGCAGCAGAGGGGAACGCGAAGGCTTTGGGCAGACGTCCACTGGGACTTCAAGTGGGTCCTGAGCCCAAAGCAGGGGCACTGAGCTGGGCCCGCGTCTCGGTGGGAGTGCCAGCATCGTCACCGTCATTTCTATGTTTAAGGGGAGACAAGAAACGGGAGGCGCCGTACCCGCTGGGCCTCACCTGCCAGCCTCAGTCCGCACTGGTCAGTAGGAAAGGCCTGCCTGTACCCTTGGTGTAAGGCTGTTTACAGGCGGGAGGCCCGGCCAGGCCTCTCTGAGACTGGTCAGGGCGGGGCCAGCAGGCCGAGAGCACAGAGGGCACGAGCCCGCTGGAAGGACAGAGCCCCACGGAGAGCTGGGCATCCCCCCTGCGCCCCTGGGGTCGTCAGCTCGGGGCTGGATCAGGAGCCGGGGAGAGTCTGGAAGCCCAGAGCGAAGGGAGGGGCTCCGCCAGGCTCTCGGGAATGTTCTTTCATCATCCTCAGCATCTTTACCTGAGTACACAGCCGCTATCACAAAAGGGCCTGCCTGACCTCCCCTCCGACTCCCGGCCTGGTCCCCACCTCTGCCTGGTCCGCAGAGTCGGGTCCCAGAGGCAGCTGTCTCGGAACACAGGATCCCCTGGCTCTCCCTGGCTTCTCTGGGCCCCAGGAGAGACAAACCCAGCCAAGCCACTGACCTCCAGCCAATGGGCCTCTCTCATAAACATTTACCACCAGACCATGAAACATTTAAACACCATATTTCTCTGCTAAAAAAGGAGGCAGAAGCCAGCACCTTCTGAGCCAGGATTTTACTGGGTACAGACGGGCATTTTATAGACCAAAGTGATAGAACAAGATAATATGACTGTCTAGCTGCAAGGACAGGAGCTCTGCCCAGGAGAGAGCCCAAGAGGTCAGCCCCTTGTGGGGGGACAGGCTTCCAACACGTCCTGGCTCAGAGGGGGACCCCTCAAGTCTCCAGTGCCCAGAGGAAAAGCCTGAGGTCCTAGAGGTCCCCTGACTTGCCTGGGCCCCAGGACCCTGTGGTGGAGACAGGTTTGAGCCTGTGTGAACCCCAAACCTGCCCCCCTCTTCGTGAGCCCCACACCACCGGCTCCCAGAAGGGTGCATCCTCTTTGCACACACAAGGAAGGCAGGGAGTGGGGTAGAGACACAGCGACCCTGGAGAGACACAGCAGCTTATGGCCTGGGGATGGGGGATGCTGGGCCGGCCCCTCCCTGCTCTGCAGGAGGGAGGAAGCCCTGAGCCTCTGTGGCTTCCACACAAGCAGGAGCCTGCAGTGGGTTCTCCCAGCCTCCCCCACCTAGGGGACCCCCAAGGTCTTCCCCAGCCCCTGCCCTGGGTGCCCCAACCTCAGGACTGCCCCAGCCTGCCGCAACCTGCTGAGCTGGGCAGGGTGGGGGAGGATTAACAACCAGACTCACACACCCAGGGCACACCCAGGGCACCGCCAGGCCGAACCAGCAGGAGGGGCCAGTCTGAGGGGCCGGTCGTCCACCGCTCCCGTCCATGCACAGCCATGCCCTGCACCTACGCCCCGGGGCACACACTGGGCACAGGGACGTTCGGGGGCATCTGCAGGCAGTGGGCCCAGCCGTGCCCTGACGCACAGACCGGTGAGGGGCCGCATGACCAGTGGCCGCCATGGAAAGCCTCAGCCTCCCAATGAAGCAGGTGCCTTTGTACAGGGAGGACCCCGGGGGTGAGAATGACAACGGACGAGGCTGCCTACTGGCCTGTGCCTTAGACAGTGAGCCCTCTGAGCTTGGAGGGCTTGGGGTTAGGAATCACGGGGCTTGGCCCAGAGTGGTGGGACCCCAACATGGGGGCTCCTGGCCCCTCCAAGGGCCACATCAAAACTGGCTGACACAAGCTGCTGGGGTTGAACCCAGCCTCAGCTCCCGGGGACCCCATCCCTCCCGAGGCCCAGGAGACACCCACTCCTGCAAGAGGCTCGCCTGCCACGCTTCCGTGCCAGCATTTTCTGTTCCAAGTGGCTTCTCAGAGCCGCTACCGAAGCAGGTGGTCCCTCCCAAGGGCGCTGCTTGCCCTCCGCTGTGTGTCTTTTACGAAACCCTAGAGCACCCCAATCAGCGAACTCAAATGGGCTGGAATGGGTGGATTTAACTCAGATGACCATTACATCTACTACTGCGGGCAGGAATCCCTCAGAAGAAATGGAGTAGCCATCATGGTCAACAGAAGAGTCTGAAATGCAGTACTTGGATGCAGTCTCAAAAACAACAGAATGATCTCTGTTCGTCTCCAAGGCAAACCATTCAATATCACAGTTATCCAAGTCTATGCCCCAACCAGTAACGCTGAAGAAACTGAAGTTGAAAGGTTTTATGAAGACCTACAAGACCTTTTAGAACTAACATCCCAAAAAAGATGTCCTTTTCACTATAGGGGACTGGAATGCAAAAGTACAAAGTCAAGAAACACCTGGAGTAACAGGCAAATTTGGCCTTGGAATGCGGAATGAAGCAGGGCAAATACTAACAGAGTTTTGCCAAGAGAACGCACTGGTCATAGCAAACACCCTCTTCCAACAACACAAGAGAAGACTCTACACATGAACATCACCAGATGGTCAACACTGAAATCAGATTGATAATATTCTTTGAGCCAAAGATGGAGAAGCTCTATACAGTCAACAAAAACAAGACCAGGAGCTGACTGTGGCTCAGATCATGAACTCCTTATTACCAGATTCAGACTTAAATTGAAGGAAGTAGGAAAAACCACTAGACCATTCAGGTATGACCTAAATCAAATCCCTTATGATTATACAGTGGAAGTGAGAAATAGATGTAAGGGCCTAGATCTGATAGACAGAGTGCCTGATGAACTATGGAACGAGGTTCGTGACATTGTACAGGAGACAGGGATCAAGACCATCCCCATGGAAAAGAAATGCAAAAAAAGCAAAATGGCTGTCTGGGGAGGCCTTACAAATAGCTGTGAAAAGAAGAGAAGCAAAAAGCAAAGGAGAAAAGGAAAGATATAAGCATCTGAATGCAGAGTTCAAAGAATAGCAAGAAGAGATAAGAAAGCCTTCCTCAGCAATCAATGCAAAGGAAATACGAGGAAAAGAACAGAAATGGGAAAGATTAGAGATCTCTTCAAGAAAATTAGAGATACAAGGGAACATTTCAGGCAAAAGATGGGCTCGATAAAGACAGAAATGGTATGGACCTAACAGAAGCAGAAGATATTAAGAAGAGGTGGCAAGAATACACAGAAGAACTGTACAAAAAAGATCTTCATGACCCAGATAATCACGATGGTGTGATCACTCATCTAGAGGCCAGACATCTTGGAATGTGAAGTCAAGTGGGCCTTAGAAAGCATCACTACGAACAAAGCCAGTGGAGGTGATGGAATTCTAGTTGAGCTGTTTCAAATCCTGAAAGATGATGCTGTGAAAGTGTTGCACTCAATATGCCAGCAATTTGGAAAATTCAGCAGTGGCCACAGGACTGGAAAAAGGTCAGTTTTCATTCGAATCCAAAGAAAGGCAATGCCAAAGAATGCTCAAACTACCACACAATTGCGCTCATCTCACATGCTAGTAAAGTAATGCTCAAAATTCTCCAAGCCAGGCTTCAGCAATACGTGAGCCGTGAACTTCCAGATGTTCAAGCTGGTTTTAGAAAAGGCAGAGGAACCAGAGATCAAATTGCCAACATCCGCTGGATCATGGAAAAAGCAAGAGAGTTCCAGAAAACATCTATTTCTGCTTTACTGACTATGCCAAAGCCTTTGACTGTGTGGATCACAATAAACTGTGGAAAATTCTGAAAGAGATGGGCATACCAGACCACCTGACCTGCCTCTTGAGAAATCTGTATGCAGGTCAGGAAGCAACATTTAGAACTGGACATGGAACAACAGACTGGTTCCAAATAGGAAAAGGATCGATGGTTTCCCTCTGGTTGGTGGAAGGACACCTCGCACACTCCCCAGACCATGCAGCTGAGGACTCGTTTCCTCTCGTCATTGGTTGGTGGTCTCCTCCTCTCCTACGGGACCCTCATACCACGTGACACGAATACGATAGGGTCACATCTCCACCAGTTCTCTCTGAGGCTTGCCCTGTGAACGCCTTGGTCTCCCTGGGCCTCTTGGGTTCCTGAACCCAGGGGCTTCCGGATCCTCCCACGGCCCCTCCTGGACAGCATGGGAGCAGCCCTGTGGGGCTCGCCCCCCCGCCCCCCACCTCTCGCCATCCTGTCCTCCTTACTGGTGCGGGTCGACAGGTTTATTGGTTTGTGTCAGATCTAGGGGAGCAGCAGAGGGGACGCGAGGGCTTTGGGAGACACTGGACTTCAAGTGGGAGTCCTGACCCAAAACGGGGCACTGAGCTGGCCCGCGTCTCGGTGGGAGTGCCAGCATCGTCACCGTCATTTCTATGTTTAAGGGAGACAAGAAGACGGGAGGCGCCGTACCCGCTGGGCCTCACCTGCCAGCCTCAGTCCGCACTGGTCAGTAGGAAAGGCCTGCCTGTACCCCTTGGTGTAAGGCTGTTTACAGGCGGAGGCCCGGCCAGGCCTCTCTGAGACTGGTCAGGGCCGGGCCAGAGCAGGCCGAGAGCAGCAGAGGGCACGAGCCCGCTGGAAGGACAGAGCCCCACGGAGAGCTGGCATCCCCTCCCCCCCTGGGTCGTCAGCTCGGGCTGGATCAGGAGCCGGGGAGAGTCTGGAAGCCCAGAGCGAAGGGAGGGGCGTCCCCAGGCTCTCGGGAATGTTCTTCTCATCATCCTCAGCATCTTTACCTGAGTACACAGCCGCTATCACAAAAGGGCCTGCCTGACTCCCCTCCGACTCCCGGCCTGGTCCCCACCTCTGCCTGGTCCGCAGAGTCGGGTCCCAGAGGCCAGCTGTCTCGGAACACAGGATCCCCTGGCTCTCCCTGGCTCTCCTGGCCCCAGGGAGAGCAAACCCAGCCAAAGCCACTGACCTCCAGCCAATGGGCCTCTCTCATAAACATTTAACCACCAGACCCATGAACCATTTAAACACCCATATTCTCTTCTGCTAAAAAAGGAGGCAGAAGCCAGCACCTTCTGAGCCAGGATTTACTGGGTACAGACGGGCATTTTATAGACCAAAGTGATAGAACAAGATAATATGCATGCTTAGCCCAAGGACAGGAGCTCTGCCGAGGAGAGAGCCAAGAGGTCAGCCCCTTGTGGGGGGGACAGGCTTCCAACACGTCCTGGCTCCAGAGGGGACCCCTCAAGTCTCCAGTGCCCAGAGGAAAAGCCTGAGGTCCTAGAGGTCCCCTGACTTGCTGGGGCCAGGACCCTGTGGTGGAGAGCAGGTTTGAGCCTGTGTGAACCCCAAACCTGCCCCCTCTTCGTGAGCCCACACCACCGGCCCAGAAGGGTGCATCCTCTTTGCACACACAAGGAAGGCAGGGAGTGGGGTAGAGACACAGCGACCCTGGAGAGACACAGCAGCTTATGGCCTGGGGATGGGGGATGCGGGCCGGCCCCTCCCTGCTCTGCAGGAGGGGAGGAACCTGAGCCTCTGTGGCTTCCACACAAGCAGGAGCCTGCAGTGGGTTCTCCACGCCCTCCCCACCTAGGGACCCCCAAGGTCTTCCCCAGCCCCCTGCCCTGGGTGCCCCAGACCCCAGGACTCGCCCCAGCCTGCCGCACCTGCTGAGCTGGGGCAGCGGTGGGGGAGATTAACAACCACTACACACCGCACCGACACCCAGGGCAGCAACCCAGCAGCACTTGCAGCAGAAGCGGGAAGGTGGTTTCTGGTGTCAGAGAGCACGGTGAGGGCAAGCAGCCGGCCAGAGGGCAGCCCCCGCATGCTCTGTTCCCCCCCCCGACCCCGAGTCAAAGCAAGAGTACCTGGTGCAGAGCCCACCACTCAGCAAGCCCACCAGTGGAACAGAATCAGCAGATCACTGCCAGCGATTTGAGCAAGTGGTTCTCAGGCCATCAGCAAATGATGAGTGGCTGCCACGGCGACAGCCCTGTCATATTTCGTCCCCTGGAGGCTCCGAAAGGCTCCCTCAGTGCTGCAGAGAGCTGGGCTGGCAGGAGGGGCCTGGGCCCCAGCTGGCCGCTGGCCCGGGGCCCTGAGCTGGGGGCAGGATGGGAGACCGCACGGATGAGTGGGGGTTGGAAGGAATAGGAAGGAAGAGTTTAAGGCAAGAAGAGTAGTGAGCCACCCAGCTAAGGGGTGAAAGGAGCCAAATTCAGCTCCAGGTGGACTCTTGGTCTTTGCTGTGTCGTCCAGGTCATGTGGCCTCTCCAAGCCTCAGTTTCCTGATCTGCAAAATGGAGAGGGAACGTGGAATGTGGTACAATATGTGGAGGGCTGGCTGCAAATAAGTATTCAGTAAAAGGCATCTAACATCATCGTCACAGGCAAATAGATGCAGACTGTTTACACACGAAATTACCATCGTGGGGGCCTTTGTTCCTCTGTGTGAATCCATAATTCCGTTTTGCGTCTCTTATTCCTGAAAAACAGCCTTCAGTGTTCCTTGTCGAGTGGGTGGGTTGGTGATATATTTTTAGAAAATCTTTTATTTCGCCTTAGCTTTTGTGGAAAATGCTTGTGCAGGGTATAGAGCTCTAGACTGACACTTCTGTTTTCAGCACTTTAAAGCGCTCGCCCATGTCCTGCTGATCCAGGGAGAACCCACTTTTCCTGAGTGTGACGTGTCCTTCTTCTTCGGCTGCTTCCCCGCAGGTGCTGAGTGACTTATTTAAAACGTTCCTTCCTGTCGTCTTCTTCATGAATTTGTGCTCGGGGCTCACGGAGCACCCGGGTCTGCGCGGTTTACAGCTTTATTTAAATGTGGACGTTCGTGAGCCGCCATTTCTTCCGGTGTCTCTCCGCTCTCCCCTTCTCTCCCTCGGGGTTCCGCGGCTCGCGTTTTGGGCTGAGATCTGCTCCGGGGCCCTCTGTGCGCTCCTCGACCCTGTGACGATTTCTCCTCGGTGCGTCTCACTCTGGACACCGTGTAACGCTGTGTCTTCGAGGTCACATTCTTCTTTGCAGTGTTTACCCCATCCAGTGCATTCTCATCTCAGACTCGGCAGTTTCTCATTCTCACCCCTAGTAGTTTGACTTGGGTCTCTTTTACAGCTCCCATAAAGGAGATCAGTCCTGAGTGTTCATTGGAAGGACTGACACTAAAGCGGAAACTCCAGCACTTTGGCCACCTCACGTGAAGAGCTGACTCACTGGAAAAGACTCTGATGCTGGGAGGGATTGGGGGCAGGAGGAGAAGGGGACGACCCAGGATGAGATGGCTGGATGGCATCACGGACTCGATGGACGTGAGTCTGAGTGAACTCCAGGAGTCGGTGATGGACAGGGAGGCCTGGCGTGCTGCGATTCATGGGGTCGCAGAGTCGGGCACGCCTGAGCGCCTGGACTGGACTGAGCTGTGTCTACTAATGTGTGCATTTTGTGCAGTTGCGGCACCTGTGCGCACACCCTCGTCTGCCAGCACTCACGTCTGTGCTGGTTCTGTGCGGCTTCAGTTCGCTGACTTTCCTCCTCGAGGGTCATGTTTTCCTGCTTTTTGTGTTCCGGGTAATTCTCTGCCGAACATCCAGCCTTGTGACGTTCACTTTGTTCGGCGCTGAGTCTTTCTTACTCAGGTGAGTAGTCTTGATCTTTGTCAGATGTTTTGTTTTTCAGACACTCAGTCGTGTCTGACTCTCTGCGACCCCATGGACTGCAGCATGCCAGGCCTCCCTGTCCATCACCAACTCCCAGAGCTTGCTCAAACTCATGTCCATCGAGTCAGTGATGCCATCCAACCATCTCATCCTCCGTCATCCCCTTCTCCTGCCTTCAATCTTCCCAGCATCAGCATCTTTCCAATGAGTCAACTCTTTGCATCAGATGGCCAGAGTATTGGAGCTTGAGCTTCAGCATCAGTCCTTCAGTGACAGAGTTCCAAAGTTCATAGTTGATTTCCTTTAAGATTGACTGGTTTGATCTCCTTGCGGTCCAAGGGACCCTCAAGAGTCTTCTCTAGCACTACAGTTTGAAAGCATCAATTCTTCAGAGCTTCGTTTGTGGATGAATTTATTTTGAAACAGTTTAACCTCCTGGGTCTTGTTTTTAAGCTTCATTATGCAGGACCAGAGAGTGGCTAACGCTGCTGTTAGTTATTCCTCGTAACCGAGGCCAGACCCTGCTGAGCGCTCCCCCCAGGGACCCGCGAATCGTGGTTTCTCCTCTGGTTGGTGGGAAGGACACCTCCTCCCAGCTCTGCCAGCCTGAGGACTGTTTCCTCTCGTCATTTTGGGTGGCTGGTCCTCTCCTAAAACTTCAGGAGCCCTCCTCACTCGTGACACGAATACGTGGGGGTCCACATCTCCACCAGTTCTCTCCTCTGAGGCTCTGCCCTGTGACTCAATGCCTTGGTCTCCCTGGGCTCTTGGGTTCCTGAACCCAGGGCTTCCGGGATTCCTCCCACGGCCCCCTCCTGGCCACAGGCTGGGAGCAGCTGTGGGGCTCGCCCCGCCCGCCCCCACCTCTCAGCCATCCTGTCCTCCTTGACCTCGTGTGCAGGGTCCGGACACTGGTTTCATAGGTTGTGTCCCAGATCTGGGGAGCAGCAGAGGGGAACGCGAAGGCTTTGGGCAGACGTCCACTGGGACTTCAAGTGGGTCCTGAGCCCAAAGCAGGGGCACTGAGCTGGGCCCGCGTCTCGGTGGGGAGTGCCAGCATCGTCACCGTCATTTCTATGTTTAAGGGGAGACAAGAAACGGGAGGCGCCGTACCCGCTGGGCCTCACCTGCCAGCCTCAGTCCGCACTGGTCCAGTAGGAAAGGCCTGCCTGTACCCTTGGTGTAAGGCTGTTTACAGGCGGGAGGCCCGGCCAGGCCTCTCTGAGACTGGTCAGGGCGGGGCCAGCAGGCCGAGAGCACAGAGGGCACGAGCCCGCTGGAAGGACAGAGCCCCACGGAGAGCTGGGCATCCCCCCCTGCGCCCCTGGGGTCGTCAGCTCGGGGCTGGATCAGGAGCCGGGGAGAGTCTGGAAGCCCAGAGCGAAGGGAGGGGCTCCGCCAGGCTCTCCGGGAATGTTCTTTCATCATCCTCAGCATCTTTACCTGAGTACACAGCCGCTATCACAAAAGGGCCTGCCTGACCTCCCCTCCGACTCCCGGCCTGGTCCCCACCTCTGCCTGGTCCGCAGAGTCGGGTCCCAGAGGCAGCTGTCTCGGAACACAGGATCCCCTGGCTCTCCCTGGCTTCTCTGGGCCCCAGGAGAGACAAACCCAGCCAAGCCACTGACCTCCAGCCAATGGGCCTCTCTCATAAACATTTACCACCAGACCATGAAACATTTAAACACCATATTTCTCTGCTAAAAAAGGAGGCAGAAGCCAGCACCTTCTGAGCCAGGATTTTACTGGGTACAGACGGGCATTTTATAGACCAAAGTGATAGAACAAGATAATATGACTGTCTAGCTGCAAGGACAGGAGCTCTGCCCAGGAGAGAGCCCAAGAGGTCAGCCCCTTGTGGGGGGACAGGCTTCCAACACGTCCTGGCTCAGAGGGGGACCCCTCAAGTCTCCAGTGCCCAGAGGAAAAGCCTGAGGTCCTAGAGGTCCCCTGACTTGCCTGGGCCCCAGGACCCTGTGGTGGAGACAGGTTTGAGCCTGTGTGAACCCCAAACCTGCCCCCCTCTTCGTGAGCCCCACACCACCGGCTCCCAGAAGGGTGCATCCTCTTTGCACACACAAGGAAGGCAGGGAGTGGGGTAGAGACACAGCGACCCTGGAGAGACACAGCAGCTTATGGCCTGGGGATGGGGGATGCTGGGCCGGCCCCTCCCTGCTCTGCAGGAGGGAGGAAGCCCTGAGCCTCTGTGGCTTCCACACAAGCAGGAGCCTGCAGTGGGTTCTCCCAGCCTCCCCCACCTAGGGGACCCCCAAGGTCTTCCCCAGCCCCTGCCCTGGGTGCCCCAACCTCAGGACTGCCCCAGCCTGCCGCAACCTGCTGAGCTGGGCAGGGTGGGGGAGGATTAACAACCAGACTCACACACCCAGGGCACACCCAGGGCACCGCCAGGCCGAACCAGCAGGAGGGGCCAGTCTGAGGGGCCGGTCGTCCACCGCTCCCGTCCATGCACAGCCATGCCCTGCACCTACGCCCCGGGGCACACACTGGGCACAGGGACGTTCGGGGGCATCTGCAGGCAGTGGGCCCAGCCGTGCCCTGACGCACAGACCGGTGAGGGGCCGCATGACCAGTGGCCGCCATGGAAAGCCTCAGCCTCCAATGAAGCAGGTGCCTTTGTACAGGGAGGACCCCGGGGGTGAGAATGACAACGGACGAGGCTGCCTACTGGCCTGTGCCTTAGACAGTGAGCCCTCTGAGCTTGGAGGGCTTGGGGTTAGGAATCACGGGGCTTGGCCCAGAGTGGTGGGACCCCAACATGGGGGCTCCTGGCCCCTCCAAGGGCCACATCAAACTGGCTGACACAAGCTGCTGGGGTTGAACCCAGCCTCAGCTCCCGGGGACCCCATCCCTCCCGAGGCCCAGGAGACACCCACTCCTGCAAGAGGCTCGCCTGCACGCTTCCGTGCCAGCATTTTCTGTTCCAAGTGGCTTCTCAGAGCCGCTACCGAAGCAGGTGGTCCCTCCCAAGGGCGCTGCTTGCCCTCCGCTGTGTGTCTTTTACGAAACCCTAGAGCACCCCAATCAGCGAACTCAAATGGGCTGGAATGGGTGGATTTAACTCAGATGACCATTACATCTACTACTGCGGGCAGGAATCCCTCAGAAGAAATGGAGTAGCCATCATGGTCAACAGAAGAGTCTGAAATGCAGTACTTGGATGCAGTCTCAAAAACAACAGAATGATCTCTGTTCGTCTCCAAGGCAAACCATTCAATATCACAGTTATCCAAGTCTATGCCCCAACCAGTAACGCTGAAGAAACTGAAGTTGAAAGGTTTTATGAAGACCTACAAGACCTTTTAGAACTAACATCCCAAAAAAGATGTCCTTTTCACTATAGGGGACTGGAATGCAAAAGTACAAAGTCAAGAAACACCTGGAGTAACAGGCAAATTTGGCCTTGGAATGCGGAATGAAGCAGGGCAAATACTAACAGAGTTTTGCCAAGAGAACGCACTGGTCATAGCAAACACCCTCTTCCAACAACACAAGAGAAGACTCTACACATGAACATCACCAGATGGTCAACACTGAAATCAGATTGATTATATTCTTTGCAGCCAAAGATGGAGAAGCTCTATACAGTCAACAAAAACAAGACCAGGAGCTGACTGTGGCTCAGATCATGAACTCCTTATTACCAGATTCAGACTTAAATTGAAGGAAGTAGGAAAAACCACTAGACCATTCAGGTATGACCTAAATCAAATCCCTTATGATTATACAGTGGAAGTGAGAAATAGATGTAAGGGCCTAGATCTGATAGACAGAGTGCCTGATGAACTATGGAACGAGGTTCGTGACATTGTACAGGAGACAGGGATCAAGACCATCCCCATGGAAAAGAAATGCAAAAAAGCAAAATGGCTGTCTGGGGAGGCCTTACAAATAGCTGTGAAAAGAAGAGAAGCAAAAAGCAAAGGAGAAAAGGAAAGATATAAGCATCTGAATGCAGAGTTCCAAAGAATAGCAAGAAGAGATAAGAAAGCCTTCCTCAGCAATCAATGCAAAGAAATAGAGGAAAAGAACAGAATGGGAAAGATTAGAGATCTCTTCAAGAAAATTAGAGATACAAGGGAACATTTCAGGCAAAGATGGGCTCGATAAAGGACAGAAATGGTATGGACCTAACAGAAGCAGAAGATATTAAGAAGAGGTGGCAAGAATACACAGAAGAACTGTACAAAAAAGATCTTCATGACCCAGATAATCACGATGGTGTGATCACTCATCTAGAGCCAGACATCTTGGAATGTGAAGTCAAGTGGGCCTTAGAAAGCATCACTACGAACAAAGCCAGTGGAGGTGATGGAATTCTAGTTGAGCTGTTTCAAATCCTGAAAGATGATGCTGTGAAAGTGTTGCACTCAATATGCCAGCAAATTTGGAAAATTCAGCAGTGGCCACAGGACTGGAAAAGGTCAGTTTTCATTCGAATCCCAAAGAAAGGCAATGCCAAAGAATGCTCAAACTACCACACAATTGCGCTCATCTCACATGCTAGTAAAGTAATGCTCAAAATTCTCCAAGCCAGGCTTCAGCAATACGTGAGCCGTGAACTTCCAGATGTTCAAGCTGGTTTTAGAAAAGGCAGAGGAACCAGAGATCAAATTGCCAGCATCCACTGGATCATGGAAAAAGCAAGAGAGTTCCAGAGAAACATCTATTTCTGCTTTACTGACTATGCCAAAGCCTTTGACTGTGTGGATCACAATAAACTGTGGAAAATTCTGAAAGAGATGGGCATACCAGACCACCTGACCTGCCTCTTGAGAAATCTGTATGCAGGTCAGGAAGCAACATTTAGAACTGGACATGGAACAACAGACTGGTTCCAAATAGGAAAAGGACTACGTCAAGGCTGTATATTATTACCCTGCTTATTTAACTTCTATGCAGAGTACATCATGAGAAACGCTGGGCTGGAAGAAGCACAAGCTGGAATCAAGATTGCCGGGAGAAATATCAATAACCTCAGATATGCAGATGACACCACCCTTATGGCAGAAAGTGAAGAGGAGCTAAAAGCCTCTTGATGAAAGTGAAAGAGGAGAGTGAAAAAGTTGGCTTAAAGCCCAACATTCAGAAAACGAAGATCATGGCATCCAGTCCCATCACTTCATGGGAAATAGATGGGGAAACAGTGGAAACAGTGGCAGACTTTATTTTTTTGCGCTCCCAAATCACTGCAGATGGTGACTGCAGCCATGAAATTAAAAGACGCTTACTCTTTGGAAGGAAAGTTATGACCAACCTAGATAGTATATTCCAAAGCAGAGATATTACTTTGCCGACTAAGGTCCGTCTAGTCAAGGCTATGGTTTTTCCTGTGGTCATGTATGGATGTGAGAGTTGGACTGTGAAGAAGGCTGAGCGCCGAAGAATTGATGCTTTTGAACTGTGGTGTTGGAGAAGACTCTTGAGAGTCCCTTGGACTGCAAGGAGATCCAACCAGTCCATTCTGAAGGAGATCAGCCCTGGGTGTTCTTTGGAAGGAATGACGCTGAAGCTGAAGCTCCAGTACTTTGGCCACCTCATGAGAAGAGTTGACTCATTGGAAAAGACTCTGATGCTGGGAGGGATTGGGGGCAGGAGGAGAAGGGGACGACAGAGGATGAGATGGCTGGATGGCATCACGGACTTGATGGACGTGAGTCTGAGTGAACTCCGGGAGTTGGTGATGGGCAGGGAGGCCTGGCGTGCTGCGATTCGTGGGGTCGCAAAGAGTCAGACACGACTGAGCGACTGAACTGAACTGAACTGAGAGCACCCCAGGGTCCCCATGAGCCAGACCCGGCCACGGTAAAATTCAACGACGAGGAGTCCAACAGGCAGAGTCAGTTAGTAAAAGAAACCCCGGCCTTTGTTTTTGCTTCTGAGAAAAGACAGAGCTGACCCAAATCAGGGCACAGAGACTCCTCACGGAGCCCTTCACCTTCTTCCTTTTCTGCCACAACCCACGGACGCTCCAGAAACTCCAGGAATGCCCATCCCTGAGTGAGACCCACCGCTCTCCTCTCCTGGGTCCCTCGGGGACCCAACCAGAGAAGGCCGTTTCCTTCTCTGTGTCCCCTCAAAGACTTTCAGCTCCATGAAGGTGGCGGGTGTCCCCTGCTGTGGACAAAAGGCCCCAGGGGACACTCACAAGGCTGGAGACCCTTGACTGTGGCACTGCTGGGGGCGCTGCTGGTGGGCCGCATACCGCAGAGGAGAGGGCTTGGCCCTGCCGGGGGCTCTGTGCCCTGGGGTAGAGCACCACCTCCCTTGAGCCTCCGTTTCCAGCAGTGACCACCGCCTGGCCGCCCTCCAGGACGGTCCCGACAAAGGGACGAAGCACTGGACCCGGGAGCACTGTGCAGTGAAGCGCTGTGCCCCAGGAGGGCCATCCCTCCCGCCCCGTTGGTCTCCGGGCCCAGTGCCTTCTCCTCCAGGGCGCGGCACCCCTGGGCATTTGTGCGGCTGGACTTCCAAGGCCCACATGTGCAGCTAGCAACCACGCGGGAGCCAGGCAGCCCACGGGCTCCAGCACGTTGCTCGGAGAAGGCAGGAGCCGGCAGATGGCTCGTGGGCAGGCTGGGGGCCCCACCCGTGTGGGAAGGCAACGCGGACATCTGTGAGCTGCCTCCCCCACCCCTATCAGGAGACACGTGGGGAGAACTGGTCTGCCCGGGAGACAGGCCTCCAGGATTTCAGCCGGGCTGCCTGTCCTCCAGGAAGCCTTCCTTGATCGCCCCTGCTCCCAACAGGCAAGCTCTGTGGTGGTCTGAGCAGCTGAGCTTCCTCACCCCGCCCACTCCACTCCACGGATGCAGAGGGCTTACCCATCGTCACCCTTTGGCTCCATGAGCGCAGACACTGGTTTTCCCCTTTGGATCTCTCCCCACCTGCCTGCTCCCAGCTTTAAACTGACTGTGTGACTTGCTCAAGGAGAGTATTTATAAAACAAGGGGATGGATGGACGGACGGACAGACGGATGGAAAGATGGATGGAAAGATGGGTGGCTGGCTGGATGAGTGGGCATATGCCTGGACAAGGAACACACCCCACACACCACTGGAGGCCTAACCGGAGAGGCAAAAGAGCAGGTGTACAGAGGCTGGGAGCCGAGGCAGGAGGCCCGGGGACAGCGGGCCTGGGGGAGCAGGGCTGCTTGCTGGACAGAGTCAGGAGTCAGGGGTGGTTAAGTCCCCGGAGCCCAGCAGCCCCGCTGTCCTAAGGGTGTTGATCGAGGATGCCCGTGGGGGAGTCTGAGGTCTGCACGGCTCCTAGCCCCCACCCCCATCTTGGGGTCTCCCCAAGGTCCCAGGGTCACAAGCCCACCGAGAGTCTTCAGGAGACAAGAGCACCTTGAGCCCACAGACCCTGCTGAGGACGATTCCACCGACACTTTGGGGCCCCCACTTGCCCCTCCCTCCACCAAGGAAAATTCAAGGACCCAAATACCAAGGGCTTTAAGCTTCACCCAGCTCAGGCGGCCTGCAAGCACTCTAGAGGCCTCGGCCCTCACCCACAGCCCAGCCCCCCGTTTCTCCTTCCCGTCTGATCAGCTCGCCCTTCACATGCCCCATTCGCCCGAGCCCACACAAGGCTGTTTGTTCAGCCTCTGCCTCTCAGTCCCCAGAAGGGAGACTGAGGCTCCGAGGGGTGGGGTAACCTGCCTTGGCTCAGAGGGCAGAGGCTGGAGCTGACCCCAGCTATGCCGTGGTCCACTGAGTAACGTCCCTGCCTCCAAGCGCACGGCCGTTGTGGAGGATTGCACGTCACCCGCTGATGAACCTGGACAATCCTTTAGCCAAGGAGGCGGGAAGGAGGCTCAGGGACCCTCCAGAGCCGAGGGTGCGGCCCCAGAAGCCAGTGGGCAGCAGGAACACGTGGTCTCCCCACACTGGCACATCTGAGACCGGTGTGGTCAGCCCGGGACAAGCCCATCCTGCCCAGAGAGGTCTCAGCACCTGGCAGGGGAGGCTCAGCTCCAGCACCCCAAGGGGTCTCCACAAGCCCCCCGACTCTGCACCCCACCGTCATCTCCCCAAGAGGCAGGAGTGGAGACCACCCCCTCCTGAGGGCAGAGAGCTGCCTTCCTGGGCTGCCCTGCAGCTCCCCAAGGCCCAGCCGTCTCTGGACCACCCTGAACCCTGCAGGGACCGTCAGCGTGCTAACAAGAACAGGGCCCTCGTGCAGGAAGGCCGGGGAGCTGGAGTCAGCCCAGCACGCCTTTGCTGGCGACCCAGTTTCTCGAGGTGGGGGGTGGGGATTCCGTGCCAAGTGGGGACGAATTAAAACACATTCGTCATCCATTCGGAAGGTGTCCAGCCAGCAGGGAGGCCAGGCGCCACCTTCCTCCAGGTTGCCTGGAGCCACGTCAGCTGCAGGAGCCACCCTTCTGGGGCACAGCTGTGGCGGATGGTGGGGGCTCCCCCTCCCCAAACAGAGCCCTGGCCCCGCCACCCGGGAGCCTGGTCCACACTCGGCCCTCGGCTAGGATGACACGCTTTGGGAGGACCCTGCCCGCTCCCTGGAGGCGCCTCCTGCTAAGGGGGTGAGAGTTGGCGAGGCCTGCAGGGGCTCAGCCCTGGTAGCCTGGGCGGCAGGCGGTGGGCAGCAGTCAGGTGGCGTGGGGTCAGCGCTGAGGCCCTGTGTGGGGGCCGCACCCAGTCTTCTGCCCCAGAACTCGTGCACCTTCAGAGCAAGCCCATTCCCATCAGCATCCACCGAGGGGGCCCTGCTGGTGTGCCCCCTCAGGGTGGTGATCACGCTGTCACCCTCGAGGCCACAGGCACACAGGTGCTGGCAGAGCAGGGGGGCTGGGACCTAAGCCCCAGAAGCGGCCCTAAGGCCATGACTGTAGAGACCAGCCTCCAGGGCTGCAGAGGCCGGAGGGCCGGGAGGGCCAGGGGCCGCCAACACAGCCAACCCGGGGCAGGATCAATGGCGGGGGGTCCTCAGGGTAAACCGGGGTCCTGGTGCAGGGAGCCAGGGGAGGGACTGGCTCGTCGTCTCCGAGGACAGGCGTGCCCCTGGGGGCCCTCCCCACGCCCTCAGCTGGAGAACACCCCGGCCCAGCAGACCGCAGGCCGCACCCCGGCGGGCACCTGCGGTCACTGCTGCATGTGGGAGGGCCCTGAGCCTCCCGGGGCAGACCCCAGACCCACCCCGAGGGTGAGCCCGCACCCCCGCCGGCTCCCAGTGTGGCCCCACCAAGTCTCCTCCACCCGATTCCCAGGGGCCCGCCACCCCTCACCCCCAAGCTCGCTCCATCTCACACCCACGGCCCCAGCGCCCCCACCAGCCCCCAGCCCCCAACCCTCCGCTCCCTCAGGGTCCGGCTTCCCTTCCTCCTAGGGAGCTTGGTCTCAGCCCCAGAAAGACGCCCAGGTCTGCCTCTCACCTCTCTGCCCTACCCACCCCCAACACCCTCCCAGCTCGTGTCCCCCTGGACCGTCCTTGGACGCCCCAGCCCTCCCCACCAGCTGGCCACCCTGGCCCACCACCCTCCTGCTGCAGAAGTCCCTCTACCCACCTCACCCCGGCCCTGCCGTCTGCGTAGACGAGGGCACGCCTGCACTAGCCCACTCACAGCCGTGTAGACACTCACAGCTGGGCCTCAGTTTCCTGCTCCCTCCTCCTGGCCCCCTCCCCAGGCCACCAACCACCTGGAAGGTCCCTGCGCCCCCCGGGGACAGTCACGGGCTGGCCGTCATCCCCTATCCCAGGTGGAAGGCAGTGGTAGGGACCCCTCCCTTCCCCCCACAGGCAACTGGGATAGGAAGACTCTGGCCTCAGGAGGGCAGACGGAGGTCCGCAAGGGGACGCCGCCCCCCGAGTGAGCCTGCCCTGCAGTGAGCTGCCCAACAAAGGCAGAAGCACCTCACAGGATGAAAGGTCAGGACCCCACTGAGGGGTGAGCCCAGAGGTCCTCATCCAGGAGCAGCCGCTCTTCTGACCCATTAGGGCCCAGGGGCTGCATCCACTTACCTGCTCAACCCCCGTTTCACTGAGCGCCAACGTGTGCAGCGACCCCGCCAGGGCCCGGCTTGGGGGCCCGGCTCACGGAGCGCCCACAGGGGTGCTCACTAGTGACAGTGAGCCAGGGGTCTCCCACAGAGGGATGTGCATGGGAACCCCTGGCCTGAGGAGGGGAGTGTCCCACAGGACCATGGGCAGGGCAGGGGGCAGCAGGCTGGGCAGGCTGCAGGGTCTGGGAAAGGGCAGCAGGGGCCACTCTGGGCAGGCCTGGGCACGGCAGCTGAGGGGCTCTGCACAGAGGGCGAGCATGGTCAGGCTGGCGAGGGGGAAGGGGGCTGTCCCGGGATCCAGGGCGGGGTGGAGGCTGACCGCCTGGGGCGGTGGGAGGGGCAGGAGCAGACAGCTGAGCAGAGGCCGCGTGGGCAGGCCCAGTGACAGGGAACAAGGGGTGAGGGGCACCGGGGGCCCCAGGCTGGCAGGGGAGCCCCAGGAGCAGAGATTTCTAGAGGAAGATTTCTAGGGGATCAGGGACTGTTTGGGGGGCTCTGCAGTTTCATGGGGGCTGGTGCCGGCCACCGGCGGGTGTGGGGGTAGGCACACCGGACGTGGCCAGAGGGGCCCCGGAGTGACCTGGGGGGCATCAGGGCCTCAGCCATCTCCGCCTCATTACTGCGGGGTCACCCCTCCCTGCTGAGCACCCCAGGGTGAGGCCGGGCCCGCGCCTGCTCTGGGGCCATTTGGTGAAGGAAAGAGCAAGCTGAGAGAAGGCGTGGGAAAGTCGTGGGATCCTTTCTCCCACAAAAGCAATGCTGTCGCTTCTGGTCGCTTCGCTTCAGCAAAGACAGAGCCCCCTCACCTTCAGGCTCTGGAAGCGTTTCCAGGTCTTACAAAGGGACCCCCAGGGTGGATATGACCGGCCCTGTCCCCTCCCCACCCCTCACTCACCTGTCCTCAAACTCTCTTTTCTCTGTTCAGAGACAGGAAATCGACAGACGAAGCCGCTCAGAGCTGTGCCCACGGGTGGGTCAGAACCAGGTGCTCGCAAAATGGATCTTCTAGAAAGACAGAAGCTGGCAGTCTTCCCTCCAGCTCGCATCGGGCGGGAAGAGCTGTGAACGATTTCAGTAATGCCCGGAGAGGAAGCTCGCCAGCACCCCAGCTCCCCTCCCCGAGGCTGAACAAGGCCGAGCAACCCCGGGGAGACAACGCTGCCTCTCCGCCCAGCGCCTCTGCGCCCGGGAACTCACCACCGTCTTGTAAAGCGAGCGCAAAAGCAGCCTGGGAGGGCCAGGCAGGCGACCCCGGTGCGGTCTCAGGCCCCCGCCCACGGACACCGAGCTGGACTCCGGGAAACTGGGAAAGAGGCACAGCAGGGTGGCACGGGCGCGGCCTAGGTGACCTTGCTGGGAGTTTTCACTCTAAGCAGGCGCTTGCTTTGTGGGGGGTGGGGGGGGTACTTGTGTCCATTCACCGTTTGGACTCAGGCTCAGAGCGGATGAGACACACGCATGACGCCTCCACGGGGGCCCCCGCTACCGTACATACAGATCTCAACCACAGGAGTGTTGAGAAGGCAAGGAGCACCCGTACCCCGAGACCTCACAGGCTCCACCCACCCTCGCTCCGCGCCTGCCTCCCCACCCCAGGGGTAACCACCAGCCTGAACGGGCGAGTGCTTGTTGCCTTTGCTGCTGCTGAACAGGGCTGTCCGCCCGGACGTGTGGGGAGGCCATCCAACACCCAGCCCGCAGTCGTGTGGATGACGTGCCCGGGCCCCTCCGCTGTCCCAGCGCCACGACCGGCCCGTCTTTGCCCGGGTGCTCAGCAGCACCTCACAAGCCGTGCTCCTGCGCATGTGGCCTGCTATGGGACACATCGACGCTCAGCTTTACAACATGAGCCAAACTCTCCCAAAGTGATTGTCCAAATCTTTCCTGGTGGCTCAGACAGTGAAGAATCTGCCTGCAGTGCAGGAGACCCAGGCCCGATCCCTCATCGGGGAGATCTCCTGTAGAAGGGAATGGTAACCCACTCCAGGATTCTTGCCTGGGAAATCCCACGGACAGAGGAGCCTAGTGGGCTATAGTCCATGGGGTCGCAGAGTCGGACAGGACTGAGCGACTAACGCTTTCCCTTTTGTCCTCCCACCAGTGAGAGAAGGTCCTACAGACCAACCCCGTTCACCATCCGGCAGGCTCTAGGCTGCATGCAAGACGGAGTCAGGGCTGTCAGCTGTCTCCCCGTGTCTGAGAGGCCGCCCACGGCTTCTGCACGTCTTGCTATTGAGGCGTGTGTCCTTTTCCTCTCTGTCGGTCAGGACGGTTTGCACATGCTGGGTCCCCATCCTTTGTCCGTTATCTGCAGTGAGAATCTCTTCACTCACTAGCTTGCTCTTTGTTCCCTTTAATCTGTCTCTTCATAGACAGGATTCTTTTTTTTTTTCCACAATTAATTTATTAGGCTGTGCGGGTCTTAAAGCAGCACGCAGGCTTTCCGGTCTCTGCTGTAGCGCGTGGCATGTTTAGTTGCGGCATGTAGGGTCTAGTTCCCTGACCGGGGATCGAGCCAAGGCCCCTTGCTTTAGGAGCTCAGAGACTCAGCCACTGGCACCAGGGAAATCCCCATAGACAGGATTCTTAACTCTGACGTCTTCCAGTCAGCCCAGCTTTCCTCTAATGGCTAGTGATTGCAGTGTCTTGCCTACGACATCCATCCCCCTCCCCTCCTGGGAGAGCTTGGGCTCTGAGAGGGAAGAGAGAGGATTCTACGGATGGGGTAGTCCAGCAGGCAGGAAGCTGCGGGGACCCTGAGACACCCCAGGGTGACGGGAGGGCTCTGAGCCCAGAGGGGCTTGGGCCCAGCTCTGGGCCGGGAGGGAGCAGGGTGACCCGGTGGACCCGCACACCTGGGCACTGGGGCCTCCATCCTCTCGGGGCGAAGCAGGCTGTGCCCACAGCTGGAGGGGGAGCAAAGGACTCACGCCCTGGCAGATGGGGGCAGACAGCAACCGGGGACTGCCCGCGCCACGGCTGAGGCTGGGTGACCCCACACCCCAGAACGCCTGCCCTCAGGAGAGGCTGAAGGGCAAGGGGAAGAATCAGCCTCAACGTCTCCCATCCCCATCTCCCAAGGAAAAGCTACCGGGAAAGGGCACGATTAGGCTCCCCAGCCCAGGCAGGCACAGGGACTTCAGAGCCCGGCGCACTCTCGGGGACACACTGAGATCCAGGCTTTCTGGCTGAAGTGTCTGCCCCGCGTCCGGGCCTCAGCCCCTGGAAGGGCCCCCAGCGGGTTTGCAGGCCAACGTGCTGGGCTTGCCCAGGGTCTGGTTTCTGTGCTGATTCAGGGCACCCGCAGCAGGAAGGGGCCGGCCAAGGGGTTGCGGTCCACGCCGCTCGTGCGCAGAGGGCCCAGTGTGGCGATGGTGCTGCCAGGCCAGCAGCCAGGCAGCAAGAGCGGCCAGAACCCCACGGCCCCGGCAGCCGCCTGGCATTGAGCCCTGCAGCCAGGCCAGGAGGCCAAGGTCTCCACCAGGCACACCGTCCCACAGCCACGCTCCACGCCAGCTGCAGGCACAAGCCTCCCGTGCCCCCCAGACTGATGGGGGCTGCAGGGCAACGTGCCTGCCCGACGAGTGGAAAAAAGCCGCGCTTGAAAAGGCAAAGAGAGACCGGTGAGGATTTTGATCAGATGTCTCACTTAACCAAGCCTATCGACTGTCAATTTCAATGTGTAACCAACACAAAAATTATGGATGAGCTCTTTGCATGTTTCCCTACTAAGCTGTCCGTATCGGGGTACGTCGGTCACTCTTAATCCGGAGGGCCACATGGGGCTCGGAGGGGCCACGTGGGACTTAAAGGCAGAAAGGGTGGTGGGCGGCGGGTGAGAAAAAGGAAACCTCAAATGCACGTTTCAGAAACGAGAGGCCGACGGTCGGGGCCGGGGCTGAGCAGGAGAGGCCTCCCCCTCAGCTTCCAGGGGGCCTGGTGCGGCCCCGGCTCCCCAGGGTGGGCTGAGGGCTGAGGCTGATTCACAGCGTCTCAGTGCTGGCAACCTGCGGGCACGGCTGCCCCCTGCTGGGCACGCTGCCCCCTGCACCCGTCTCTCTGGTGGGGTAGTCCTGACACCCAGCGGGCCCAGCCGGCACCTCTGCACCAAGGGCCTCCCCGCAGCCGGCTGGGCCTCGGAGGTCAGGAGCACTAGCTGGCGAGGGGAGGCTGAGGGCGCACGCTTCCAGCTGCAGAGCGACACGGCACACAGCGTGGGAGCGGGCTTGACGACACTGTGCCGCACCTGTGAGAGCTGCTGAGAGAATCCACCTTAAAAGCGCTCATCACAAGAAATTAAAATGCCGTAACTATGTGCGCTGATGGGTGATAACTAGACTTATTGCAGTCAATAAGTCTGGTTTTTCCAGTGGTCATGTATGGATGTGAGAGTTGGACTCTAAAGAAAGCTGAGGCCCGAAGAATTGATGCTTTTGAACTGTGGTGTTGGAGAAGACTCTTGAGAGTCCCTTGGACTGCAGGGCGATCCAACCAGTCCATCCTAAAGGAAATCAGCCCTGAATATTCATTGGAAGAACGGATGCTGAGGCTGAAACTCCAATCTTTTGGCCACCTGATGCAAAGAACTGACTCATTGGAAAAGACCCTGAAGATGGGAAAGACTGGGGGCAAGAGGAGAAAGGGACAACAGAGGATGAGATGGTTGGATGGCATCACCGACTCAATGGACATGAGCTTGAGCAAACTCCGGGAGTTGGCGATGGACAGGGAGGCCTGGCGTGCCGCAATCCATGGGGCCACAAAGAGTCGGACATGACTGGGCGGCTGGACTGAACTGACCTGTCACCACTTTACAATATATAGAAACACTGAATCACTACACTGTACAGCTGAAACTAATATAATGTTCTACGTCAATTATTGTGCAAAGATGGGCACAGTGAAGGACAGAAACGGCAAGGACCTCACAGAAGCAAAGAGAGTAAGAAAAAGTGGCAAGAACACACAGAAGAACTATACAAGAAAGGTCGTAAGGACCCAGATAACCACGATGGTGCGGTCACTCACCCAGAGCCAGACATCCTGGAGTGTGAAGTCAAGGGGGCCTCAGGAAGCATCACCATGAACGAAGCTAGTGGAGGTGACTGAACCCCAACTGAGCGACTTCAGATCCTGAAAGGTGATGCTGTGAAAGCGCTGCACTCAATATGCCAGCAAATCTGGAAAACTCAGCAGTGGCCACAGGACTGGAAAAGGTCAGTGTTCATTCCAATCCCAAAGAAAGGCAATGCCAAAGAATGCTCAAATTACCATACAATTGTGCTCATTTCACATTCTAGCAAGGTACTACTCAAAATCCTTCAAGCTAGGCTTCGGTAGTACATGAACCGAGAACTTCCATATTTTCAAGCTGGATTTAGAGAAGGCAGGGGAACCAGAGATCAAATTGCCAACATCCGTTGGATCATAGAAGAGGCAAAGGAATTCCAGAAAAACATCTACTTCTGCTCCATTGACTGCTGGTTAGGGTTAGCCTTTGACTGTATGGGTCACAGCAAACTGTGGAAAATTCTTCAAGAGATGGCAATACCAGACCACCTTGCCTATCTCCTGAGAAACCTGTATGCAGGTCAAGAAGCAACCGAACCAGACATGGAACAACTGACTGATTCAAAATTGGAAAGAGAGCATGTCAAGGGAGATTTTGCTAGAGGATCTAGAGTCCTTTTCCCACAAAAGTGAGCTGGTTGCAGGGAAGGAGGGTCTGGCTCACGGCTTTCCCTCTAAGAGGCATAGCCAGAGGTGGGCTTGGGGAGCTGCCCAGAAATGAAACAGCCCCCTTCGCGACCGTTCCCTGCACTGACCGTCGGCTCCTCTCTCTCTCTCTCTCTCAGCGCTTTCCAAAAAGAATTGAAACTCATTCAAACAAAAATTTCTATGCAAAAGTTCACAGCAGCCCTATTCACAGCAGCCAAGATGTGGAGACAACCCAGATGCCCTTCGAGTGACGAATAAACAAAACGTGGTCCGTGCCCACTGGGCAAAGCATCACTCGGCCTTAGAAAAGAATGGTGCTCTTCTGCAAGGATGAACCTCGGAAACACGATGACACAGAAGAGCACGTATCACATGATTCCTCCTGGCGAGAAGCCCACAGCACGCAAATCCAGGGAGGCAGAAAGCAGAGGAGCGGTTGGGGTGGAGGGGCCGGGGGTGCCTGCCCCAGGGACACAGGGTTTCCGTTCACAGTGATGGAAATGCTGTGGACGTTGAATGCCGCCTCATCAAGAGCTTCAAGACGGTGGGTTTCGTGTTACAGGAATTCCACCTAAATTTTTTTGAAGTGCTTGAATCCCTGCAGGGCGCTCTGAGCCCAGCTATGGAGCCTGGGGTAATTTAGAATGTGGGGAGCTCCAGATGTGGGGGGATAAAACAGTTATCATACCGTGCCCCCACCGTGCCCCCAGACAGCAAGGCCAGAAGGTGCCTTCATCAGAGCTCGCACATGAGCCTGTACCCCAGCCTCGAAGAGGGCGCAGGGACTCTAATGGCCACTGTGAAACGCGGCCCCGAAGCCGCGGACCCTCTCCCCACTAAGAGGCGGGGTCTCTGTCGCCTCCTTCAAGCTGGACGAGGGCTCCTCCAAGAGAGGACAGAGGGAGGATGTCTGCTCAGAGATCTGTCCGCGGCTGCCCGACCGGCTCCCTGACCTTCCCGGGCAGAGACTCCCGCTCCGAACCCGGCCAGCCTGGAGGCGCCCAGGCCGCAGGGACCAGCCGCAGGCAGGCGCGACCTCGGAGCCCTCAGGGGCCACCCGCGGCGGCCCAGATGACCAGAGGCGGAGCCGCCCCTGCCCCCGCTCAAGTCCTGCCCCCCACGCCCCCCGTGAGCGCCACAAAAGCAGGGCCGTCTTCTCCCGCGCAGTCAGGCTGAGGCGGCGTGTCTCGCAGAAATAGAAAACCAGAGCATCAAGAGAGCTTTGAGGGGCGGCTGCCCCGGCGCTTCCAATTTGAACGACCTCAAACTGGTATCTTTTGTATCTAAAAACTCACGTTCTGCAGACATCAGAGCTCGCCCATGTAAAGCTTGGTGAACGGCGGCGTCTCGGAAAGTCCGAACCCCGCCGCAAAGCTCTACTGCTCAGAACCTTCCTGCATGAGGAGCAGAGACACGGCCCAGGCCAGCTGAGCCCGGGAAGGCGGGTCCCGGCGCGGCGGGTCGGCCGCAGGCCGGTCGGGGGGCCACGGGGAGGTCATGGGCGTCTCCACGCCTCTTGGGTTCGCAGCCTCTGAGGGCCTCTTTCCCTCCTGAACCCTCCCCGTGAGGCCAGGAAAAGGCAGACGTGGCCACAGAGCCCCAGGTGGACAACGTCCCACATCAGCAACCCGGAAAGAAGCCGTCCTTCAGCGTGTCACCCATGCACCGCTCACACACACGTGCACGCACACGTGCACACACGGGAAGGACTCATCTGTGAGACTGCGGCTCGTCACTTCCATTTCCTTAGAAGCTGCACTCTCATGCACACATACCCAGACGCACAGGGTGCGTGTGCACACACACACTCACGTGAGCACACGCACTGGGTCTTCAGACCTCCCACACTCACAGCGGGGCGCCTGCCCCGGCCCAGCTCTGCCGCGGCCACTGGAGGTTTTCCAAGACCAGGAGGATGGTGGAACGCGTGCTTCCTATCTTTCCGTGAGGAAGGCGAACAGACCTTCTCAGAAGCCATCTAACAGAGGGAAGTGCTTGCGCTGAAATGTAAATTGCTCTTCCAAAGAGCATTTTTAATTACCTCTTTGAAGCGGGAAAGTGTCTTGGGAGGGTGCGCACCCCAAGGCTTGCTTCTCCCTTTTCCCCCCGCGTCAGCCTCCTCGGGAGGGGCCCTGGAGGCTGGCCTCCCATCCTGGGCCCGCAAGCTGACCCCCAGGCTCCCTCGCGGCGCCCTGCCCGAAGGCCGCGCAAGGCCTCCCGCCTCGAAGCCTCGGCCAGCGGGGTGGGGAGGGAGGTGCTGCTGCGAGCTCCATCTGCCGCTCGGCCCGGCCAGCCGCCCCTCCTTTATTTATTCTACAAATATTGACCGAGCGTCTTCGTGCCAGACGTGTGCATCCACCAGCTAAGACCCGCCCTCCGGCTGGAACATTTAGACCCGTCTGTTCTCCTGCGGCCTCAGAGCACCCAGACAGGCACCGCCGTGAACGGCCGAGGTGCAGGCCGCTCCAGAAGGGCAGTTGAGTGGGTAGCAGGCTCTGGCCTTTCTAAGAGAGACAGATTTTTACACAAACTCTAAGACCTCCTGTTATTTGCTCCAAAATGCAGGCTCCCACTTCCCTTCTCCAGAGAGCTTCGTCTGAAGCAGGGCCGCGGCTCCGGGGGGGCTGACGCGGGCGTGGGACCGCTCCCTGTCGCGGGGTCGCTCCCTGTCGCAGGACCGCCAGGGGTGCCCACGGTGTGAGGCAGAGTGCCGCCCTGCCAGCCCCTCACAGCGACGGCTGGGGCGTCCCCGGACCATCATGTGTCCCTCCTGTCCAGCACCACTGACCAGAGGAAATACTCCTGGATTTGAGTCTTTTTGAGCCTCATTAGAGAAAATAACAGCTTCCTATACCTGCAGGGACAGTCCTTTGACCGAGAACACCTTCTCGAGGAAGCAGGTCCAGTGAGCAGGACGCTTTCATGAACAGATCCTCGGATGGCTGACTGGGCAGCCACCTGCCCTCCAGCTCCATGCCTTCCACCCCCCGGCACTCTATTTCTGACTGAGATTTGTCTCTCCTGATACATCTCGACAGCCTCCCCCCACTGAACACGGCTTGAATGAATTTCCTGTGCGGGAAAAGTTAACCCAGAGCCTTTCATCTTGAATAAAAACAGCCAAGGAGCCTCCCTACCAGAGAGACAGTCGCTGAAACGCTCCGAGCATGATTGCTTCAAAGGAGGCGCTTGGAGCTGGGGCGGGAGCCAGGGGCCTGCGGCTTCTTTTGTTCTAACTTTTTGGCCTCATCGAGTGGCCCGCAGGCTCTCAGTTCCGACCCGGGCCACGTCCCCGGCGCTGGAAGAGCGGAGACTTAGCTGCACCGGGGAGCCCCAGGGGGTCGCTTCTGAGGACACAGCCCCAGCCCCAGCCCTCAGTGCAGCGCGGCTGTGCTTCCTGAGCTCTCATCCCTGGGGGCCGGCGCCCCTCTGTCCCCACCTCCCTTCCTCATTTGGGGGTGGGGTGGGAACTTTCCTACTCTAGCTCCGTGAGCTGCTGGGAGCATCCAGAACCTTCCGTACAAGGCTCAGATTCTCCTGCCAGGGCGAGATGACCTCTGCACTTTTCACTCCGTCGAGTATTGTCAAATGTAGCCACGCGTTCTGGGAAACAAGGTCTCTCAGAAGGGCAATGCAGAGAGTGGAGTGCAGTTGATTACACCGGCCGGCCCGTCACAGAGTCTCCTCTGAGCCAAGGACCCGGGCCAGTTTCTGTGAAAACCTTATTTATATACCTTAAGCGAATGTGCCCAAACCCACCTCCCCAAATTCCCTGAAACTAGTCTGAACAAAGGAAAAAGAAAGATACAATCAGAGTTAACCTGTGATTTATGTGCTTTAAACCTAGGTAGTTAACCGTGGACAGTTATCAATAGGCTTGTGGCCATTCCCCAATAAGCATAATAGAATGTATGATTCTGTTCGGGTACACAGATAATTAGGCCCTGGGGCTCTTCCTTCCAAGGGCCTGGTTTCCCAGTTCGTATGTTGTTTCCGTAGATACTGGGCATAAAGCTCAAAGTCCACAGTCTGGCCCAAGATGGAGTCCTGCTTTCAAGATAGAGCCTGTTCTGTTTCCTCCTTCAGTATCAGAAAGGAAAAGTCATTATTCCCCTCCAAGGCTTTTATACAAATAAGCAAAATTCTAAGCAGGGAAGAGAGAAAGGGATGTGCCCAGTTATTTTTAAAATTTTTTAAATAAAATCCAGAGAAAGTTGTCCTCTTCCTACATTTTGGTTCTACCAGAAGGGTTTGCTTAAATTATTGAAACTTAATCATAAAATGTGTTTTTATCAAGCCAAAGTGCTGCAAAAGATACTCCTGAAGCCAAGATGACTTCAAAAATTTCTTTCAGGAAAAATGAGTGCTGCCTAAAAATAAGCCAGAACATGGGACTTCCCTGGAAGCCCAGTGGCTAAGACTCTGTGTTCCCCATGCAGGGCCCAAGTTCAGCCCATGGTCAGGGAATGAGATTCTACATGCCGCAGGGAAGACTGAAAATACCACATGCCCACAACTATGCCCTGGGGCAACCAAATAAATAAACCAAAAAAAGGAAATTTACTTGAAAAGCATGAGTTTGCGCGTTTTACTATGAGGATGGCTGTGTGAGCCAGAATTTATGCCTTCGTCTACCTAGACATCACGTTAAAACAACAAGATCTTTTTCAAAACTTCATTTTTCAGGAAAACTAGGAGCGAGTGTAAAGCACAGACTCTGAAAATGCACGTGGGGAGGGTAGCTAACCCGGGCAGGAGGAGGGCAGCTCTGCGGCGGCGGGCAGATCCCAGAGGGCAGGAGCCCAGGAAGCGTCAGCGGAACGCAGCCCTCGGGGGTGGAAGGGGTTCACTTAGAAGGGGAACATCTACATGTAACCAGTGTGGGAGCCACAGGAAGAGGAGGAAGCCCACGGTGGGTAAAGTGCCCCCACCCCCAGGCTGCTTTGAAGGAAGGGGACATGCATGGAGCCGCATCAGTGGCGTGAGCAGGGAGAGGTGCACAGCAGAGGGGCCAGCCTTGGGGCTGGGAGGCTGGGAGGTCCACTGAGACTCCTCCAGAGCATCCACAGAAGGAACAGGGCAAAAGTCAACAGGAGGCTGGCGCCGAGGGAAAGCGCCCAGCAAAGGAAACCATCCGCAGAGGAGAAGGCAACCCCCGGACGGGGAAGGAAGACGTGAAAACCATACGTCTGAGAAGGGGTTAATATCCAACACAGATAAGGAACTCATACACAGTAGCAAAAGACCATCCGAATTTTGAAAGGGCCGAGGAGGGGAACTGAAGTTTTTCCAAAGAAGACGTTCAGATGGACAAGAGCTCCGTGGCAAGGTGCTCCACGTCACTGACCACCAGGAAACCGCAAATCAAAACCACAGTGAGCATCAGCTCACCCCCCTCAGACGGCTGCTGTGAAAGCAACTGGAGACAGCAAGTGTTGGTGAGGGTGTGGAGAAAAAGGAAGCCTCGTGCACCGCGGGTGGCGATGCAAACTGGAGCGGCCACTACGGAACACTGTATGGAAGGTCCTCGGAAAACTAAGCACGGGGCTACCGGTGACTCAGCGGTCCCTCTCCTGGGTGTCTCTTCAAAGGCAACGAAAACAGGATCGAGACGAGACGCATGCCCCGCCGTGTTGAGCTCAGCGTCGTTCACAGTAGCCAGGACATGGGAACAGCTAAGTGTCCACCACCAGGCGACGAGGTAAGGAGGACGTGGTGTGTGTTTGCAACGGAATATCGTCCATCCAGGAGAAAGCAGCACGTCCTGCCTTATGTGGCAACAAAGCTGGACCCTGGGGGCATTGTGCCGAGTGAAGTCACACACGAAGACAAAGACAAACGCCCTAAGACATCACTTATACATGAAATCTGGAAAAGTGGAACTAACAGAAAACAAACAGGGAGAGAGCTCTGGAAAACTCTCATGCATATCATTAAACATAAATGGATTTAGCTTGCTATTAAACAGATTTTCAGGTTGTACCTCAAAGCAAGCCCAGTTTTATGCTGCTCACAGAAATACCTCTAAAATTACCGTCAAGTTTGAAATAAAAGGTTGCCAGTGGCATGTCAGGAGATGGAAAAAAGCAACTGCATCTGTGTGTTAGAGGATTATACATTAAATACTATCTACAGAAAATGAGGAACAAAGTTTAATATCTAGAGTTTTAATAATAAAAGGAACAGTAACACAAACATTCAAACCTTTCTAAGTATCAAGGCTACTCAAATGGAGGAGGACGAGGTGAGGAAAAATGAAAACGATAAATACGCAAGTAAATATAAATGAACGTTAAATGTATAAAACAAAAGGACCAGAAAATACGGAAGGGTGTGAGAGGCACAGTGGATGGAGACAGGAACGCACATGTCACCAGGACCCCAGCAGAGGAGGGGAGACAGGATGAGAAGAAACAGCCAAAGAAGTGATGGTTGAGAACTTTTGCAAAACTGATGAAAGACATCAGTCTTTGGATTCAAGAAACCTTGTGAGTCCCAAGGAGAGGCCATCACTTCCGTTCAGCCACTCAGTCGTGTCCAACTCTCTGCGACCCCATGGACGGCAGCACGCCAGGCCTCCCCATCCATCACCATCTCCCGGAGTTTGCTCAAACTCATGTCCATTGAGTCAGTGATGCCATCCAACCATCTCATCCTCTGTCGTCCCCTTCTCCTCCTGCCTTCAGTCTTTCCCAGCATCAGGGTCTTTTCAGATGAGTCAGTTCTTCACATCAGGTGGCCAAAGTATTGGAGTTTCAGCTTCAGCATCAGTCCTTCCAATGAATATTCAGGACTGAGTTCCTCTAGGATGGACTGGGTGGATCTCTTTGCAGTCCAAGGGACTCTCAAGAGTCTTCTCCAACACCACAGTTCAAAAGCATCAATTCTTCAGTGCTCAGCTTTATAGTACAAATCTCACATCCATACATGACTACTGGAAAAACCATAGCTTTGACTAGATGGACCTTTGTTGGCAAGTAATGGTTCTGCTTTTTAATATGCTGTCTAGGTTGGTCATAGCTTTTCTTCCAAGTAGCAAGCATCTTTTAATTTCATGGCTGCAGTCACCATCTGCAGTGATTTTGGAGCCCAAAAAAATGAAGTCTGACACTGTTTCCACTGTTTCCCCATCTATTTGCCATGAAGTGATGGGACCAGATGCCATGATCTTTGTTTTCTGAATGTTGAGCTTTAAGCCAACTTTTTCACTCTCCTCTTTCACTTTTATCAAGAGGCTCTTTAGTTGCTCCTCTTCACTTTCTGCCATAAGGGTGGTGTCATCTGCATATCTGAGGTTATTGATATTTCTCCTGGCAATCTTGATTCCAGCTTGTGTTTCTTCCAGCCTAGCGTTTCCCCTTGATGTACTCTGCATAGAAGTTAAATAAGCAGGGGACAATATACAGCCTTGACGTACTCCTTTCCCTATTTGGAACCACAATCAGATTGATTATATTCTTTGCAGCCAAAGATGGAGAAGCTCTATACAGTCAGCAAAAACAAGACTGGGAGCTGACTGTAGCTCAGATCATCAACTCCTTATTGCCAAATTCAGACTGAAATTAAAGAAAGTAGGGAAAACCAAGAAGAATAAATCAGAATAAATATACAACTAGACACTCACAGTATACACCTCTTTAAACATCTGCAATAAAGAGAAAATCATAAGAAGCCACAGAAATAAAGAAGGCTGTTGGGTTTTCACACAAAAAACAATGAAATGGTACCTTTGAAGTGCTAAAAATAATAATAGTAACAGTCTACTAGAATTTTCAGATAGATGAGGTGGGGTATTAGGAAACTATATACTCTTTACAAGAAATACACCTAAAACATAATTCTACTTAAAAGTTGAAAGTAAAGAATAGATAAACATAGCATAAAATACTAATTGAAGCAAAGCTTGGGTAGCTATATTAATATCAGAAAAATTAACTTTAAAGCAAAAAGCGTTACTAAGGCAATGGCAACCCACTCCAGTCCTCTTGCCTGGAAAATCCCATGGACAGAGGAGCCTGGTGGGCTATAGTCCATGGGGTCGCTAGGAGTTGGACACGACTGAGTGACTTCACTTTCACCTTTCACTTTTATGCACTGGAGAAGGAAATGGCAACCCACTCCAGTGTTCTTGCCTGGAGAATCCCAGGGACGGGGGAGCCTGGTGGGCTGCCGTCTATGGGGTCGCACAGAGCCGGACACGACTGAAGCAGCTCAGCAGCAGCAGCAGCAGGCATAAAAAGAAACACTTCATATTGATAAGGTAACCAATATATCAGGAATAACAATAACTCTAAATTTTCATGTACTTAATAAAGTAGCCTCAAAATACATAAAGCAAACGCTTTCAAATAAACGAAGAAAAGTAGACAATTACGCATCATGGGAGATTCTGACACTCTCTCTGGGTAATTAGAGAGAACAGTCACCTGAAAGTCAGTCTGGATATACAGAATATTTTATCAACATGGCCAACAAAACTGAGAGTTGGTTGCTTCTTACAACTCCACACATTCTTCCCAAACGCACTGAGTATTTATAAAAATTGACCATATACTGAGCCAGAAAGGAACTCTCAGAAATGTGAAAGGGCTCACATCATGAAAGGTATAGCCTCTGACTCTAGGGAGTGGAGCAGGCTGTATTAAAAAAAAAAAAAAAGCTACGACAGTATTTCTGTCTCAAGACCCAGAACCTTGGCACCCCTCCCACCTGTGAAGGGATGGAGTCCTGTTCCCCTTAATTGGAACCTGGCAGGTCTTCGCCTTCAAGGACCAGACCTAGTGGGACCGGTGCTGAGACACCCGGGGCTGGGTTGCAAAGCTGACGCTGCCCAGCTGGCTCTTTTTCAGACTGTCTTGCCCTCAGAGCGCAGCTTCAGCGTCATGAGGAAGAGAAGACACACAGCCAGGTCCCGTGACGGTCTTCAGACCCAGCTGAGGCCCTGACTGGCGCGTTAAGTACTAGCTATGTGAGTGATGAGGCTTCGGACAACTCCGGGCTTTCCGTGGTGGCTCAGTTATAAATAATCAGCCTGCCCATGCAGGAGACAAGGGTTTGATCCCTCGGTCGGGAAGATCTCCTGGAGAACACGTGTGCTGAGTCACTTCAGTCGTGTCCAACTCTTTACCACCCCATGGACTGTAGCCCTCCAGGCTCCCCTGCCTATGAGACTTCCCAGGCAAGAATACTAGAGTGGCTGACCGTTTCCTTCTCGGGGGATCTTCCCAGCCCAAGAATCGAACCTGCGTCTTATATGTCTCTTGCCTTGGCAGGCGAGTTCTTTACCGCTAGCACCCCTGGAGAAGGGAATGGCAACTCACTCCAGTATTCTTGCCTGGGAAATCCCACAGGGACTGGACAGAGGAGCCTGGTGGGCCACAGTCCTTGGGGTCACAAAGATAAGGACACGACTCAGAGATTGATCACACACACACACACACACACACACACACACACACGTCAGACAATTCCTGCCCCCACCCTGGAAAACTCCCCACAGAGCCCGACCTGGATAAACACCACAAGTGTTGTCATTTTAAATCTCTATGTTTGGGGTGGTTTCTCGCAAAGCAATATGTAACTGAGACAACTTAAGCTAGAAATCAATAACCAGAAAAATTAGGAAATTTTCATGCTTGGAAATTACCATTAAATTGTTATGAGAATATTTTAAAATAATCATCAAATTACAAATTAATATATCATAACTTGTGCATCATATGGCTTAGAAACAGCCTTAAAAGGTATGCAAAATTCATAAGAAATGCTAAAAAAAATGCTAAAAACTAAGCATCCATCTTAAAAAAAAATACAGAGAAAGAATAGTAAAGTAAATCCAAAGAAAATGGAAGGAATAATACAGACACAAACTGTTTGCCAAATGAGCAGTGTCCTTCAAAGAGACCACCTTTGTAAGTTGCAAGTTTACTTGAATAATGCTGCTTTGGCCCAGATGCTCTTAACTTCTCTTTCAGAAATAACTGCAGAAACAGTTTATAAATTGCACTTTGTCGGTAACCCAGCATGGAAGTGACCCGCTCAGTCCCTCCATGCCCTTCACTGGACTTGGCTTTACAGCACTCCTAGCTATTTCCAAAATTTGAATCCAAAATCTCAAAAACATAGGATATATGACTACGGAACTTGGCAAAATGTATCCAAGGCACAGAGGCCAATTCCAAGTTTCAAAGGTTACTCACACCTGTGTCACTGTGGTACGTGAATGGCACTCTGAATATGAAAAAAAAAAAGTGAACAGCTCAGTGACTTTTAGTGAAGTCACCACCTGGGCAAACAGCACGTTCAATGAGTTTTAGTGAAGTCACCGCTTGGGCGCCACCACCACGGCTGACTTTAGGATGCCCTCATCAGCACAGCACCCCAGGCCCCTCAGCCGTCACCCTCCCCTCGTCCCCCAGCTCCCTACCTCGGCCCCTGGCAGCCACCGGTCTACCTGGGTCACTGTGGATTCCCCATAGGTGACTGGCTGCTTGGCTGTTTTTATTTGCTTTCTGAATGAGTGCCATCACTCTGCCGGGCTGCCCTGGGTCTTCCAGGTAGAGGCGGAGGATGTGCCCTCTGAGCCTGGACGTCCCTTCCACGTGGCCATGCTCACACCAGGAGGTTTGCCTTCCAGATTCTCGCTGACAGCGGGGGAGCCCACACCTCCTGGGTGTGTCCTCCAGAGAGTCCCAACTGTTGGTCATCAACCCACCCTCGGAAGTCACCATGGGGCAGCGTCAGTAAAGAAGTGGGTGGTTTGAGCTACTCCGGCCTGGCCCCAGAGGTCAGTCACCTGACAAAGGCCACCTGGCCAGGTCGCGGCTGCTGCCTGGGGCAGCCGGGCGTCTGAGGCTGAGGCCAGGCTGGGAGGAATCAGCAGAGAAGGCCTGCTCACCCAAGCTCCTAGCATTAGAGCGTTCAGACCCAGCACAGAAGAGCGTTCCCCATAAGGGGCTCTTGCTCGTTAGATGTCAGGTCTCCTTGACTTTTTCTCCTCTACTTTGACAGCTTTACAGGAACTCCAATTATTTCCTAACTCTTTGCAACCCCATGGACTACAGCCCGCCAGGCTCCTCTGTCCATGCCATTCTCCAGGCAAGAATACTGGAGTGGGCTGCCATGCCCTCCTCCAGGGGGTCTTCCCGACCCAGGGATCGAATCCAGGTCTCCTGGACTGCAGGCAGATTCTTTATCATCTGAGCCACCAGGGCAGGAGGAGAAGGGGCGGACAGAGGATGATGGTTGGATGGCCTCGTCGACTCAATGGATATGAGTTTGCACAAACCTCGAGAGAGAGTGAAGGACAGGGAAGCCTGGAGTCCACGGGGCTGCAAAGAGTCAGACGCGACCGAGAGACTGAGCAACAGCAACACAGGGGCAGACAAGAGGGCGCGGGTCGTGAGGGCGCGCGGCGCGGGCCGCAGAGGGGACACGTCTGGTTTCGGCTCAGCGCCCAACGCGTAGCGCGCCGGAGGCCGTCCCCCCATCCTCAGGACAAGGAGAGCTGCACACGCAAAGTGGCGGCTCCTCTTCCACCCCCTGGAGAGCTGAGATTCAGGTTAAACGGCCGCCTCAAAACCTGTAGAGACGGGAATTCAGAACCTGGATGAGAAGGGGCCCCAGCCACGAGTGGGCGGGGGTTGCCGGGACGGGGACGTGGGCGGCTGTGGTCAGAGGAGCGTGGGGTCCTGAGTGAAGAACTCCCGGGGGCCACAGCCTGCGCGGCGCAATTTCAAGGGCTCTCGCTCTAGGACCCCACCAGGTGCTCCTGGGGAAGAGCTGACGAGACCCCTGGGGTCCTCAGGGTGGGGAGGAGGGACACGCCAGAGCCTGCTCCCAAGCTGCCCTCTTCTCACAGCCGATCAGGGAAGACTGATCGCCGGGCCAGGTTCTCCGTGCGCTGGGGTGCTGCCGGCCGCCTCCTCCCTGCGCTCGGTCAGCTCGCCCCCATCCAATGAGTGGACCCCTGCAAGGTGGAAGCCTCCATCCCCTCAGCCAGCCTTGGGCACAGAAGGTCTGGACATCCCCTCTTAGGGACCAGTGGCTGCCATTCCCGTTAACTCCCTGGGAGCTGCAAAATGGTGATATGTTAATTCTTCGTCCCCCTTTCCTTTGTTACTCGGAATGCTTTGATTAAAAAAAGACTCCCTCGTATACTGTTGGCTCCCCAGGGGCAGAGCTCACTCGGAAAGGCAGGAAAACGCTGGATTTCTCCTCTTCACACCCTCAACGCACGGAGCTGATTCCTCTTCTCCAAGGGTGACGATTTGGGCTATTTAGAAATCTTAGAGTGAACTCGTGGGCTTTGACTTATTTCCAGGTTCTACTGAGTTGTTTCTTTTTTGAGTGACCAGCAGGAGGGCACCCACAGCTGTCCCGCCAGGGAAGGAAGACAGCAGGTCCGCGTCCCTCAGGGCAGAGGACCAAGCGGGCAGCTCCCGGGTCTGGGATGGGAGGCAGGCGGGCAAGCCCCCCGGCGCCAGCTCCTGTGAGGGTACACGGAGCCCAGAACCAGAGCGGGTTCTCCCTTTAAAACTGACCCCTCCTCCCAGGTCAAGGTCTCAGGTTCAAAGGTCAATGTCATTCTGTCCACTTGAGGCCTCCAATTAAGTCTTGGCACCAGTGGTGGGAAAAACGAGATGGTACTGTCAAGGTTGAGGCTGCAATACATTTACTAAAATTTTAGCGTATTTACCGAGATGGATGAGTCTGGGTGTTAGACGAAGCTCTCTCTGCCTCTGGCCTGTCCTTGAAGCCTGGGGTCTCCAGCCCCCCGGGATGGGCAGCCCCGTCTGGTTTCCAGGACCTCCAGCCGAGAGTCGGGGTCTGCCCCGGACCCTTCTCTGGAAGTGACCTCCGGCACCGAGCCGCTCAGTCAGCTGCGGATTCTTCAGGAAAATGCCCCCAAAGCAGCTCTCTCCTTTTCCAGTCACAAATGTTCCGGCCTCAGTTCCCTGGTCTTCGAGGCCCAAAGCAGGGGTCCCTAAACCACACGGCGGGACACTGTCCCCAGCCACTGCCACCACCCTCCAAGCCGATGGCAAGGGCAGCGTTCGGCATGTCGGGAAGATCTAGCCTGCTCACAGCAGAGACCTCTCTCCTCCAGGTCTGGTGCAAAACCAAGCTCCGCCCTTTTCCCCTGAAGTTCAGCCAAAGGCACAAGTGAGGACTCAGAGCAGAAACCAGTTGTCAAACATGCGTTCTCTCCTGGGCATCAGCTTTAAATGCCTGGGCTCCTTCTTTGAGGTTTTAGGTTGAGTCCCTTCTCCAGTTGGCCTGGTGTCCAGGGTGGCTGACAGAGCAGGGCTGTCACCGTGGAGCCCACGGCAGCCCCTCGGCCCCGAAGACCTCAGGCTGTGCCTGCGTGCTCCATTCCAGGCTCCCAGAGCAGAGCACAGTGGCTTATTAGGCAGAGGGTTTGCACAGCGCTCTGGGCCCTTTCTGTACCTGGGGACGGAGGCTGCAGAGACAGGCAGTGCTGGGGATCCCCTGGGGCCTGACCACCCCTCCCCGCCCCAGACAATCCGCTCTGAGCCTGCCTCCAGTGGTCTGACTCCTTTCCCTGAATGCCTTTAAAAGATGCTGAGCTAAACAGAACACGCACACGTCCCCACTATGTCTGTGTGCATTAGGATGAAGCTAACCCACGGTGTATGCTCGGTCGAGTCCAACTCTTTGCGACCCCATGGACCTGCCGGGCGCCTCTGTCCGTGGAATTTTCCAGGCAAGAATTAGAGTGGGCTGCCGTTTCCTGCTCCAGTGGGTCTTCCCGACCCAAGGATCAAAGCGCTGCCTCTCTGCATTGGCAGGTGGGCTCCTGCTCGCTGGGAAGCCCAACGCACTGCGTCCTTAGGCCACAAGCGAGCGGCTGCCAAGGGTGACACAAAAGGTCACCTCTGCCCGTGTCATTCACGTAACCAGCCAGCCTGTCCCCCGGCGAGTCTCTGGTATAAAACCCCAGTGGTGCCGGGTGGCCCAGGTTAAAGCCTCCTTCTCCGCGGCTCCCACTCTAGGAATTGCGCTGCTTTACATCGGTCTTACTGGTCAACCTCCTTCTGCCTCCTAGCAGGGGAAACCCTTGTTTGTTGTAGCTGGAGACTGTGGTTTCTGCACACAGGGTAAAGTGCCTCAGCTGCTTTTCATAAAGGGGCTCGTCCTGCTTTATAAACAGAGAGGAACATGCTGGGGGTCCTCCTCTGCGCACTCGCCATGGTGCCCACCAGCTCCCCCCACACACGCCATCTCCATGGGGGCGGGGAGTCCGCCCTGCTGCCTGGGCACCACGCCCCCTGAAGGCGGAACAGACACACTCAGCGGCCACCCCCAGGGCAGTGGAACATCGCCACTCGGAAACTAAGAAAGTAAAACCCAGGCTCCCGGGGAAGCTGAGTCCGATGCTCTGATCTCAGGGAGGGGAAAACCCTGCACTGCCCCCAGCTCCGTGCTCAGGCGACCGGAGCCACCCTCCCATGGAGCTGCTGTTCACCCAGGAGCACTCACCTTGCCCGGGCCCCTCCCAGCGGGTCTCCACCCACCAGCAGACACCTCACATCCTTTCCCAGCGTGCAAGTTCCTGACGTTTTCCCCAACTACGTCTATCGCTCGATATACTCCCAAGATGGACCACACAGGGTGTCGTGGAGGGGATGTTTCTTCAAGTGGCTTTAGCGTGGAATTAGATGGTACCTTCTGGAACGGGGTGGGGGTACAAGGGAATGCCCAACTGTCCTCTAATGGCACCAAACTAGCTGGGGCGGAGAAACCAGGACACCAGGATCCTTCCTCAGCCTGAGGACACGCGTCCCCCTCCCACGTCCTAGGAAGGGAAGACGTGATTCAGGACAGAAGGAGATTTCTGTACCAAAAAAGGTCGAGTTTTCCACACTGCCTTTCCCAAACTCAGAGAACGTGCAGTAGCTTCCTCTTCTTTCTGCCAAAAGAAAGCTGAAATAGAATCATTTTTGCAGACTTGGGGAGATTTTTGAGCCTGAAGTGTGAACTCTCCCGTTTTTACTCTGCGCCAAATCATCTCCCAGGAGCACAGAGGCATCCTCGGGACAAGCTCCGCCGGAATCGGTTTCCTCTGCGACATCTGCCATCCTGCTCATCCTGACGTTTAACACTCCAGTTCAGATTTTCACGCCCCAGTCTTACCACCTTGTCACTGCTTGACCAATTTGGAGCAGCCTCCTCCTCTGAACAGAGCTGGAATAAAACTCCTATAAGATGTAACAAGTTAACTGACCCTTGGCTGGAAACAGGGGCAGGCAGCGACATTTCTGATGTACGCGGTTCGAGGAATTACTTGTGGCGGACACAGAACCGCTGCCCAGACCGCTTCAGGGCGGAGGCACCAAGAGGGGGCCCGCGCTGGCCACGCTCCTGACCGAGGTGCCCCCTCCCAGGGGCCCCCGTGTAAGGAGCGTAGAGGCCCGGTTGCTTTCTCAGCGGGCAGCCTGAGGGGTCATCTTGCCCTCGGCCTCCCTGTACCCACATCACGACCAGCTCCCCTCACCCAGGCCTGTGTCCAAGGACACTGCGGCCTGACGCCTCCTCACCTCTGAGTGGACCGTCCTCAGGGGTCTCCGGCCAGAGCACGGCTGGACCAGAATGTCCGGCTCCTGCCAGCCTCCGTTGCTCTGCCTTTGCCCAGAATGTTTTCCTGCTTTTAAAGGGGTCTCCCCACTTTAATCCGGCCTGAGCCCCCGTCCAGCCACCTCCCAGCACCATCCCAGTGCCCCCAGGCCCCAAGCAGAGGCGAAAGCAAGCTTCCCAGAGTTGTGGAATGAGGGCCTTCATCCAACTTATTTTCTGCAAAGAATCAGAGAGAAAATTTCTTTCTCTCAAACCTGGGGTTGGAAAATACCCCGCTCTTCTGAGAATAAATTGGAGGTAACATGTCTTCATTCCATTTGGGACAAACACTGTGCCCTCAAGGGCCTAATTTCTGCCTAGTTTAGCTGCCTTATAAACGGATGACCTTAAAGTCAAGTTTGTCACTACGATGGTAAATAATAAATTGGGTGAAAATCACACCGGGAAAACTCTAAAAAGTCTGACACTCAAGAAACACACTGAGTAAAAGCCGTTTCTGAGGCAGGAGACCTTTCCATTAACTTTTATTGGCGTTTAGTTGCTTACAATGTCGCGCTAGTTTCTGCCACACGGCAAAGTGAATCAGCTGTGTGTGTGCACAGGCCGCTCTTTTCCAGATTTCCTTCCCACTGAGGTCACAAAGCAGAGTTGCCTGAGCTGCACAGCAGGTGCTCACTGGTTACCTATTTAGTGTACAGACGTCAGTCCCAGACTCTCGAGGTGAGTGATTTTAAAACAGTTTTACAGAAATAGACTTTCCAAGGCTGAATTGAGTGGGCAGAGTTATCACATGGACCTGGTCTGGGTGGGGGGTGTGTGTGTGTGGCTGCGCTTACACGCATGAACTTTCACATAGCTCCATTCCATACGTTACAAGTTGGTCTTTGTATGTACGAAAGCAATGCTAACGGTCAAAGCTGGAACAGTAGGAAGAGGTCAGCAGGAAGCCCGCAGCACCCCGGCCAGCCCCTGCCCGGGGCCGCTCTGCAGAGGAGGCCCCACTGCTAAGGGTGGCTGGCGCGTCCCGAGGTGAGACACCACTCTGTCATCTCTTCTGCTGGCAGGCCGCCCCACGGGGAGAGCCCACCTGGGCTCCACGTGGCCCCGCCTCGTCCTCTCCAGCAGAGACTCCAGGCACAGTGCGGTCACTGACCCCACCCCTCCTAACAGCCGGAAAAGGGGTGCTTTGCTAAATGAAGGATCGTCTTTGTGGCGATTCACCCGCACGGACTGTGACCGCAACCTCGGGACAGTCCTGGAGCGGGACCAGCGGGCCTCACGTTTCCCACGTGTTGAGGACACACCCCTCATTCTCACACCAGCTGCCTGGAGTGCTGTATCCCAGGGGCCATCAGAGCTCCTGGTGTGGGGCGAGGGCCCGTGCCTCCTCATTTGAGTTTCTCTCATCGTGAAGGCACTCATCACTCTTTTAGGGAAAACAGACAAGTAAGGGGGCGTCTGGCTTCTGCCACTGGCACCGACTCTGGCCCCGGGAGCCCAGCTGCCTCCCTGGAGGTCACCTCCGTGCGGAGAATAACAGAGACGGCCTCTAAGAACTCCCTGCTGCCCTTGACAGGAGGACAAGGGCAGGGCCAGAGGCCAGCAGTGACCACGAAGGGCCCCGGAGCCCGACCAGAAGCCCAGCCACCGCCCCAGCCCCTGCTCCCCCCACTCACCCACCTGCGGGACAGCAGAGCTGCTGGCTGTCCTTCTAGAAACGTCGGACTAGGCTGAGCAGAGATGCATGGGGGACCCCTGCCCTGGGGAAGGGAGCCCACTTCACGGTGCCAGGTGGGTCCATTGCAGGAACCAGGGGAAGGTGGCCTGGGGGCTGATCCCAGGAGACCCTGAACCCGCACAGTGAGCAGCCTGACTGGGGAACCAAACACCAAGGTCGGCCCCTCTTACAACAGGAGAGTTTCGATACGACCAGTGCCCTTCCTCCAATGATGACCTACCACCACGCAGGAGACAGGCTTCCTAAAAGTTCAGTGTAAACGTGTGCACACGTGCACTGTGTGTCCACACGCGCGCGCCTGTGCTTGTGTGTGTGCGCGCACAAGCCTGCGTGTACACAGATGTCTGAAGGTTGGTGGCTTCGAACACGAAGTGAAGAAAGCCTCTCCCCTTCCAGAGTTTGTTTATTACCCGTCACACCTTGGGCTTCTGCTGGCCACAGGAATCTGTAATTCACACCCCTGCCGGTCTTCAGTAGTTCTTATTTGTAAGTTTAGCCATTAGATTGGCAAACGGGTTAGGAAACCTCAGCGTGGTAATAGCCGCCCTGGAAACCATAAAAGCAACTTGACAGGTCTGGCTACACAAATTGAAAACTCAAGCGTCACCAACACAACAAGCCAAAAGCTAAACCCAAAGTTCAAAGAAAAGGACAAACGTGACAGAATAAACGGGACGGAGGTGGGCTCAGTCCTTGATGAGGAAAGCTCTGGGCAAGAAAAAGCCATGCGCCGCAACAGAAAGGCATTCGAAGCGCGGACACGCAGGCAATTTTCCAAGCGGCCAACGGTGAGATAAACAGATGTTCTGCACCACCAGGAGGTAAGGAGATTAAGCTCCAAGTGGCGAGGCTTGTTCTACCTGTGAGGTTGCCAGAGGCGGACGGAGGACAGGAGCCAGCCCCACAGGGCACACGGTGCTCAGCCGGGCCTTTCCGGAGGGCATTTTGGCCAAAATACATCCCAGTCCTTGGCCAGGCAGTGTCTCTTCTAGGAATTTACCCTTGGGAAAGCTGAGCCGGCGGCTTCCAGGGACAAATCAGCAAAGACGTTCATCACGGCACGAGTTAAACCTGTGAAAACCCAAGCCAAGTTATGTGGAGTCCCTAGTTCTGGCTCATTAGATACTTTTCCCAAACTTTTGGTGATAAAGAAGTATCACTCTCCTAATGGGAAGACAGTGTTTATTAAACAATTTACTGAAGAATTAATTCAATGTTCTCATGGGTTTCTTGACACTTGGCCCCAAATTCCCCAGGCAGATAAGAAACAGCCCCCTTCTCATCCCTGTAGGAATAAAGCCTCTGATTTATTTTCTCCTGTCCAATTTCTAGTACTTTCTAGACAGGAAACAAAACCCCAGTTCACCCCGAGAGATGTCTAGGTCGGGGCCCCGGAGGCTGGCACGGGGGGCACAGAGGCAGTGTCTGCCTTCCTTTCGATGTGCCCCTCGCACGGGTCAGAGCCCGCCACACCTGCCCCAGGGCCCTGAGGGGCAGTGGGACACCCCAGGCCTTGAGTGAAGGTCTCTGAGCTGTTAGAAAAATCACACAAACCGGGAGAGAACTTCAGGGCCACACGGTCAGCGAGGACCACAGGCCACCTGCCTTGCTGCTTGGTGGGGGTCCTAGATGACAGTGCTCCCTCCTCCTCCCCAAACTGGCCAATGTCAGGTGTGCCTTAACACGCTTTCTCCTGCAGGGACGCCCATGCAGCCAGGCCCCGGGTACCCCAGCCTCCACCCGGCCTCCCCAAGGCCAACCGGGCAGGCTCAGGTGCTCAGAGACCCTGAGTGATAGGTGGGCCCTGCCCCTGCCCCGCCCTCTGCTGCTCCGGCCCTGGGCTTGCACTGCACAGCAGGCCTGAACCCTGCCACCCAGCTTCCCTGCAACAGCACTCTTGCCCCTGGGGAGCTGCTTATCCATCCGCGGCCCCTGTTCCTTCTCCCGAAGGTGGAGGTGAAGCAGCAAGCACACACACAGCGGCATTTGGCCAAGGCAGCTGGAGGCCTGGGCAGCTTTCCTAGAGAGAAGGCTGGACGCGCAGCCCAGAGCTCGGGGTACTGGCAGGGGAGCGGGGAGCGGGTGAGGGGACGCACAGGGGCCGGCGGCTTCCCGGGGGCCAGACTGGAGCTCCGTGCAGACTCGAGGAACCCCCTCCGCCAGCCCGGAGGAGGAGGGGGCACGGTGCTCGGCACACGGCGGCGCCGGGCCCGGCAGGAGTTTCCGGTTACCGCACTGACCACAGGAAGAGCACCAGCCGCAAAGCAGCCCGTCCGCGCCCGGCGGGGGCCCACGCCCTCCCGGCCTGCACGTCCCCCGCCCCCGCCCGGGACCGCGGAGGCAGGGCAGCGTCTGCCGACCCGGCCACCGACTCAGCGCCCAGCAGTTGGCGGCCCCCGGGGAGAGGGGCCCCGCAGCGCCGGAGGGCCCCGCCTCTGGCCGGGAGCGGACGGGGGTCAGACCTCAAGCCGGCTACTCACTCCGAGCGCCCCGGCGCCCCCCGGGGGCCGGCCGGGGACGGGAGGGGGGGCCGTCTCCGGAGGCTCGGGCCGCCTCCGGGCGGGGCCGGCGCGGGGCGCGGGGCGCCGGGCGCGGGCGCCGGGCGGGAGCGGGGGCGGCGCGCGGCTCCTGCGGCTCCTCCGCGGCGCGGCCGGCAGGTGGGCGCGCGCTCGCCGGGCGGGGGTCCGGCCGGGCCGCGCGCCTCCCCCGGAACTCGGCCGTGCCATTCCCATGATGCCCAGCCACCGGGCACGGCTTCCGGAGCGCGGCCGCCGCCGCCCCGCCGCCGCCGGTAGGTCCGGGGATGGGGCTCCGGGGCCGCCCCGCCCTGCGCGCGCCCCGCCCTCCCGCGCGCCCCCGGCGCCCGCAGCCCGCCCCCCGGCCCGGGACCCCGCCGCCTCCCCGGGACCGACGCGGGCGCGGGCTGGGGGCCGGCGCAGGGCCGAGTGGGCGGCGGGGGCCGGGCCGGAGGGCGGGCGCGCAGGCCGCTCCGCGGCGCCAGGCCGCCGGGGAAGGGGCCGCCGCGGGCGGCGTGGACTCGGCCGGGCGCCGGCTAGGCACCGCGGCCCCAGAGGCAGCTCCTGGCCCGGGCCCCCGTCGGCGCGCGCCCGCGTTCCTCGAAGCCGGCCGGGCGCGGGGCCCAGGTGAGGCCAGGTGAGGGCCGGCGGCGGCGGGGGTGGGGGGTCCCGCGCTCAGCCCTCCCGCGGAGATCGCGCCCCGCGCCCCGCCCCACGCAGCTTCCGGGAGGGTCCCCTGCCCCGCCCCGGCTTCCCGGCCAGCCCCTCGCCCCCAAACCACGGAGCCCAGAATATAAAGCCGGGGCGCAGCCCAACCCCTCCCTGCTGGAGGACCGGGTCGCTGCTCCGGTTACAGGGATGCCTCCTGGCAGAGGCCGCGCTGGGGGTGAGCGCCCCTAGGCCGGGAGCAAAGGGCGGGCAGGGCCAGCCGAGGGTCTCGCCTTGCCTGCGGCCCTCCAGCCACAGACAGCGGCTCTGCAGCTTTGCTTGGAGCCGTCCTTGCTGTGTTGTCAAGCCTCGCCTTCTGGCAAGCCCGGCCGAAATTCCAGCCCACACCCACTTCAGGCCAGCAATCCGGAGAGGCCCTCCTGGGCTTTGTAACCCTGACCCTCAGCTCCCTACCCCAGGGGGCCAGCCAGGAGTGCACAGCATTGTGGGGAACCCAGAGCTGTGCTGGGCATCCGTGCAGGGAACCAGGCTTGTCTGCGGATAAGCATTAGTGAGGTTCTGCTCTCCTGGAGTGGAGAAGGAAATGGCAACCCACTCCAGTGTTCTTGCCTGGAGAATCCCAGGGATGGCGGAGCCTGGTGGGCTGCCGTCTCTGGGGTTGCAGAGTCGGACACGACGGAAGCCACTTAGCAGCAGCAGCAGCAGCAGCAGCCCTCCTGGAGACAGGAGGTGTCTGTCTAGAGAGAGAGGTCTAGGGCCCCTAGCACGGTTCAGACTCTGGCACCACGTGGCTTTGGGGCCCCCACAGTCACCCTCCAGACCTGGTTCTGGGGCTCTTGGGGTGCAGGCTAGCAGTCTGACAAAAGTGGGAGCCCCCTGGCTTCAGCCCGCAGTCCCCCAAAGTACAGTTGAGGGGGTTTTCCAGAATGATTCATCTTATGTAGACCATTGTTTTAAAGCCACAAGCCAAGTTGTCGCTGGAGACACCCTCTGAATTTTTAACCTCATTCTTGGGCTAGATAATCTGACAGTTCAGAAAACCACTCCCTGGGAGTCCGAGCTGGAGACAGCATTTAGAAGCAGTGACCACAGTCAAGGTGAGGAGCAGAGAGGAGCGTTCCCTCCCGTGCTGTCTGTTGCCTGGAGTAGAAGTCACTGGGATCCGTCCCCAGGCGCTTCTTCAGACAGCACTGCTGCTCAGCAAGTTAACATTCCTGGTCTAGACTCTCGAGAAGGCCTATGGGAATGTCTTGTACGCTGCTATTTTACCAGGGCAGCTTGAATAATACCAGGGCAGTGAGGTTGGCACAGCCCAGTGGAAGAGCCCTCCCCCTCGGCGTTGCCCGCTCCCACTGTCCTTAGCGGGGGATCTCCTCGGAGGGTGGTGTTGCGGGAAAGACCACCTGCTGTCGTGGGGCTCCATCTGAGGACTTTGAAGTGGCTTCTCACGTCCCCAGCTATGCATGTCCTGGTACATCAGACCGATGGCTCAGGGAAGTTGGAACTATTGTGGTTAACTGTATTTGGCCTCAGGGTAAGTTCTTCCAAAATTGAATTTCGAGGCCTTAAATTAATGCACTTTCTTTCCCCCAAAACATTTACCAGCGATAGTTTCAGCCTCTGAATTAAGTCTCTGATTCTCTTTAATCCTGACAGTCAAAAGTCTTTTTAAAAAGTGGGCCCAAGACGCTACAGAGTACACGTAGGGAGATGAAGGCCCAGTCCTTGAACTGTTCTGCAGACGTTACACTGAACCTGGACTTGAAGAGAATCACAGGTAATTGCAGCAAATTCTTTGACGTTGAAGTTTCACTTTTTGAGCATAAATATCCATAGCAAAGGACTTCCTTCTGAATTGGTCACACCCTCTGGTTAATTGCTCGTCACACCTGTTTGGGCACGTCTTTGCCTAGGTGGCCGGGCCAGGCTTTCTTGGAAAGGACTGTGGTGTGTAAACACAGGATTCTGTGCTCGTCAGTCAGGAAGGAAGCTCCTCCGGGAGAAGGATCTGCAGGGAGCAAAGCAAACACCCAGGCCACTTCCGGCCACCCCCACCCCCAGGCTCCCAGGCAGCAACAGCCTTGCCCGGCACCGTTTGGGGTTGGAACTCAATTTCCCTGCTTCCAGGAGCGCTGCCAAGCTCTCCTCTTGACTCTCGGTCACTTGCGTTCCAGTTTGTGAGGGGTCAGGAGAGGTCGGAGAGACGTGTTCAGAACTGATAGTGGTGGTGTATCTTGCGTCTTGCTAATTCTCTGTGTACAACCTGCTCCATGTACCCGCCATGGTGGTGGTCCCAGACGGCTAGTGTCAAGGCCTCTGGGAGCAAGTCCACACTGTGTTCCCAAGGGCAGCCCAGCGGTTCTGCCAGCCCAGCCACGTTTGGACTGAGATTCAGAAAGCAGAGAAGCCACACAGCGTGAGGAAGGGCACGTGACTGTTTGGGGCAGTGTCTGTGCTAATTACATGCAAATAATCGTACGGTCCCCTGAGATCATCTGGCAAACACACATTCAGGCTTCTCCAATAGAAAGGCTTCTGTGTCAATAACTCTCCAAAGGCGTTTAGGTGCTCACAGCACGTAACTTCTCTTTTCAGGAGCTGCTAGTTTGTGTCAAGAGCCAACCAACCCGTGATGTGTCGCTGAGCCTGACTCCCACTAGTCGACAGTTCCACCCGGCCAGAAGCTTTGCGCCTTCGTCCCGTCACCCCCTCTTGACGACTTCGGAAGGTAAACTCCGCCTCTGCTCCTTCACCGGAGAAGATGGTCGGAGGGATGATGGAAGAAGGACACTCGCGTCAGCTTCCACGAGCTCGGCCCAGGGGGCTTGGAAGCATTTTCTCATGAGTCTCCTCGGCCACCCGCCCCGTACAGCCGAGGAAGCTGAGGCCCGGGGGCCCACGGCCGGCCGGACCTTCGCCAGGCCCGTGGCTCCCGTGCGACCTGACCCGGGGCGCCCGCCCGGCGTGCCCCCCCGCAGGATGTGAAGCGGGCAGAGAAGCAAAGCCCCACCTCTGCGCGCCGCCCGCTAGGATGTTTCTCATGAACGCGCCTCCTGTGCTGGCCCTGCGGTCCGCGTGGGAGGCCTTCGGCCCACCTGGGAGCTGTAGGTTTCCCCGATGCTTCTCAGAGCCCAGAGAGGGCAGCTCGAGAGCGGCGGCGAGCGCCCAGGTGCAGATGGCCATCAGCAGGCTTCAGGGCGACAAGGCAGCCCTGGGCATGAGTGGCGAGCATGCCCGGCCGGGAAGCCAGAGGGCAGAGAGGGGCCGGGGCGCCCTGCCAGCTGCCAGCCCCGCCTTTGCGGCCTGTGGTCTTGCTGTGGGTCTTGACCCCAAGCAGGAGGAGGAGGAGGCCTCCAGCCTCGGGCCCCTGGTGCCGGACTCGGACAGCGACGACTCGGTGGACCGGGACATCGAGGAAGCCATCCAGGAGTACCTGAGGGCCAAGAGCGGGGCCGCTCCACCACCTGCATCTGGGGACGCAGCCCGTCGGTGCAGACCAGAGCCACCTCTGAGCGGCGCCCCAGCCACCCCACGTCCCCCAAACCCTGCAGCTGGCCCCAGCCCTGTCCGGGGCTCCGCCTCCCCGCTCAGCGTGAGCAGCGATGACTCCTTCGAACAGAGCATCCAGGCGGAGATTGAACAGTTCCTGAGCGAGAAGAGGCTGCATGAGACCCAGAAAGGTGGCCTCCCTGCCAGCAGAAAGGCAGACCCCGGCGACAGCCTGGCCAGAGCCACCTGCAGGCCTGGCGGAGAGCCGCCACTGAGGGCACCACAGCAGGACCTGCCGGGTGCCGGCAAGGAGTTCGTCTTCCGGAAGCTGCCCAGGTCCGCGAAGGCCAGCGCACTGCCCAGAGGCCTCAGGTGCAAGGTCGCCACCGAGCCAGCTGCTGCTGCCACCGTGGGGCCCCCTGCAGAGGCCGCGCCGGGTAAAGGTGGGGTCCGCAGGGGCGCGGGCTGCACGCGGAAGGGCAGGCGGCCACGGAGCACCGCCCCGGTGCCTGAGGAGCCTGACTCGAGCAGCGACGATGGCATCGAGGAGGCCATCCGGCTGTACCAGCGGGAGCAGCGGAGGGGGGCCCGGGGCCAGCAGGGGCCCCTGCCCACAGAGGAGAAGGGGCCCCGCAGCCTGAGGGGGCCCTGGCCCGAGGCCCACAGCAAGACCCCCGGCAAGAAGAAGCCAGCAGCCCCCAAGGCCATGGACCTCGGCCCGGGCAGCCCAGACCCTGAGCACCCGCCCAGGCCCCCCAGGGAAACCACGGCTCCCGTGCCTCCGGGGAGCGTGGCTGCTGAGAGCCTGGGCCTGGACGGGTCCCCACGCCGGGCAGACACGTCTGCTGAGCTGATGTGTGCCGAGGCCATCCTGGACATCTCCAAGGCCATCCTGCCAGCCCCCGTGGACGGTGGGGAAAGGCCCGCACCCACCAGCCCGCTGCGCCAGGGCCCCGACGGCGACAGCAGCGCCGTGGACAGTGATGACAGCATCGAGCGGGAGATCCGGACGTTCCTGGCCCTGAAGGCGCAGTCGGGGGGCCCGCTGCCCCACACAGAGACCTGCGCCCGGCCCGCCCACAGCCCACCGCCGCCCAGCCTCAGCGCCCCGGCCCCTGACACTCCAGACCCGTCCCCGGGCTGCAGGAGGAGGCGCAGCAGGACGCCCTGCACACCCAGGCGGCCCAGGGACACGGCCGAGACGCAGGATGCCCAGGACGCCGAGCGCGGCCAGGGCCGGGTGCAGCCTGGCCAGGGGCGAGCCCCCGAGGCCCCCAGGAGGGAAAGCGAGAGCCACAGCCAGCCTCTCCCCTTCAAGACGGGCGGGCCGGGCGATGAGCTCGGGGCCCCGGACCCACTGGGAGCCGCACCACCTGGCCCCGGGCAGACGGCCGAGGGGAGGCGCGGGGACAGACAGGCGAGCTCCGAGGAGAAGAGCAGCTCGCTGGATAGCGACGAGGACCTGGACACGGCCATCAAGGACCTGCTGCGCTCCAAGCGGCGGCTCCGGAAGCGGTGCAGGGACCCCCGGGCTGGCTGCAAGAAGAGGGTCCGCTTCAGCACCACGGAGACGCAGTTCCTGGACAAACTGGGGGGCTTCCAGAAAGACTGGAGAGACCGAAGCCCCCATCTGCTGAAAAGCTGTCTCTCCAAGTCCAGAAGGGACAGCAGGGAGAGCCCGGGGAGACCCCTGCATGTCCCCTGCCGGGAAACAGCAAGGGCGAAGGTGGACGGCTCAGAGCCAGAGGACGCACCCTCGGGCCCCTCAGCACCCTGGACCCGGGGCAGGGCTGCGCCCGGGGGCCCGTTCTCCAGGGAGTCGGCAGCCCGCGAGCCTCCTGGTGCCACCGAAAGCCCCAGCTCCCTGTCTGACGAGAGCAGCTCCGTGGACAGCGACGACAGCATCGAGCTGGAGATCAGGAAGTTTTTGGCCGAAAAGGCCAAGGAGTCCTTGAGCGGATCAGAAATTGCAGGAGGGGGCCCAGCCGCCCTGGGAACGCTGACTGGGGCCAGGCCAGAGCTCCCGGGCAGGAAAGCATTGCCCCATGGCCCTGCTGCCCAGCCTCGCACGTGCACGAGGAGCCAGAGGGTCAGGGGGGCCCCGCTGCTGGGGGCCGAGGGCCCCCAGGGGCCAGGAACAGCCCTTGCTCCAGGCGGGGGGAGCAGCCTGCACCCTGAGCAGCCCTGTGCCCCGGCCACCTTGGCCCGGTGCGAGTTGGCGCCACCCAGAAGCACCAGCGGGCCTGCCCCTGCCAAAGGAGCGCCGGCTCCAAGGAGAAACATCTGTGCCCCCAGAGACCCGGGCCCCAGGGGGCCCGACAGGGTTACAGGGGAGGGCACGTTCGGCCAGCTCCCGAGCCGCGCAGAGGCTGGCGCCCGGGCAGAGGGCCGCGGCTCGCTGGCACGGACCCCGGGCTCCCAGCGGGACGGGGCACCCCGGGCCGGCCTCACCCTCCCCTGGCCTGACCTCACCCCCCAGAGCCAGCTGCAGAGCACCTGGGTACTGGGCCCGGAAGGCAGGGACATGGCTGCGTGGAGAGGGGGCCTTGGTGGCCAGAAGGAGAAGGGGCCGGGGGGCCAGGCCCGGGGCTCACCCAGCCTCGCCACAGACCCCCGGAGGGGCCTGCCCTTTGCTGGCTTCTCGCCACTGCTCTCCACGCAGCTATTCCATTTCGGGAAGAGCGTGCCTTGGGGCGCCAAGCAGACCGGCCTCTTCAGCCCTGGCCTGGGTCTGCCGCTGCAGGGCCCGTCCTTCTCGGCCTTCCGGGAGGCCCAGGCCACCTGCGGCCCGGTGTTTGGAAGCCCTCGCCTGCTGGTGAAGGAAAGCAGCCGCTGGCCTTGCAGGAAGCCCCGGGCAGGGCTCGGCCTGTCCGACAGGAGGGGCTCGGGGCCAGAAGAGGGTGTCCTGGACCTGCGGTTTGGGCGCAGGGGGCTGGACAGAGACGAGGAGGAGCCGGAGGCCCTGGGCAGCGACGCCAGCGAGCTCAGCGACACGTCGGTGGAGGAGGGCAGCGGGCCCGCGGCCCAGGGCCCAGTGCTGCAGCTGTGAGCGCCGCGCGCGTGCAGGCCCTGCAGCCACGCCCCTGGTGGAACGGGGGCCCTGGGGGTCCCTGTGCAGCCTGTACATGTGTACACTAACGTGAAACCATGTTTTTATTTAACAGACGTGTCCTGGTAAATACGATTTTTGTAGCCTTTTTTGTAAATTATTTAAAGTGCTGTGAAAACTATTTTTGGTGAACGCCACTGTTGGATCCTGCGGGGCGTTCCTCGCAGCGGTTTTCCGTGGGCTCCGCACAAGTCTTGGATCAGCAGACTCGGTTCCGCGCGTCCCCGCGCTCAGGGCCGACCGCTGGTGGACGTGGCCTGCTGCGACCTCAGTGCCAGCCCTGGGAAGGCAGCCGCCAGAGCCCTGCCCGAGACTCACCAGACGCCCCGGCCGTCCCTGTCAGGGCGCTGCTGGCAGCACTCCTCAAGTGAAAGAGCCCCCGCCTCCCCCGCAGAGGTCCGCCGGGGTCCTCAAGCAGAAAAGCGTTTCTAAGCACAAAGGCCGGCGAGCAAACCAGCCCCCCGGGGCGCACACCGAGGCCCCCAGGGAGACCGCCGGCCAGCCGTTCACACCTGGAGCCTCTGTTGTTGAGTGTCCAGGCCTCCTCAGTTCTGACACAAGTCCACCAGCTCAGTAAACCCTTTTATGCGGAAGCTGCCGTCCTTCACGTTCAATCACAGCTCCAGATGGTCTCAGCCAGCCCGTGTGTGTCCACTGTCCTCATCCTCATCAGTGCCCACAGAGCGGCTGGTGCCCGGAGTCCTGAGGACCGAGCCCGCCGGGGGCGGGGGCTGGGCGGGTTGGGGGTGGGCTCCGGCAGCGGGCCGGCGCGCCCGTCCACCCCGTGTTCTCGGTGCCTGATGGTGCCGCGCACAGCTGGGACCAGCCTGGTTCCCTGTGCCTTCTGCTGCTCAGCTGCCGCGGGGCCCACGGCCGAGCATGGACGTTCACACACCATTGTCCAGCGAACCTTCACCGACCACCCCGGGCATCACAGCTCATCGGTGCAGCTGCGGCGGGCCTGGCGCGAGGTTTAAGTTGCCGCTGAAGTTGGTCGTTACTCTAACGTGCCAGTGAATTTTCACAGGTCATGCCCCCGCCCTGGGTCTTAGCGGGAATACCCACTGGGGACGTGTGCGGCACCTACAGTGTCCGGGGTCAGGCGCTGTGATGAGCAGCCCTGTGGATCCCGTGACCCCCTGGTGCCCGCATGGTGTGAGTCTGATGTTTCCGTTGGCAAATATTCATTCACTGAAGTGCTTCCCAGGAAATCAACTCATTAATCCATGCTTTAAGTTGTATTTAATTTTAAAGGAGTGCTTTTAACACTTGACAACAAAAATCAGTTTGTTTTGTATATATGAACTGGGTTTTTTAATGCTAATAAATCAAGCACTGCTCACACCTCAATTGATGTGGTCTGTCCTGTGCAGAGTGGCCTTTGCAGGATGTTGACGTGAGGACCCAGCGTCCGGGACCTGCCAGGCTTCCACCCTTGCCATCGAGGACAGCCGCGGGCACCTCTCTGCTCCTGGCCCCATCGCCGCCCCCCAGACCCTTCCCACCTTCCTCCCCCTCAGCCTCCCCACCCCTGTTCTGGCTGCTCCCCGGGCACTGCAGGCATGCCTGGTTTTCACGACCTGGATGTAACCCTGATAGCGTGGGCCCATCCTGAGATTGCCCGCAAGCCAGGCTGCATAAAAGCTTTTGTTTTCCCACTTGCCGCCCCCCAACATGGTCAACACTGGTGCACCCTGGGGCCAGGGTGGGAGGTGTCCTGCAGCCTGTCCGCAAAGGGGCTGGAGTGGCACTTGCCTGGTGGAGCCCACCTGCCAGAGCAGAGGACATGGGCTGGAGCCCGCGCGCACAGCTCGAGAAAGCCCACACACAGCCACGTGGGCCCAGCACGGCCCAAACCAGTCGGCTTCTTTCAGGAGGGGAGCCGCAGTGGGGGCGGCGGGAGCACGGCTGAGCAGTGACGGCTTCATCCACAGCCGCAGTCCAGCCCCTCCGCTGGTCCTGGCCCCGCCTCACGTCCAAGGGTCACAGCGCTCCGGGCGGGACGCACCCCCACCCGCAGGAAGAGGCTGGGGAGGGCGTGTGGCCAGAGCAAGCCGAAGGTCCCGAGGCCTGCCGAGGAGGACCTGCCAGTGTGGGGGACACGGACCCACTCCCTGCTCTGGGGGGGTCCCGCCTGTCCCGGAGCAACTAAGCCCGGATTCCACAGCTACGGAGCCTGAGCTCTGGAGCCCGGGAACTGGAGCGACTGAAGCCCGAGCGCCCTAAGGCCGGTGCTCAGCAAGAGGAGCCGCACGCGGCAAGGAGAAGGCGGCGCGCGCACTGCAGCTGGAGGAGAGCCTGCAGGGCAAGGGAGGCCCGGCACAGCCAGCGAGGAATGACTGAATAAGGGGGCCCCTCTCGCTGCCCAGGGAAGGGAGGTCGCTGCAAGCTGGGGCCACACGTTCACGCCCCTTACCGCCAAGGAGGGGGGCAGATCCCACCCCACGTCAGAAGCCCTAACGGCAGAGATGGGGTGGGAGGCGGGGAGAGCCCTGGGGGCGAGCGCCTGACGTTCACCACCCGCGTGTCCACAGAGGACGGGGTCTTCGAGAATCTGAGCTGTCAGCAGGCTCACCCCAGCGCTGAGTTTGGCTGCTCTTTCTCATCACTGTTGTCGTTTCGGCTCTGCTGGGTCTCCCTTGCTGCACACGGGCTTCTCCGGTGGGGGCGAGCGGGGTCTCCCCTTGGTCACAGAGCTCGGGATCCTCAGTGCGGTGGCCTCTCCGGCCATGGCGCCAGGCTCCAGGCGCTCCGGCTCGGTCACTGCAGCTCTTGGGCTTAGATGCTCCGTGGCGTGTGGGATCCTCCTGAACCAGGGATCCGACTTGTGCCCTGCAGTGGCAGGCACGTTCTTCACCACGAGACTGCCAGGGACACCCCAGATACTCAGTTTAAATAACAGCACTTTGCTCATGTAAAAAGCACTGCCACCTTGATCCCACCCCTTCCTCAAAATTAACTTTAGGGCCGGTGTTGACACGGAGAAACAGCAACAAATCCCACCCTCGCTGTCTGCAGACCACCTCCAGGTCAGTACCAGGCAAGGCTGCCGGGGAGGGAAATACGTTATTTCTGTTTTGAATCTTTGAGATCTCTGATGTTTTGCGTACTGGACAGAGGGATTTGTCTTCCCAACATCAACACATTTTACTATGTATTTGAAACCATTTATTCTAATTAACTGTAAATAAAAGGTGAAATATCACTGAAGAAAAATAGGGAAATATGAAAATACACCTCTGGAGTAAGGAGTTCCTAGTTTTAGGCCGACTCAGCAGCTAAATTAAGCGATGAGAAAAGTGCTGTGAAACTGTCAACGTTTCATTTAAGAGTGGAGCAGAGCGGCCGGATGCAGGTCTCGTGAGTGGAGACAGGGCTTCTCTATGGCCGTGCATTTAACATAATAATCAGTGGAAACTGGTGTTTGTTACCCTGAGTGTTTCGATCGCCTTTCCCGTAATTGCTTTGATTGGATTTAAGATTTTGAAAGATCTCAGCGCGGTGGTCCGAAGACTGATGGGTGTGATTTTCTCCCCATTTTTCAACGAGCCGTTCTGTGTGCTATTACCCTGGGCATAAGGCACCGTCTTGTGCCAAAAGATCAGCCTGTCGATCCAAACTCTCCTCCCTCCCCCAGCACACAGAGATTGCAGTATGGCCCGTGGTCGCAGAGTCGGACACGACTGAGTGACTAAAAGGATAAATTTCATGATAATCACTGGAGTTCCTGGGTGACTCGTGCAAACACCAAGAAGTCAGGGCGGGTCTATGGGGTCGGAAGCTGATGACCTTGTCCCTCCAGGCCCCCCTCCACCACCAAAGCGGGGGCCCAGGGCCTGCGACAGGGCAGCCCCTCTAGACCCTAATTCCCCACCCACAGAGGGATGTGGAGTAAGACTTGCTGCGGCGATGCCGTCGAAGCCCTCTGAAGACCGTGAGACAGCGGACGGGTGGGCCCACGTGGCCGACGGGCGTCCGCAGGGGCCCGGCCCCAGGAGGGCGTGGGGACTGGGAGCCTGCGCCAGAGGCGGCGGATGACTTCTCAGGAAGACGGGTGCACGTGTGATACAGAAGGTATTTCTGTCGTCCACTTTCCAGACATTTATTCAACGTGCAAGAGTCTAACTTCCCATTAACTCATTAGCAACTGGCACAGAAACACTGGTGGCCGGCTACGAGGGGTACTGAAAGCGCTTCACTGCCTGATTCTGAAGCCGGAACTAACTCGCTGAAGCTCACCCGAGCACTCGGCACCTGCTGTGTTTGTGGGCATCGGCTTGACTTACGGGCCCAGCCTGGGCCCTGACCGTCACACACTGTCCCACCCCGAAGTGCACTGCTCACGGTCAAGGCTTCGGGGCAGACGGTCCTGGGGCTTGACAGCCACGGCCGCCCTGAGGACTCCGCGTTTCCGGCCAGCGCTTCTCTTCTGTTAAGTTTCAAAACTGGACTGATAACTCGTCCTTTTTTATCCTCCCTTTTGTATTTCAATAGAGGATAGAATGCAGACGCATTCTGAGTATTTTGGTGTTTTTAGTGACAAGCTGTGAAAAATGCATTTTCAGTTTGGTGCCTGGAGCCTGTGCTGGTTTTCCAGCGAACGAAAAGGATTTGACTGATCAGCAGATCCTGGCTCCAGCCTCAGCTTTGTATCACTTCTGTTAAAGGGACTGGTTTTCTCTAGAAACCATGTCTATCGCAAACGGAACCTTAAGGATGTTGCTGAAATGTTTACTTTTGCTTCACAAAGTGTTTAATGAAGAGCTAACTGGCCATGGTATTTCATTTCCTCCCAAATTAATACGTGAGTAAAAACTCTCTTCGGATAAAAACCCCGGTAAACAAGCAGCGTCGACAGTCTCTAACCGTCTCGTCTCTCCGGTCCCAACACCTCCCAGGTTTCCTGCAGCGGGTGGTCATAAGGGAAGCGAGATGGATGTCTGGAACACACATCCTGTCGGAGAAAATGGTTTTAATGTTTAGCTATGTGGCTGCTTCAGGTCTTGGTTCTGGCAGGGTTGTTCGCAGAGCCTCTGATTCTGGTGTGTGGGCTCCAGGTTGGGGCACACTGGATGGAACCCGAGCCCCTGCACTGCAAGGGGGACTCTTAACCAGTGGACCGCGAGGGAGGGAAGCCCCCGGGAATGCTGAGGACGGTCTAAATCATCGTGTTGGCTGAGAAGTAGCTACATAGAGACAGGGGTCCACTTCACGCAGCCACTGCTCAGAGGCTCAGCCGTGTCCGACTCTGCAGCCCCATGGCCCATCGCCTGCCAAGCTCCCGTCCGCGGGGTTTCTCAAGCAAGGATCCTTTTTCTCCTCCTGCGGGTCTTCCCAACGCAGGGATCAAACCCGCGTCTCTCACACCTCCCGCTTTGGCAGGATGTTTTCACCATGGAGCCCCACCTGGGAAGCCCCATGTGGTTATCACACCCAACGGCCTTCCCCGGATGAACACAAGCAGGGAGCCCCCTCACACACATCGCCCCTCAGCAACGCGTGGCACTCGCCAGCCTTCTTTCTGCCTCCACCTGGGCCTTGTTTGTGGCCAGGGAGTGCTCAGTGCAGGGAGTGCTCAGGGGCCAGGGAGTGCTCAGCAGGGAGTGCTCAGTGGCCAGGGAGTGCTCAGGGTGCAGGGAGTGCTCAGGGGCCAGGGAGTGCTCAGCAGGGAGTGCTCAGTGGCCAGGGAGTGCTCAGGAGCCAGGGAGTGCTCAGGGGCCAGGGAGTGTTCAGGGGCCAGGGAGTGCTCAGGGGCCAGGGAGTGCTCAGCAGGGAGTGCTCAGGGGCCAGGGAGTGCTCAGGGGCCAGGGAGTACTCAGCAGGGAGTGCTCAGCAGGGAGTGCTCAGTGGCCAGGGGAGTGCTCAGTGGCCAGGGAGTGCTCGCAGGGAGTGCTCAGGGGCCAGGGGAGTGCTCAGTGGGCCAGGGAGTGCTCAGTGGCCAGGGAGTGCTCAGGGGCCAGGGAGTGCTCAGTGGCCAGGGAGTGCTCAGCAGGAGTGCTCAGCAGGGAGTGCTCAGTGGCCAGGGAGTGCTCAGTGGCCAGGGAGTGCTCAGGGGCCAGGGAGTGCTCAAGGGCCAGGGAGTGCTCAGTGGCCAGGGAGTGCTCAGGGCCAGGGAGTGCTCAGGGCCAGGGAGTGCTACAAGGGCCAGGGAGTGCTCAGTGGCCAGGGAGTGCTCAGCAAGGAGTGCTCAGCAGGGAGTGCTCAGTGGCCAGGGAGTGCTCAGGGGCCAGGGAGTGCTCAGGGCCAGGGAGTGCTCAGTGGCCAGGGAGTGCTCAGGGGCCAGGGAGTGCTCAGGGGCCAGGGAGTGCTCAGCAGGGAGTGCTCAGTGGCCAGGGAGTGCTCAGGGGCCAGGGGAGTGCTACAGGGGCCCAGGGAGTGCTCAGTGGCCAGGGAGTGCTCAGGGGGCCAGGGAGTGCCAGGGCAGGGAGTGCTCAGTGGGCCCAGGGAGTGCTCAGTGCCAGGGAGTGCTCAGGGGCGGCAGGAGTGCTCGGGCCAGGGAGTGCTCAGTGGCCAGGGAGTGCTCAGCAAGGAGTGCTCAGCAGGGAGTGCTCAGGGGCCAGGGAGTGCTCAGGGGCCAGGGAGTGCTCAGGCAGGGAGTGCTCAGGGGCCAGGGAGTGCTCAGGGGCCAGGGAGTGCTCAGCAGGGAGTGCACAGGGGCCAGGGAGTGCTCAGGGGCCAGGGAGTGCTCAGCAGGGAGTGCTCAGTGGCCAGGGAGTGCTCAGGGGCCAGGGAGTGCACAGGGGCCAGGGAGTGCTCAGTAGCCAGGGAGTGCTCAGGGGCCAGGGAGTGCTCAGGGGCCAGGGAGTGCTCAGGGGCCAGGGAGTGCTCAGTGGCCAGGGAGTGCTCAGGGGCCAGGGAGTGCTCAGGGTGCAGGGAGTGCTCAGGGGCCAGGGAGTGCTCAGCAAGGAATGCTCAGCAGGGAGTGCTCAGCAGGGAGTGCACAGGGGCCAGGGAGTGCTCGGGGCCAGGGAGTGCTCAGGGTGCAGGGAGTACTCAGAGGCCAGGGAGTGCTCAGGGGCCAGGGAGTGCTCAGCAAGGAGTGCTCAGAAGGGAGTGCTCAGGGTGCAGGGAGTGCTCGGGGTCACTCCGAGCCTGGCCTGGGCTCCCCCGGTCCTGCCTGGAGCCTTCCCCACTCCGGAGCACCCCTGCTCCCTCACCAGCTCTCGTCCATACCCAGGGCAAGGGATCCAACCCTCCCCCTGCGGCCCAGCAGGCTACTTGACAACAGAAAACCCCCACAATCTGTCATGAGGCTAAAAACAAAGATGCGTCCAGATTAAGACACAGGTGGAGCGCTGCAGGCCTTCCCAGCCTCCAGGCCGAGCTCGGGGTCTCAGAACACCCAGCGCCCTGCGCCCAGATTACAGATGAGTCAGGGACTGACGCCGTGGCAAGAGTTTTAATGGAAAGTCAAGCCATCTTTTTCATCTCAGGTGTAAAACAGAGAAAGCAGAGCACCGCTGCCCCGTTTGCCTGCTTATCTAGAGAGAAAAGTGTTTTCGGGAAAAGTGGTAAAACGCATCCCTTTACGCCTGGGCGAACCATCAAGCACTAGGGCAGACAGCGGCCGGAGGAGCCGGGAGGCCCCTCAGTCGCAGAAGGACGGCCTGCAGACCCTGTAGCTGCGGTGGAAGTTGAGCCGGTCGTAGGAGGTGATGTAGTTGTCAGGACCTGTCACGATGCTCTTCTCCATGTAGACGTTGAGAGTGTTGTTCTGGAACATTCCACCCACTGCAACTTGTCTAGAAAACTTATACGAATTTGGATAAAACACCTTCTGGAAGTGAGAAGGGGACACTGGGGTTAGTTATGCGGGATAACACTCGAGCAATCGGTCACCAGGCACCTTTGGAATAAAAATGAGCATCTGTGAGAAAATGCTGTTCCTAAAGCCAGAAAACAGAGGCCGAGGGGTGGGCGTGCGGAACGGCCTCGTCTGCCCTTGGACGTCGCAGGTGACTCGGTCGGTAAAGGATCTGCCTGCGATGAAGGAGACCCAGGTTCGACCCCTGGGTCGGGAGGATCCCCTGGAGGAGGAAATGGCGACTCACTCGTGTCCTTGCCCGGCGGGCTGCAATCCATGGGGGCACAAGAGTCGGACACGACTGAGCGACTAAACCACCAGCACCGCCCCGGTTTACGCCTAATGCCGGGGGGTCATGACGGAAGGTGCCTCCCTCCACGGCTACGTGGGCTCTAACAGCCGGGCGAGGCAGCGCCATCTGGGTCTGGTTACAGGGGGTCAGGCCGAAGCCGTGCCCAGCTCTGCTTCTGCGTAACTACGGCAAGTCACTGGGCCTCTCTGAGCCTGAGCTTTCTGTGGAAAAGAAGTGGCGTGAATAGGTTTCGGCCTTGACAGGGAATCAGAACCTTTTGCAGAACCTCGGAACCATTCTGAGGGCCCCACCCCACCCGCCGAGGGGGCTCGGGAGGGGCTGCCCTCATGGGGCAGGGCTGCCGTGAGGACACGGGGGGCCGCCGGTGTGTGTGGGCACCCAGGGGTGGCGGTCCTTTCAGCAACCCAGCGTCGCCAGGTGACCTGGGCGTCTCTACAGAAGGGGCCTGGACCGCTGTGGGACAGGTGACCTGTTCTAGAGTCCCCTATGTCAAGAAGGCCACCTGATATTCTGCCTCCTCGACAGGAAGCAAATGCAAAGAAAAATGGCCTTCGGTGTGTTTTGGAGGGTTTTTCAGATGTTTTGTCTGGGGGGTGTGTGTGTGTGTGTGTGTGTGTGTGTGTGTGTTTTGGTGTTTTGTGCTTTCTTTTGCTTTGTTGGTTTTTGGAGGTTTACGGGCCATGCCGTGCAGCCTGCCAGATCTTAGCTCCTCGGACAGGGATCAAACTTTCGACCCCGGCGAGGGAAGCACGGACTCCCAGCCACCAGGCCTCCAGGGCACTCCCAGTGCGCTCATTTCTCAGAGCAGCAGTTCCCTCTCGGCCCCTGAAGCACACACGCAGCTGCCGTGGTGTGTGTGTGTGTCTCACAGCGCAGAGCGTGCAGGATGGCCGATCCAGTGTGGGCGGGTCCTCATTAACCAAGTCAGCAGCGCACGCTCAGGTCCACTTTCCGAGCTGTGCGTTCTGGGCGCTAACAAATGGATAAGGAGTGACACGCATCCACCGTTAGTGTCAGGAAGGATAGTTTCCTTCAGTGTATGTTTTAAAGCGCAAAACACGCATTTTTATTTTCTGTTCCCACACGGGGAGGAAACAGTCCTGCTCGACGAGTCCAGCAGCCACACTCAGGCCAGAAACTGGAAACCAGGCTCCTGATAAAGCAGGTCGACAACGAGCAGGAAAAGCTCCTTCTAAACCTGCCTCGTGAGAACCCCGTGCTTCACGGCCCACTGCCTCCGCCTCGTAAGACCAGCACATGGCCTCTGCACAAAAGCACAACATCTGGGCTCGTGTTAGTGAGCACGGCGGTCTTTTGCACGGAAACACCTGATCCCTTGGTTTGGGAGCATGATCTTTAGTGCTCTGGAAACTTGCTAGGTAAACAATCTCTTTTTTGCTAAGAGCTGTACTCCCTCACGCAAAACAAGTAAAGAAGTGACCGTCCAGCTCTTTTTAAATGAGGACTCTCTGGGGGCTCAGCGGTAGAGAATCCAGACGGGGGTTCACGCTCTGGTCCAGAAAGACCCCACACGCTTCAGAGCAAGTGAGCCCGTGACCCGCAACCACTGCGCCTGTGTCTAGAGCCCGTGCTCCGCACCGAGAGGGGCCGCCGCCGTGAGCAGCCCCCGCTCGCCGCCGCCAGGGGAAAGCCCGTGCAGCAACAAGGGTCCAGCAGAGTCTAAGCCAAATACATAACCCACAATGCATTTTTAAAAATGAGGGATATTTTGGAAGAAAACCAACGTGGCCCCCCAAGCGGGTGGTCCACCGACTGGGGTCCCCACGGGTGACTCACACCAGCACACTGGCCCTTCTCCTGGAGGCCCCCGCCATGTGACGTCGATCAGAAAGGACTCCGCTTCCCCAAAGGCGCAGAGACCACAGTCCTTTTGGAACCTGAGCTTTCGCCACCCAGTGCTGCCTCCTAGGGTCACAGGCTAATCTCCAAAATGAAAGCAGGCCTTCATTCATTTGCCCAAACCTACTGCCTACAAGAGCTGGCTCCTCGTAGGAGTGGATGGGGCCAGTCCTCGGGGAGGCTGGAAACCAGTCCACAGGCTTCCCCGTTGGCCAACGCAGGAGACACAGAAGACCCGGGCTGGATCTCTGGGTTGGAAAGATCCCCTGGAGGAGGAAATGACAACCCGCTCCAGTGTATTCTTGCAAGCAAAATTCTGAGGACAGAAGAGCCCGGCAGGCTACAGTCGATGGGATCCCAAAGAGTTGGACACAACTGAGCAAGCGTATGCACACAAGCAAGCCTACCAGGCCCCTTTCCCAACCTTTAAAAACTGCCTGCTACGTTCATGCCCTGTTCCAAAGAGATGTGCGGTGACCCCTTTCCACTTGCGATGTTGGAACTCCGGACACACACACACACCCCGTACACACCCACGCACCCCCCTCCAGAGCCTTTCCTTGCTTCCTCCTTACCGGCATCTCGTGCACAGTGGGGGCTCTGCTACCATAAACTTGGTTACTGGTCCTGTACACTGAGGGGGGCTCCTTGGTCCTGGCAGGTGAAAAGAACACTTTATTTCCCAGCCATTTGTTCTAAGTCTGCCCAAGCCACAGCTTTACCGTATTAGGTCGACAGAGCTTTGTAGGCACACAATGCAGCCGTGGACCCGGGCTCCTGTGGGGTGCAGGGCTGGCCTTCCTGGCAGGTTCATTCAGCCTCCCTTGACCCCTCTGCTGACCTCTGCCAAAGCCATAAAGAACCCCCACGTGGAAAGTGCTGGCCCTCAGCCTCAGCAAGCCCTGGTCCCATGCTGTCATTTCCTGGGGGGGTGTGGAAGTTGGGATCTGTGACTCAGCCTCCAGACCTGGGGGGGGGGGAGGGGGCGCGGGGCGCCCCTCCACTTCTGAGCCTCCAGGAGAAAATGTTCCTGCTGTCTCCAGCCCTGATCTCAGCTAGTGGTACAACAGCGTAACCGAGGGACTGTGGGCTCCGACACCCCAGCTCTGCTTCTTACTAACTATGGGCAAGAGCGTATCCTTCTACCTCCCAGCTTCATTTCCCAGCTGAGCCGATCCCGGGGGCCTGTAGAGGAACTAGGTGGGGGTCAAGAAAGGCACGCAGCCTGCGTCTTAGAGCCCGCAGGGCGCGCGCCCCTCGGCAGCCCGGTGATGGGCGCGTCGTCCGCGCGTCTCCAGGGGACAGCAGGCTGGCCTCGCCCTAGGGGTGTGGCCACGATCTCCCCCCCGCCCCGCCCCGGGCACGCCCCGCCCAGCGCCCGGGCGGGAGGCCCGCTGCCTCCACCTGCACCTCCCCGCTCCTGTGATGGTGAACCGCTGACCCGGCTTTTGACTCGGGGGTCAGGCTGGGGCCTGTGGGCTGAGCCGAGGGCAGGCCCAGCTGGGCACCTGGCCGCCCGCCGGACCAGCAGCACTGGTCTTTCCTCCTTGCACGCAAGGCAGACCCTCAGCGGACTCCCGGGTGCTCACCTGTAGCCCCGAAACCAGGCCGGGTTGTTGAACCTGGCCGGCAGGTCCTCGCTCACGCGGTAGCAGTCGCTGGTTTTCTCCGGCGGGGGCCCGGCCTTGGGTTCCTCTGGCTCCGCGCACGCTTGGGGGTCCTCCTCCGACATCCCGCCTCGGTTGCCCCGCGCTCTGGGGGCACAGAAGGCGCGGGCGGCGGCGCGGCGTCCTGTTACTAAGCGACGGCCCGCCCCCCCCCCATGCACGGGCGGGGCGCTTAAAGGCGCCGCGACCCCCGGGCGGGAGCCACCCACCCCCCGCCACCGCCGGCGGGTTGGGCAGAAGTCCTAGTTCTAGAAGCTTCCTTGGCAAGCCCCGAGGCCCTGGACTGGCTGCGAGAATAGGGATCACTTGCTGGGGCCGCAGTGCGGAGGCCCCTGTGCTCTGACGCCACCGGCGCGAACGCACGCCACGTTTCCCCAAACGCGGGGCGGGGCTCGGGGCACCGAAGACCCCGGCCCAGGATCAGCAGTGGGGCTCGGTGCTCCGAGGCCGCTCTGCGGCGGAGACCCGGCGCTCACCGCGCGGCAGAGCTGCGCCGTGACCTCGCCACTCCGCCTGCAGACTCGGCGGTACCCTGGGTCTGAGGCTGGACCGCACACTGGACTAACCTGATGGAGCCCTTCTAAGCCACATATTGCTGTAAGAACTGGCCGGGCGGGAGCGCGGTCCCCCTGCCCGGCGGGTACCCCCGGGCAGCGTGGGGCTCCTCGGCCGCCCGGCCCCGTGCAGCGAGGGGGGCGAGGACGCCGGGACGGGGGACGGGGCGGGGAGACGGGCCCCCAGGCCCCCCAGGCCCCGCGCCCGACCGGACCACGGGCCCTGGCCGCCACGCCCTCCCTGCGGTTCCGCCCGGGCGGGCCTCGGGTACGGCTCCCCGGGGACCGCGCGCTCGGACTCGGGGCGGCCGGCTGGGGCGCGCCGGGCTTCCGGACGGGGCGGCGGCGGCGCAGTGGCACCTCCAGGCCTGCGGGCGGCGCTGCGGCGGGGGCGGCGCGGGCCCCGGCGGGAGGAGGAGCCGCTCGTGCGGCCGCGCCGCCGGGCCCGTCGTGCGTGCGTGCGTGCGTGCGTGCGTCCCTCCGTCCGCCCGTCCCCGAGGCCGTCCGCCCGGATCCGCGCCATGGCGCCTGGCGCGGTGCTGCCGCGGCTGCTCGGAGCGGGTGAGGGGCCCGGGGTGGCGCGCGCGGCGGGCGCCCCTCCGGGGCGGGGCGGGGGACGCGGGCGCGCTCTGAGTCCGCTGTCTGCGCAGGTGTCCGGGCGGCGCCCGGAAGCCGGGCCGCGCCGAGAGGCAGGACGCTGGGGAGCGCCGCGCCCGCCGCCGCCCGCGAGCCCGAGCGCGACAGCGGTAAGGGGGCCCTCGGCCCCGGGGGTCGGGCGCCCTGGGTCTCCGTGCGGCCCCGGGGGTGCGGGCGCCCTGGGTCTCCGTGCGGCCCCGGGGGTCGGGCGCCCTGGGTCTTCGTGCGGCCCCGGGGGTGCGGGCGCCCTGGGTCTTCGTGCGGCCCCGGGGGTGCGGGCCCCGGGAGGGGCTGCGGGTCCGGGCGGGAGAGCCCCACGCGCCGCACGCGCTGCCGCGGCCTCCGAGTCCCCGCCCCGCCAGCGAGCGGGCCGAGGCCGGCCCGCCCCGAGCTGCTGCCTTGAGGGAGTTTCTGCGGGCGGCCGGCGGGACCACGGGGGCCGCAGACACAGACATCAGCCGGCTGCCTCTTCGCCGACTGGGGACCTGGCCGGGTTTACGCGGGAGCGAAGCCGTGGTCAGATCCGGTCTCCCGCCCCCGAGCCTGCGCAGAAGGCCCCGGGTCCCCCCAGCATCTGCCGCCGCCCTCCGCGGGCCCCAGGCTCTGGGGGAGCCGGGACGCGGGGCCTGCATGCTCTCCGCCTCTCCGCCCAGATCTCAGCGCCCGGATCCTGAGCGAGCCCCTCAAGCACGCCGACTTCTTTAACGTCAAGGAGCTGTTTTCCGTGCGAAGTCTCTTCAACGCCCGCGTGCACCTGGGCCACAAGGCCGGCTGTCGGCACAGGTGAGCGTGGGCCTGGTGGCTGTGGCTCGTCCGGAGCGCTTGGGCCCCTGCCTTAAGGTCCAGGCCCCCCTCTTCAGTTTGTTTTCAGAGTGTGTACCCCCCTTTTCCTCCGTATGGGATCGTGGAGTACCCGGGAGGGATGGGTGCTTATTCTCACAATCAGTTTGCTTCTCTCCCCCCAAGCCTCCCGTGGGGCTCATGGTCCTCGCAGGGGCAGGCCGGCTGGTCTTGTGGGTCCTGTAAGCCGGCGATGGGACGGGGGCTGGCAAGGCCACCCCCTTGGAGGGACATCCCAATGGCAGGCTGAGGAGGGGTGACTGGCCGTCCTTTCAGGTGGCCGTTGTGAGGGCCTGGTTGAGAGTGGACTGGGGGCGGAGGGGTGGGGGCGGTGGCTGCTTGGGCAGAGCCGCAGCAGTGGCTGGGCCTGGGGTGATGGGGGGAAGCCAAGCAAAGCGGGTGTCTGCGTTCTTCACGTTGGAAACTTAGGTCCCGAATGGGTGACGCTTTGGCCACCCCAGGACAGTGTCACCCAGGTGCCCTCGGAGGAAGCAGCCTGGACCAGGGGCGCCACACCAGGGCCTTCAGAGGGCATGTGAGGCAGAAGGGCAGGGGTGGCCCTGCGCAGGAGCCCGGGTGCCCGGCATCCCAGAGTCTGGGGGAGGGGCTGGGAAGTGAGAGGGTGCGCTGCTGGGGGTTCTTCCCAGAAGTCTCCCGTGCTGAGGGCGCTGGGCCTGTGGGCCCTTGGCGGTGTCTGTGGGGAGGACAGAATCCAGATGGCAGTGAGCAGGAGCGTGAACGGAGTGGGAGGAGACGGACCATGAGGGCACACTCTGGCACCCGGCCCCTCTGCCAGGCCCGCAGGTCTGGGCCGCAGGATTCCCCTCCGAGGCCTGGCTGGTTCCTGCTCCAGCCGGCGCCCCTGCCCTGCTGGTCCCCCGGCCCTGGGTGGTCTCCGTGGTAAAGCCGTAATAACGAGGGTGGCTGCCACATACGCAGCCCTGGGCAGGACACTGGATGTCACCTATGAGCGTCCAGACATCCCTGTGGGGTCCTTTCTGTTAGGGTCACCACGTGACGAGGTGCAGGTTCAGAGGGTAGAGTCCTCTGGCCCGAGACGTGGACACAGCCTGCAGCCCAGCCTGCTCTGTTGGTCCAGCCCCCTGACTGCCCCTGGTGGTCACTCCTGGGGTGGGGTCCTCGCTGTGTCATGGGGAAGGCTGCAGACGGTACCGGCCCCGGGGCGGTGGGGTGTGGGGAGCAGGACAAGCGAGGGCGGTGGGAGGTAGCCTCGGGCGGCTCATGCGGGCCACGCGTCCGGTAGGTTCATGGAGCCGTACATCTTCGGGAGCCGCCTGGGCCAGGACATCATTGACCTGGAGCAGACGGCCACACACCTGCAGCTCGCCCTGAACTTCACGGCCCACGTGGCCTTCCGCGGGGGCATCATCCTGTTCGTGAGCCGTGCCCGGCAGTTCTCACACCTGATCGAGAGCACGGCCTGGAGCTGCGGTGAGTACGCCCACACGCGCTACTTCAAGGGCGGCCTGCTGACCAACGCGCCCCTCCTGCTGGGCCCCCGGGTCCGCCTGCCGGACCTTGTCATCTTCCTGCACACGCTCAACAACGTCTTTGAGCCCCACGTGGCCGTGAGGGATGCGGCCAAGATGAACATCCCCACCGTGGGCATCGTGGACACCAACTGCAACCCCTGCCTCATCACCTACCCCGTCCCTGGCAACGACGACTCGCCCCCAGCTGTGCAGCTCTTCTGCCAGCTCTTCCACACGGTGGTCACCCGGGCCAAGGAGAAGCGCCGGCAGCTCGAGGCCCTGCACCGGTTGCAGGGCGCCCCGGGCCCCCACCCAGCCGACCCCACTGCCCCAGGAGCGCCTTCCCCGGGAGCGCAGGCCGGGCTGGGCGTGGACCACTCCCCCTGACCCGCCCAACCTCCTTCTGGCGGGAAGGAGCAGCCTGTCCCAAGCTGGGAGCTCCTCTAGACCTTCCAGGCTTTGGGCCCCTGCTGCTAGGAACTACGCTCAGCAGCAGCCTGCCTGGGGGGCTCACCCGGCAAGGGGCCTGTCCGCAAAGAACCCCTCAGGAAACACCGTGTCCCCAGACCGTGAAGCCCTTGCATCCACCCTGAGACGAGCCCGTGTTAGGCGCGTCCGCACGGCGGGCCGACTCCTCATGACCCGGGTTGGGCTGCTCTGCGGCCTCCCGGTTTCAAGGACTGGTTTGTAACGTGAAGCTGCAGGGTGAGCACTTCAGAGGATCCCATCTGGGCTGGGCCAGGCTGAGCGAAGCAGACAGCATGGTTGCCGCAGAAATAAAGCTTGGATCCGGGCAGGGTGGGCCCCGGGCCCCTGGTCCTGCAGTCTGTTCTGCGTGGTCTCTCTCCATCAGCGCCCACAGGGCACTCGAGGCCCCCTGCCGCCCCCAGCTCTCTGAGCCTCTCTGGACCATCGGCTTGTAGCCATGGGCTCAGCAGGGCATAGAGGCCTGATGACCCCCCACTCCCTGGACGGGCCTCCTCCACATGGGCAGGGTGGGGGGCCCCTGTTCACAAGGACCTCTCGATGCTCATCACGGGACCCCCCTGGGCAGCACTCGCGTTCCTGGACAGGGTGTGGGCCTCCCAGGACCCCGCCTCAGGGCTCCCAGGATACCTGATGCCCCAGGAACCTGTCTGGTGGGGTGGACGGACACATGCCCACCCAGGAGCCACAGCGGTGCATGGGGGCAGCGAGATGCCCCAGGGCCCGCTCTGTCTTTGAGGTGGGGGTGCACAGTGGAGGTCCCAGTGTTTCCTGGAAGGGTCTCCCGTTCGGAAGGTGAGGGAGTTGTATGGTAGCCTTAGAGCAGCTGCTGGCAGGCGCTGCTTTAATTCAGGAGCACAGGACGGAGACGTTCAGAGGCTAGCAGACTGCGGGGCCCCAACGGGCTCTCCCGCCACAGAGCGCCTCCCTCAGAGTGCGAATGCGCGCGCCCGAACTCGGTGGTGGAACTCTGCACGGATGGTCCCCCTTGTGCCCGGGGGTGCCAGCGTGCACCGCCGAGGCCCTTGGGGCCAGTGCGGCGTGAGGCGGCTCACTGGCTGTAGATGGGCCTCCCCAGGGCAGAGGGTCCCCACACCCTTCAGAAGCAGGCTGTCTAGGGAAGGTGACACGGGGCAGGGGGGACGGAGGACACTTGGGGTCACAGGCAGCTGAGACGCGGGGCTGGGCCAGGGGGAGCAGCCCTACCACCCCCGTTTCCTGGCGGCCCCAGGCGCCTTTCCCCTGAGAATCCCCTGGAACCTGTGCCAGGCGGGAGTGTCTGGGTCGCTGACTGCGCAGCCTGCCCTGGGGCGCTGGGAGCCGCGGGCACGGGTGGTCGCCCTGAGCGGGGCACTCGCCAGCCAGGCAGACGCAGGTGAGCTGGACAGCCTAGGTGCACAGGCCCAGCAGGGAGGTGCGGAGCTGGGCTGAGGGCCTGCCCGGGCCCCCGGGGGGCTCGGCACAGACTCCCATCCTGGTCGGAGGTCGGCGTCCCACCAGGCAGCACAGCTAGCAGTACCTATGCCTCCCCACGGCCGCCTCTGCGTACGGAGGCATCCGCCCTGCGGGACAGACCCCAGAGGGGCCGCCTGGAGACAGACCCCAAGAGTGCAGGAGTTTCGAGGCTGGCGGTGAAGGCCTCCCCTCCCACTGCCCATCGAACCTGCCCTGGCTGGCTGGTGTCCCGGTGCCCAGGAGAGCCGGGTCCGGGGGGACCTGGGGCCAGAGTGGGTGAGGCAGGCGCAACACGCCACCACCTGGGCCACAAAGGCTCGGGTGGGCGTGGAGGGCGCTCCAGGCCTGGGGATCTGGGGCCAGACGCCACCTGGCCCCGCTCCCGTGTCCAGCACAGACCTTCGCCTCCAGGCCCAGGCCCAAGCCAAGGAGCTGGACTCCTCCTTCACCCCCCGGCGCCATCCACGCCTGGCCCTGGTCGTGTGCCAAGGCAATTCTTTGCATTTCAGGATGCGAGCCCGAGTATTCTCGCTGTTTGCATTTTGAACTGTCCCGCTGTTTGAAAATGAGCTCTGTGTGTAAATGGATCCTCTCCGAAGCTGGATGAGCCCCTCGGGGTGGGGATGGGCACAGCAGACCCCCTGGAGGAGCCGCTGGAGCACTTGGTGCCCGCCTTCCGGGTCAGCGACCCCTCATACGTCACCAGCTTCCCGTGAGCCTACTAGCCTTCCCCTCGCCCAGCAGGCCCTGGGTCCGCCTTCACCCCGCCCTGCAGGTCCGGGACCCGCCTTCGCCCCCTCCCAGCAGGCCCGGGACCCGCCTTCACCCCCGCCCTGCAGGTCTTGGACCCACCTTCTCCCCGCCCATCAGGCTCTGAGCCCGCCTTCCCCCCGCCCAGCAGGCTCTGGACCCGCCTTCCTCCCGCCCTGCAGGTCCGGGACCCGCCCCCCCGGCCCAGCGACCCGCTGTGTGGCTTGGGAAAGTCTCTTCACCTCTCTGAGCCGCTCCATACGCGTGGACGGTGCGGCCTCCTGCCTGGCCCGGCGGAAAGGGCTCCCAAGGGACCGGGTTTTTTCGTTGAGCTTTTCCTCCCCCGTGAAGAAGCTCTCTGCCTCCAGCCCTTGGGCAGAGCCGTCTTCCCATTTGTAAAGGAAGCTCAGGATCCTATCTCGGGGTCCCCTCCAGGGAGCAGCCGGAGCAGGGATCTCTGGGGGCTGGCAGAGAGCCCCAGGGCCCCTCAGGTGTCTGTAAGGTGCTGATTGGGGCTCATTCATTCAGCAAATCCGTATGCAGCACCTACTGTGTGCAGCGCAGCTAGGCCGGAGCAATGAACAGAGGAGGGGCGGCCCTCCCCACCCTCCTGCAGTTCCCTTTCGGGGGCGGGGGGGGGGGGCGGGCAGAGTGGGGCGGGGGCCAAGAGTGGGGCGGGAGGCCCAGAGTTGGGAGGTGACGCAGAGTGGGGGTGGGGGCAGACAGGAGTGAGTCGGGCTCTCCCAGGAAGGGAGAGGTGGTCACCGTGGACAGAGGGCTCCCTCCAGCCGAGACTGCCCGCCCCCCCTGCTGACCAGGCCTTGGCGTCCAGATGGGCGGGGCGAGCCCAGAAGCCCGGCCCCCAGGGGGTGCCAGGGGAAGCCTGAGAGGAAGGAAAGGCCAGGCCCTGACTCTGCTGCCCGCCCGCGCGCCCCCAGTGCCGTCTCCTCCATCCTGGGCACCCGGCTGGACCAGGGCTCGGAGGACTTCTGTCAGCCCCCGACTTCCCCTGCCGCAGGCAGCTGCCACTCAACATGCCCAGCTCCAACCTGGAGCGCCGCGCTCGCCTTCTCCCAGCGCAGCTGGAGTCGGCGGACCTCGGCGAGGCAGAGCCGGAGGGGGAGGAGGGTGGAGGGACACGGGGGGAGCAGAGACTGGCCTCAGACAGCCCGTGTGGGGACCACTGTCGGGGACCGCAGTCTGGCGCTTCTGGCATGGGCGGCGGGATGTTCTCCGCCTTTGGAAGGCAGGCTCGGGGACCTCCTGCAGCCTCACCGCATCTCAGGATGTGGAACCGCCCCCAGCAGCAGCCCTGGCACAACCCGCAGACCTCGATCCGGGCGGCAGAAGCAGCAGCAGATGGAGCGGCTCCCGAAGCCGGAGGCGCCCCGCAGCGTCTGGACGGCCCGCGAGCAGGAGCACCAGGGCTGCACCGCGGCGGCACCTGGTCCTGAGGAGACGCCGACCCCGCCCGGACCCACCAACCCCGCCCGGAGGCCAGTCCACCCGGTGCCCGCGCCCCAGACTTCCTCTCCCCTCCCTGTGGTCTCTCTGTTTCCAGTCTTACTGTTTCATTTCCTATCATTTATGGTGTCTTTTGTTTTTCTCGTATCTATCTTAATCGGAGAATAATTACAATAGTGTGATGGGTTTTGCCATGCATCAGCGTGAGCTGGCCACAGGCACAGCGTGTCCCCCTGTCCTGAACCTGCCTCCCGCCTCCCTCCCCGCCCCCTCCTGCCGGGTTGTCCCAGGGCAGCACTGGCGTGGGTGCCCCGCTTCGCGCACCCAGCTAGCTCTGCCCGCCGACTCTACGTGTGGCAGCGGGCCTCTTTCAGTGGCGTCCTCGCAGATCATCCCGCCCTCGTCTGCTCCCCGAGCCCAGAGGCTGTTCTCTCCACCCGTGTCTCCCCTGCTGCCCTGCACGCAGAGCTGGCATCGCCATCTGTCTCAGTCCCTATGTGAGCATCAACGTACAGTGTTAGGCCTTCACAGAAGCAAGTCTTTTCTGAGTTGTGCGCTTCTGAGGTCTACAGCCCTCCCCACGGCCTCGGGCAGACAGGTTTCCTCCCGAGAAGGGAACCCAAAGCGTTCACTGACCCTCCTCTCCCCCAGCCCTAACCTGCTTCCTGTCTCTGCTCTTTCCCTGTTCTGGATGTTTCCTGTGAAGAGAATCATACAAGGTCGCTTTTTGTATCAGCCACATATTTTAAGAGGGGAGTAGTTAACTTTTGTTTTCTTTTTTAATTGGAAGTAGCATTTTTTGTTATATGAAAGGGAAATTTCGAGTGAGTTAAAGATAAGATATACAAATTGAAGTCTTTTTTGTAAAAACATGTACAGTCTCAGGGCTTAAGACCCCTGCTCTAAGCGTGGCCCCAGAGCCAGAAGACGGAAGCGCCTGGCTCCTCCCACGGCCAAACAGACAGACATGCTGAGAGCTGGGAGGACAGACCGCGAGCCGGGACGACGCCCCTCGCGTCCCAGGGCCAGAGAGCGGTTTGACACCCCTGTGGTCCCCAGATCTTGAAAGTCAGTGTTCTAAAAAGGGACAGAGGACAGACAAGGGCACGTCTAACAGGAGGCGACGCACGTGGTTGGTGCACGTGAGAGACGCTCGGCCTCCCGGCAGCACGAGAACGTAAACACTGGAGACAGCAGTCTCGCCCCGGCCCTGGCGGGTTTCCAGGCTGGTGACGACCAGCGCTGGGGACAACGTGAGGAGAGGCCAGCAGACCCCCTGCAGGGGGGTGTGGAGGACACGCCTCTCTGGGAGAACCATGCGTGGGACCCCAGGGCCCCACAGGCACATCCCTTTACCTGCAGAGTGACTCCCGGGAGCTCACCCACGGGGCTCCTCGCGTGACGCGTGTGCCTGTGCACTTGGGGTGTCGGGGAGGAGGACCCCAGGGGCGTGTACCTGCAGAGCGACTCCCGGGAGCTCACCATAGGAGTCCTCACAGATTTTCACAGCTGCTTTGCCAAGAGTCGCCATCACGGCACCGCTTGAGATGGCAGGGGCCGGAAACACTCGTGTCTGTGGAGGGGGGACGGGATCCTCCAGGCGTGGTCCGCGTGGACGAGTGGATGCCCCACGGCTGCTAAAGTGGGTGGCAGCAGAGAGACTCCAGGGATGTCTTACCTGAGTCGCGGGGCCCAGCCCTCTGCATCCAGGATCCTGGCTGTGAGACCACGGATGTGATGTCAGCAGGGAGACACACAGCGACGTGCATGGATCTGCGTGTGGGAGACAGAGGGAGGAGGAGAGAGGCAGCGCAGAGGCCTCCGGGGGAAACGTTCATGCCACGCCTGCTCTGGGTGGCATTTAAATTTGTTATAAACTGTGTGTGTGTGTGCGTGCGTGTCTTTCTGTGTGTGCACAGTTCAGTTCAGTTCAGTCGCTCAGTCATGTCCGACTCTTTGCGACCCCATGAATCGCGCGGCACGCCAGGCCTCCCTGTCCATCACCAACTCCCAGAGTTCACTCAGACTCAAGTCCATTGAGTCCGTGATGCCATCCAGCCATCTCATCCTGGGTCGTCCCCTTCTTCTGCCCTCAATCCCTCCCAGCATCAGGATCTTCCAATGAGTCAACTCTTCGCATGAGGTGGCCAAAGTACTGGAGTTTCAGCTTTAGCATCATTCCTTCCAAAGAAATCCCAGGGCTGATCTCCTTCAGAATGGACTGGTTGGATCTCCTTGCAGTCCAAGGGACTCTCAAGAGTCTTCTCCAACACCACAGTTCAAAAGCATCAATTCTTCAGCTCTCAGCCTTCTTCACAGTCCAACTCTCACATCCATACATGACTACAGGAAAAACCATAGCCTTGACTAGACGGATTTTTGAATATGCTATCTAGGTTGGTCATAACTTTTTTTCCAAGGAGTAAGCGTCTTTTAATTTCATGGCTGCAGTCACCATCTGCAGTGATTTTGGAGCCCAAAAAAATAAAGTCTGACACTGTTTCCTCTGTTTCCCCATCTATTTCCCATGAAGTGATGAGACCAGATGCCATGATCTTCGTTTTCTGAATGTTGAGCTTTAAGCCAACTTTTTCACTCTCCTCTTTCACTTTCATCAAGAGGCTTTTTAGTTCCTCTTCACTTTCTGCCATAAGGGTGGTGTCATCTGCATATCTGAGGTGATTGATATTTCTCCCGGCAATCTTGATTCCAGCTTGTGTTTCTTCCAGTCCAGCGTTTCTCATGATGTACTCTGCATAGAAGTTAAATAAGCAGGGTGACAATATACAGCCTTGACGCACTCCTTTTCCTATTTGGAACCAGTCTGTTGTTCCATGTCCAGTTCTAACTGTTGCTTCCTGACCTGCATACAGATTTCTCAAGAGGCAGGTCAGGTGGTCTGGTATTCCCATCTCTTTCAGAATTTTCCACAGTTTATTGTGATCCACACAGTCAAAGGCTTTGGCATAGTCAATAAAGCAGAAATAGATGTTTTTCTGGAACTCTCTCGCTTTTTCCATGATCCAGCAGATGTTGGCAATTTGATCTCTGGTTCCTCTGCCTTTTCTAAAACCAGCTTGAACATCAGGAAGTTCACCGTTCACGTATTGCTGAAGCCTGGCTTGGAGAATTTTGAGCATGATTTTACTAGCGTGTGAGATGAGTGCAATTGTGTGGTAGTTTGAGCATTCTTTGGCATTGCCTTTCTTAAGGATTGGAATGGAAACTGACCTTTTCCAGTCCTGTGGCCACTGCTGAGTTTTCCAAATTTGCTGGCATATTGAGTGCAGCACTTTCACAGCATCATCTTTCAGGATTTGAAACAGCTCAACTAGAATTCCATCACCTCCACTAGCTTTGTTCGTAGTGATGCTTTCTAAGGCCCACTTGACTTCACATTCCAAGATGTCTGGCTCTAGATGAGTGATCACATCATCATGATTATCTGGGTCATGAAGATCTTTTTTGTACAGTTCTTCCGTGTATTCTTGTCACCTCTTCTTAATATCTTCTGCTTCTGTTAGGTCCAGACCATTTCTGTCCTTTATTGAGCCCATCTTTGCCTGAAATGTTCCCTTGGTATCTCTAATTTTCTTGAAGAGATCTCTAATCTTTCCCATTCTGTTTTTTTCCTCTATTTCTTTGCATTAATTGCTGAGGAAGGCTTTCTTATCTCTTCTTGCTATTCTTTGGAACTCTGCATTCAGACGCTTATATCTTTCCTTTTCTCCTTTGCTTTTCGCTTCTCTTCTTTTCACAGCTATTTATAAGGCCTCCCCAGACAGCCATTTTGCTTTTTTGCATTTCTTTTCCATGGGGATGGTCTTGATCCCTGTCTCCTGTACAATGTCACGAACCTCATTCCATAGTTCATCAGGCACTCTGTCTATCAGATCTAGGCCCTTAAATCTATTCCTCACTTCCACTGTGTAATCATAAGGGATTTGATTTAGGTCATACCTGAATGGTCTAGCGGTTTTCCCTACTTTCTTCAATTTAAGTCTGAATTTGGTAATAAGGAGTTCATGATCTGAGCCACAGTCAGCTCCCGGTCTTGTTTTTGTTGACTGTATAGAACTTCTCCATCTTTGGCTGCAAAGAATATAATCAATCTGATTTCGGTGTTGACCATCTGGTACTGTCCATGTGAAGGGTCTTCTCTTGTGTTGTTGGAAGAGGGTGTTTGCTATGACCAGTGCATCCTCTTGGCAAAACTCTATTAGTCTTTGCCCTGCTTCATTCCGTATTCCAAGGCCAAATTTGCCTGTTACTCCAGGTGTTTCTTGACTTTCTACTTTTGCATTCCAGTCCCCTATTACGAAAAGGACATCTTGTTTGGGTGTTAGTTCTAAAAGGTCTTGTAGGTCTTCATAAAAACCGTTCAACTTCAGTTTCTTCAGCGTTACTGGTTGGGGCATAGACTTGGATAACTGTGATATTGAATGATTTGCCTTGGAGACGAACAGAGATCATTCTGTCGTTTTTGAGAATGCATCCAAGTACTGCATTTTGGACTCTTGTTGACCATGATGGCTACTCCATTTCTTCTGAGGGATTCCTGCCCAGAGTAGTAGATATAATGGTCATCTGAGTTAAATTCACCCATTCCAGTCCATTTTAGTTTGCTGATTCCTAGAATGTCGACATTCACCCTTGCCATCTCGTTTGACCACTTCCAATTTGCACAGAATTTTGTCTTGTGCAGACACGTGCTACATGGCTGTGTGATGTGTGAGTGTACGTGTGTGCACGCGTGTAAACACGTGTGTGTGTTGTGCTGATGTGTGTCTCCTGTGCACGCTCACATGTGTACATTCGTCTGTGTGCACGTGTGTGTCTGTGCACATGTGTGTCTGTGAGTGTGCATGTCTGCCTGTGCACAGGTGGGGGAAGGCTCCAGACCGTTCCCACACTGCAGAGCTCTTAACTCCAGTGGTGGGTGGTCCCGTCCCCCCCAGACCCCAGAACCTTCTATGACCCCTCCCCTGACCATGCAGCCCCTCTGCTGGGGGCACACCACCCTGAGGTCACGAGAGGCCAGGGCTCCCCTCCTGGGAGGTCCCCCCGCTGCTCCCGAGGGGCTCAGCCCTTCTGTGTGTCCCCCGCTTGTGGCTCCTCACATGCAGCGGCCCCTCCTTGCTGTCGGATGGCAGGAAGGAACGCCTGCTCCATGCAGTCAGCCTGGCGTGGGCACTGCCCCCTGAGAGGCCCCGGAACCATCCCTCTCGCTGGTCCTGGCAGCGCCACCTGTGTGCCCTTCCCAGCCAGTCGAGGCCCAGGTGAGGCTCGTGGCGAAGACCTGAAGGTGTGGCTGGACCAGGGGGCCGGGCAGCTCAGCGTGAGACGGAGACGACCCTGGTGATCTGGGGCCCAGTGCCATCACCCCTGATATGGGGAGGGGGCGGGAGGGGCCGGGCAGCTCAGCGTGAGACGGAGACAATCCTGGTGATCTGGGGCCCAGTGCCATCACCCCTGATATGGAGAGGAGGGCAGGAGGGGCTGGTGAGCTCAGCGTGAGACAGAGACGATCCTGGTGATCTGGGGCCCAGTGTCACCCCTGATATGGGGAGGGGGCGGGAGGGGCCAGGCAGCTCAGCATGAGACGGAGACGACCCTGGTGATCTGGGGCCCAGTGCCATCACCACTGATATGGAGAGGAGGGCAGGAGGGGCTGGTGAGCTCAGGGTGAGACGGAGACGATCCTGGTGATCCCAGGGCCCAGTGCCATCACCCCTGATATGGGGAGGGGGCGGGAGGGGCCGGGCAGCTCAGGGTGAGACGGAGACGATTCTGGTGATCTGGGGCCCAGTGTCACCCCTGATATGGGGAGGGGGCAGGAGGGGCCGGGCAGCTCAGGGTGAGACGGAGACGATCCTGGTGATCTGGGGCCCAGCGTCACCCCTGATATGGGGAGGGGGCAGGAGGGGCCGGGCAGCTCAGGGTGAGACAGAGACGATCCTGGTGATCCGGGGCCCAGTGCCATCACCCCTGATATGAGAAGGGGGTGGGGGCGGCCGGGCAGCTCAGCATGAGACGGAGATGATCCTGGTGATCCGGGGCCCAGTGCCATCACCCCTGATATGGGGAGGGGGCGGGAGGGGCCGGGCAGCTCAGCTTGAGACGGAGACGATCCTGGTGATCCGGGGCCCAGTGCCATCACCACTGATATGGGGAGGGGGTGGGGGCGGCCGGGCAGCTCAGCATGAGACGGAGACGATCCTGGTGATCCGGGGCCCAGTGCCATCACCCCTGACACGGGGAGGGGTCGGGAGGGGCCGGGCAGGGAGGATGTGGGGTGGGCAGTCAGAAGACCCGGCACGGGGCTCCACAGGACGCCCCCACACTGGTGAGGGGCTTGCACTCGGGGAACCCCCTCTCTGGTGTCTCCTTGTCAGGAAGGAACACAGTGCCCGGGGCCCCTCGTCTGCCTGGGGTCCTGCTGTGCCCAGGAGGGCCCTGGCTGCCGGGGTCCAGCCCCGGTGGATCCAGGGTGATTCGAAGGTGGGGACGGAGTTGGCGTCCTGGAAAAAAACTTATTTAATTACAGATACAGAGGGAGATTAGGAACAGGTAGTAGAAAAAGAGGCTGAATTCAGCCAGGAAAGCAGGGAGCGAGAAAAAGACGACACGGGGGAATCAGTCTTTCCAGAAACTGACCCGATTTCTTTATTTTTCAGGTTTGTTTATATACCTTTTTGTTATACATAGGGATGAATACAGAGTCACGCGGGGGTCAGCAGACCTGACCCTTGTCACAATCAGGTGCTTTGTATAAAATTATACAAAGGTCTTATGAGTTTCATCATCTTTTGGCCATGAGGTCTGCTGACATTTTATGGCCCTTTCTGATACTGGTCAGTTAACCAGAAAACTTTTTTTTCCAGGGGTGATTTTTTCTTAAATCAGGCGCCACCCTCCAAATAAAGTTGCATTCCTATAGGGTGAGGGTGTAGTGAGTTACAATCAAGAAAGGAATTTACTTAACCTAAGGTTTAACATGATTAATCTTAAAGGTTAATACTTATTTTTCCTATATGCTAGTTATATTCATTATAGGGGCAGGAATATGAAGTTTTAGCAGCAAATATTGGCTCAACAAATGTAAACCCTTCACCAATGTTCCCCTTAAGATCTATTTTGTTTTAAGAAAGTGATAAAGTTACATTTTCGCATAGCAAGGACACAGTGATTTATAACAAAGTACAGTGGTCTATAACAACAGAGAAGACTCATTCACTCAAAAAGTCTAGTATTGCTAACATCAAAAACTACTATATTTCCTTTTCTATATTCCAAATACACTGATTAATATATTCCCAGGTGCCTAAGGATATGGAGGCCTGATGGCAATCATTGACTCATCAATGAAAAAAGCCCTATGCTGATACTCCAAACTCTCTGTGCTGTTTATGGCTGAGAGGTTGTCACACAAGCTAGTCTGTCAGCAGAGAGGTTTGACCTGAGACATCCTTGTCACACCCAGGGCAGGGAATCAGCAGTAATTATTGGCACGACAAATGAAAAAACCCTTCACCAGTATAATTCCTAATCAACCCACTATACTATACTAATGATCTTCTAACTTCTCAAAAGAGTCTGTATTTAGAAAGTTTTAAAACATCCCGTGCCTCTCACAGTTGGGAGGCTGTAAACCATCACATGCGGCCGGACGAGCCTGATCAGGCAGGCCAGAGAACCTCCAGAGTTCGTAAGCTGAAACGCTCTTGTCACGCCCAGGAATTTTTATTAACTGGAGCTGCAAGGTAACTCCTTCTCTGAGAGAAATGGTTATGGGGGAGAGCTCCCCGTAAAGTACTCTGGTTTGGGGGGTAGATGCTCGGGAACAGGGGGTTTCCTGAGGCTTGATCACGCCTTTGCGTATGCCAAGCTTCCTTCCTCATGACCTTTGCCATGGGAGGAGTTCCTCACGCTGGCTCCCAACACCAGGCGAGCTGGCTGCCCTACTGGGGAGTCGCACCGACCCTGTGTGGAGGGACCCCTTGTCCCTAGTCTCCAGGGAGGCTGGGCTGGGATCCGCCTCCCACCACGAGAAAGGAGACCCTGGTCGCCATCGGCTGGCTATCAGGCGGCACGTCACCCCAGCGGGGTCTAGGGAAATGGCGGGGTCAGCGTCAGAAGAGGCCAGAGGTCCCTGCAGACGCGGTCCCCTCCCCAGGGGCAGCACCTGTGTGCAGCCAGGCCTGAGTGGGGGACCAGCAGTCGTCCGGGTCTGGGGCCCAGTGTCGGGCCGTCCTTGTCCTGTGCACCTGGGCCAGCCTGGCCCCCCTCACTCCCACCTCGGCCTCCAGCTTGTGGGGGCCTGGGGGGCCAGGCGATCCCCACCTGCACACGTGGCCCCACCTGGGCCTGGGGCTGACCCTGCCACCCTCACCCTTCCCCCAACCATGGGACCACCCAAACCTGCACTCCTGGGCATCAGACCCCTCCCCCTAACCACACAACCACCCAAACCTGTGCTCCTGGGCATCAGACCCCTCCCCCTAACCACAGGATCACCCAAAGCCTGTGCTCCTCGGTATTAGACTCCTCCTCCCAACCACACAACCACCCAAACCTGCGCTAGTGGGCATCACATCCCTCTCCCATCCTCATGACCACCCAAACCTTAGTTTGTGGGCATCAGACCTGCAGAGACCACCCGGGACCTCGGGCAGAGCTGCCAGCACCTGCTTCTCCCCAGACCCCCAGGCCCATCGGACAGAGACACACACCACGGGGACCCAGGACACGAGCGGGTCCTCTGGTCCCTCCTGCAAGGCTTCCACCTCCCTGTCCTCCCCTCTCACCCCCCGAGGGGCCCCACAGACAGGCAGAGCCCCTGGGGACGCTGAAGCCTTTTATTTGAAGCCAGGAGAGGGGAGGGAGGGCTGGGCGAGAAAGCGGGGCAGGGGAGCAGGGGGTGGGGAGGCCCAGGGTCCAGGGGCTCCTCCCATGTCCCGCAGGATGGCGGGTCCTGATGGCGCTGCCGGGGGCTGCTGTGGAGCCTGGTGCCCCCTGCCCTGGAGAGGAGGGGAAAGGTCATGGAGGAAGGGGGCAGACGGGGTTCTCCTTGCCCCCAGGGCTGCAGCGTGGAGGGTGGAATGCACCTTCCACCGGGGGCACAGCTGGACGGGCACCATCCTGAGTTACCCAACAGTGAGCCCTGAGCACAGAGAGGGCGCCTATGTGTGGAGTGCAGCCCCGGAACAGACCCTGCAGGGCGGGGCCAGCCAGAGGGGCCCTCAGAGCAGAGACGCCGCCTCCTGGCCACGCGGGTCCCGCCTGCCTGCCCTGGGGAGCCTGGTGGACCCTGACACCCCACTGAACCGACCCTCGATTGCTTCAAGGACCACTCACCCTAGTCACTTTCAGGCTTGCAGCTTTCTGTAGAGACCAAGACAAACCCAGGAGTGAGAAGACTCCCCACACAGGGGCCCAGACCCCTCACCACCTGCAGCCCAGATGCGGGTCACGGAGACCCAGAGCGGGGCCCCCCGGGGCTCCCTGTGACCCATCACAGCGTTGATGTCTCCCCACGGAGGGACCGGGGAGAAGCAGGAGGGGGCAGAGGGAGGGACCCGGGGCATGAAGAGGACGCAGAGGGGACCCGGGGGTGCCGCAGGGCTGACCCCTCACCCGTCTGCTCAGGTGTGAAGATGTCCTCCGGAGACAAGCCCTTGCGCTGTGCGAATTTCTTAAAAGCCTCCAGAGCCTCTGGGTTCACGTCGGGATTCCTACCTGCAGGCCAGGTGCCTGGTGAGTCAGGCCTCGAGGGACACCCGGAAGGGCAGGAGGGGTCTGTCTGGAGTGGACGCCGAGCAGGTGCGGAGGAGACAGGCCCCTCCCAGCCAGAAGGTCCCGGGGAAAGAGGGGGGACAGCCCCAGGGGACACCCAAGTTCCTGGGGGCCTGGGAGGACACCCCAGGACAGATCCCAGAGCCACCTGCAGGATCAGGCCCCTGACCTGGAAGGGCTCCCCTCCCAGAGGAACTGCACTGCCCTCTGACCAGAGAACCCTGGCCTTCACCCCCGTGAGGGTCCCTGCCCCGAGAACTCCTCCATCAGCGTCTCCTGCCTCAGGAAGTGGGGCTCGGAATGTGCCTCCGGAGCGGTCTGTCGGGCCAGAGGGCACTGTCTGCCTGCACAGGCCCCTGGGCGCTCAAGGGCCAGCACGTGGGCCTGCGTGTGCCATGCCCTCAAGCGCTGCCCCTTCGGAGATGCAGAGGCCCTGGGCAGAGAAGGGCTGTTGCCGGGCGGCAGGGCCCCTGGGGCAGAGACGGGGCCAGGCCGGGAGAGGGGACTCACTCAAGAGCTTGGCTGCTCTGAACCTTCCCGCCTCGAACGGCCCTTCACAGTAAAACATGAGGTGGTCCTCTGCAGGCAGCTCCTCCACTTCCACGTGGGTCTTGCCCCTCGCTGCGGAGGGCCACGGGCCGGGCATGTTAGCAGAGTCCTGGCCCCTGGGTTGGCGGCGGTGAGGGGGCCCCGACTGCCATGCCCCCTGGATCTAGTCGCCTGCCCCCTGGTGCCCCCACCTGCCCTGAGCCCCAGCAGGGGGCTCCCCATCCTGACGGCCCCCTCTCGGCCACAGGGCCCGGCCTGGGGCTCCCGCTCTGAGGCCCCACCCCGCCGTCCCAGACTCACAGGCGGTGTAAGTGCCGGACCCGCTGGTCTTCTCCAGGACGACGTCCACGTCGTAGCAGAAGCCCCGGGTCCTGGAGGACACAGCCCCGTGCACAGGGGCCTGAGGTCCCCTCCGTCCTGGGGATGCTCGGGGCCCGCACCCTGCCCCTGGAGCAGCGCAGGGGACCCCGACTCCGGGTGGAGCCTTCTGCTCCTCCACCCCCGTCCCGGCAGAGCCCCGGCCCCTTCTTCAGAGTTCAGTGGGCGTTCAGCCTCTCCCCACACCTACAGGATGACGGGAGGACCCTGAAGGGGATGGGCTCGCAGCCGCTGCCCAGCCCGGCCTGATGAAGGGCCTCGGGCCCAGGAAAGCGGGGCCAGCGGGCAGCCAGGAGCAGCCCAAACACTGACCTGAGTGTTGTGGAGGCCCACACGTGGGTGTCGCTCAGGACGGAGAACGTGATGGGGAACACCCTGTCCCCTGTGAGGCCCTCGGTCTCCACGACGGCCGTGATGAACCACTTCCCCAAAACCTAGAATGCGCATGAGCCTGGCGGCCGCCTCCCCTCCTCCTCACCAGCCAGCCGCCCACGGCCAGCTCCCTCGACCCGACGCCCCCTGGAGCCCCTCAGACACCCGCAGGCTGCTCCCCCAGCACATCTGAGGTCCCCTCCTTCCAGCACCTTCCTGGGGTGCTGCGTGGGGCTGAGCACACGGGGCGGAGGCCCCCTTGGCCCCCAGTCTCCCAGCCCTGGCGGTCACTGTCTGTGGGGAGGGCCAGGGCCAAGCCCTACACCACGTCTCCCTCCTGACCCCGAGACGCTGGCCTCCGTGGATAGGGAGGGCTCAGCCCAGGACCCCCGACCCCCAGTCTCCCCCGGAGCCTCACATCCGGCCCCTGGAAGGACAGGTTGTCCTGGGCCTGCAGGGCCGAGGTCAGGCCGAGGGCGACGGTCAGAGTCAGGGCCAGGGTCCTCATCTCTGGGGCTCTGGGCTCACGCCGCAGGCAGGTCCTCTCACTGAGGCTCCGAGAGGCTCTGTGGGCCCTCCCTCAGCCGCCCTTTGTACCCCCAGCCCAGGGTCCCAGGGAGCTTGGCACAGAGCCCCCCCACCCCCACACTCTGCGGCCAGCTGGCAAGGGAACCTGTCATTTCCACCCACGGCTCATTAAGCTGCAGGGCCCCACGTGGTCTGTGGGGGGCGGAGGGCCATCCTGCAGCTGGGGCGATGGGAGGGGGCCTCTGGCCTCACCCTCAGCCTGCTCCCCTCTCCGAGTGCACCTCCCTCCTCCTGCAGGGTCTTCCGTGAGCCCGAGGTCTGACCCGCAGGGGAACAGGGCAGATAAGGAATGGGAGGCAGGCGTCCAGCTCAGTCCTGGCCTTGCCGCCCTGGCAGCAGGTTAGCCCTGTGGGCCCCCTGGCCTGCGACCTTCTGGCAGGATTCAGGGCTCCTCCACGACGGAGGAGGATTTGAGGATTCAGGGCTCAGCTTCCGCATGGCCTCCTCGGGGAGTGCTCCAAGGTACACCCCAACTGTGTCACATTCCCTGTGGATTGTCTGTGGAGAGCAGTTTTCATGTCCTGGGCCCCTGACATGAAGGAGGCGGAGAATGGTGGAAGCGTATTCCCTCCCAGTGCTGAGGCCCCAGGTCGGAGATCCAGGTGCCGGTAGGGCCGGCCTTCTGCCGTCTCTGGGGCGGGGGGTCCCTCCTGCCTCCTGCAGCTCCCGGCGGCCCCTGGCTTGTGGCCACAACCCCCGACCCTCCACTCCGTCCCCTCACGCCTTCTCCTACGTGTCTGTCTAGACACCAGCCCTGAGCTGCAGGGCGATCTCGCCTCACCATCGGTAACCCAGTCCCACCTCACAGGCCCACTTCTGTCAGTTCCCAGGCCCGGATGGGGTGTTTGGGGGCCGCCCACCCCCTGCCCTGGAGCTCCTGCCTGAATGACCCCACCGGTGTCTGTCCGCCTGTCTCAGCCCTGGGTGGGGAGCCTGCCCGCTTGTCCACAACTGCACGGGGGCACGGGGGACCCCACCCTCAGAGGGGCCGTCCGGCCTGCTCCCTCGTTGCAGCCCCTCGCCATGTCCAACTGCTCTCTGCGGTGTCCAGCTGTCTGCATTTCACAGCAGCCAGCTCAGGGACACAGCACTGGGCCAGGGCGGGGCCCCCTTCTCTTCCCGGGGACGGAGGAGGTTCTGGTCTTGGCATGCCTTCCTGGGACTTGGGGCTGACCGAAAAGGCAGCCAGGGCCACAGGTGGACCCTGGGCCCCCACAAAGGCACGTTTGTGCCGCACAGGGCAGGGCTTGCCCCCTCCCGCCACCACACACTCATGACCCTACCCTCTGGGGGCGGAACTGAACGTTCAGCTGGACCCACTAATTACCACAATTGCCATCCAAGGTGCCACTGAGCAGAGGCCTGCCCTCCCCAGGTGGTCAGGGGGCAGGCCCAGTGCCCTTTCAGGAGACAAGGAGGCAGGTCCGGCCTGTGTGACCCTCTCCCGGGGCCTGGCAGGACGGTACCCCCTGCCACGTCCTGGAGAGACAAGGTGTCCCTGGACCTGGGATACCCTGGCTTCTGCAGAGGCCTCTCAGCCTGGCCCACTGTCATAAGACGCCTGGACAGCCGGGCACTGGGCACCCAAGAGGCAGGGTTGGTCCACAGCCAGCTGAGGTTTGCTGGGAAATGGACAGAGGCTGGCAGGCCAAGCAGGCTCTGAGCCACCACCCCGAGGTAGATAAGAAGCCATTCAGTCCGTGTTTATAGACGCAGGTCCATGTGAGTGATGGACAGGCAGGCACATACGTCAGCAGGAGGCCCACGGGTTTTTGGACAAAGGTGTAACGGCAGTTCTAGGAGAAAGGATGACCTTCTCGACGGGCTGTGCTGGAGCCGTGGAGCCGCCGACGCCAGCCTGCACGTGGAGCAGTTCCGCGTCCGCCGCCCCTCAGCCTCGCTTTCCGAATTATCTCTGCCTTGACTGCAGCCTAATCTGCACTGGAAGCAAACAGACAATGAAGTCAACAAATGAACCTGTAATTGACGAGGCCGGCACCAAACCCACGCTCGGCTGCTCGAAAGGCCGGTACTCAAGCGCCGAGAGCTGGTGGGGAGGGAAAAGCTGCTTCACTCAGGAGGCCGGCAGCCTGGGGAGACGGCGGGCAGGGGCCCAGACCATCCCGAGCTGCTGGTTAGGAGACAGGCTTCAAAGGCCACGTGGGGAGGGGGCCGCAAAGGTGTGAACAGCTTGTGCTCGGCGCTCCAGATGGTTTCAGGGGTCTGGGGTCTCCGTGCTTGTGGTCAGCAGTTTCCATCTGGTGAGGGGTCGGCTTCCTGTAAAAACACCTTTAACGCGTGTGTCAGGCCTAAACTGTCCCCAGTCCCCTGGCCCAACAGTTGTTCTTGGTTCCTCCTCCTCACTTCCTAATCACCACGTCCAGAGCCAACCCTTCGAGAACCAGAGGAGGCCCAGGAGGCAAAAGCCAGGGACACGGGAGCTGGTTTGGGGTCTCAATCCCCCCTTTCTTTTGTACTTGACCATCTTGAGGGGGACTGGTTCAGGAAAAGACAGGGAAGAAAGTTTCGGATAGAGCTTAATTAGAAGCTTGACGAAGGGACTCGGTTTCAAACTGAGTGTTCAGATCAGTGCTTAAACCATCGCAGAGCAAACCCAGAACAGAGAGAGGAGGGATCGAACACGAAGAAGCCACAATCCTGCAAAGGAGATGCGAGAAAGCACCGCCTAAAGCCAAGCTGGGCTCCCCGGTGCCCAGTGGGTGAGAATCCGGCTGCCAGTGCGCAGGCACCGCTGCGTCCCCGACCCAGGAAAAGCCCACGTGCCCAGGGGCCACGCACCCCCCCGTGCTCCGCGATGAGAAGCCCACCCACCGCCACTGGAGAGCAGCCCCCACTCCATGCAACCAGGGACTGCCTCCACGCAGCAACAAAGACCCGGGGCAGCCCAGAAATAAGTGAGCAAGTAAACAGACGGTAAAAACGATAAGTAAACAAGGCCAATGCTGGTTCTCCAGGAGGACTGATGGACAAGATCAAGGAAGAGGCAACCCCGAGAGGCTCCTGTGAGCAGAGGCAAAGCGGAAGGTAACCCTTCAGATCCAGACAGCAGAGAATCCGAAGAACTGAGGCCTGGGGTCCCCGCGGGCGGCCTCCTGCCCCCACCCCACAATGCAGCTTTTAGGTGGGTGGCTGCTGGGACCACTGGTGGGTAAGACCTGGAGCCCAGAGCAATGCAGGACCAGGCAGGAGGTCCGTTGCACCTTCTCGGAGGGAGCACGACCCCCAGAGACCCCCAGGCTCTGTGCAGAAGGGGTGCCGCCCCACAAGCCCCATGTGCGCCGCCTGGAGCAGGCAGAGCTTTCTTTAATTTAAGTCTGAATTTGGCAATAAGGAGTTCATGATCTGAGCCACAGTCAACTCCCGGTCTTTTTTTTTGCTGAGTGTATAGACTTTCTCCATCTTTGGCTGCAAAGAATATAATCAATCTGATTTCGGTATTGACCATCTGGTGATGTCCATGTGGAGTCTTCTCTTGTGTGTTGGAAGAGGTGTTTGCTATGACCAGTGCTTTCTCTTGGCAAAACTCTGTTAGCCTCTGCCCTGCTTCATTCTGTACTCCAAGGCCAAATTTGCCTGTAACTCCAGGTATCTCTTGACTTCCTACTTTCGCATTCCAGTCCCCTGTGATGAACCATCTCCCTGGTGGCTCAGACAGTAAAGCATCTGCCTGCAATGTGGGAGGCCAGGGTTTGATCCCTGGTTCGGGAAGATCCCCTGGACAAAGAAATGGCAACCCACTCCAGTACTCTTGCCTGGAGAATCCCAAGGACAGAGGAGCCTGGTAGGCTATAGTCCATGGGGTTGCAAAGAGTTGGACACAACTGAGTGACTTCACTTTCCTTCTCCTTTCCCCTAGGATGATAAGGACATTTTTGGGGGGTGTTAGTTCTAGAAGGTCTTGTAGGTCTTCATAGAAGCATTCAACTTCAGCTTCTTCAGCATTAGTGGCTGGGCATAGACTTGGGTTACTGTGATATTGATGGTTTACCTTAGAAACGAACACAGATCATTCTGTCGTTTTTACCTCCACCTAAGAAAAGACGCTTACTCCTTGGAAGGAAAGTTATGACCCACCTAGACAGCATATTCCAAAGCAGAGACATTACTTTGCCGACTAAGGTCCGTCTAGTCAAGGCTATGGTTTTCCCTGTGATCATGTATGGATGTGAGAGTTGGACTGTGAAGAAGGCTGAGCGCCGAAGAATTGGACTGTGGTGTTGGAGAAGACTCTTGAGAGTCCCTTGAACTGCAAGGAGATCCAACCAGTCCATCCTAAAGGAGATCAGCCCTGGGTGTTCTTTGAAAGGAATGATGCTAAAGTTGAAACTCCAGTACTCTGGCCACCTCATGCGAAGAGTTGACTCATTGGAAAAGACTCTGATGCTGGGAGGGATTGGGGGCAGGAGGAGAAGGGGACGACAGAGGATGAGATGGCTGGATGGCATCACCGACTCGATGGACGCGAGTTTGAGTGAACTCCGGGAGATGGTGATGGACAGGGAGGCCTGGCGTGCTGCGATTCATGGGGTCGTGAAGAGTCGGACACGACTGAGCGACTGAACTGAACTGAATCTGAGCCGTCATGTCAGGGCCCCCAGGACCTCCAGACCCGTCCTTCCTGGCACAGAGGCAGCCCTGACCACAGGCCCCGGGCACTCCTCGCCCCAGGGCTTCCTCTGGGGCACAAGCTCGCTGGGAGCAGCGCAGGGACGGCCAGGCTGGTCCTCAGCCGACCGCGCCCTGCACTGGGGAGGGGGGAACCAGCTGAGTGAGCCCCGTGCAGGGTCTGGCTCTAGGGAAAGCCCACCTAAGACGCTATCCTGCTTTCCCCTCGCCGCGCCTCTGTGTTCAGAACCGGGTGAACGTCGCGAGTCAGCAGCGACGCGCCGCGCTCGCCGCCTGTCAGTGCGCCCTCTTCTGTCGGGATTGTGAAGTGCGGCTCCTTTAGTCAACGCTGAGCCGCTTCCAGAGGATGAGATGGCTGGAGGGCATTACCAACTCAAAGGACATGTCTGAGTAAACTCTGGGAGTTGGTGATGGACAGGGAGGCCTGGATTGCCGCAGCCCATGGGTCACAGAGTCGGACACGACTGAGCAACTGAACTGAACTGAACTGAGCCGCTTCCAGCCTGGCCAAGGGACCTCCCAGGGCTCCACACCTCCCCCAAGGAGCAATTACTAACTCTGGACAAAACGGGAAAACACCGATTTGAGGTGTTGGAGAGCCACCAGAGGCAGACCAGAGGGCTAGTGCTGCAGATCAGCCAGCCCCCGGAGGAAGGGAACCAAGGGCCATGGACCTGATAGCTGGGCTCCCGCTGCTCACCTGAGCTCAGCCCTGTGTCTGCCGCCAGGAGCAGGCAGAGTTCTGATAGGAAACCTGTGCCCTGGCGGCTTGAAGAACTTGCTGCTGAGCTCCTGGGCTCCACCCTGGGGTGATGCCGTGAGCCACGGACAAGAGGTGCCGGCAGACCCCCAGGGGAAGGGGCTGCAGTGCGACCCCTCTGGGCCCCTCCCCAGATGGGCCCCTCCCCAGATGGGCCCCTCCCCAGATGAACCATCTGGGAACCCCATGCCCGCAGGCTGCCCTTTGGAGCTGAGCAGGCCCCTGTGAGCCCCGAGTGCGGCAAAGCCGAGTGACCGCGCCAGAGGCGCCCCCGCACCCACCGCAGATGACCTCGGGGCTGGCGCTGCGTCCCCAGCTGGGCGTCCGGAGGGCCTGCCATGTGGAGACCCTCAGACACTGGGTAAGACCCCGGCTCCCTTCTGAGACCGGGGAGCCAGGCCCAGGTGTGGTGGGTCGGCTCGGTGCCATCCTGGCCACTGGGAGCCGCGGCCGGACACAGGCAGTTCCCCTTCCCGAGCGGCCGGTAACGCCCGCACTTCACACCTGCCCATCGGGCTCTCCCGTTCCGGGCCCCACGACTCCAGCCCCTGGCCATGCTGTCCCCAGCGCAGCCCCAACGCGCCCTGCCCAGCAGCCTCTATGCTCAGGGCTGTCAGAGCCCTGTCTCTCATCTCCGAAGCTCACTGCCTCGTGGATGCCATCAGAGTCTCTAAATCTTATAGAAAACACCAAAAATCCCCCCAAAGCTGTCTGAACAAGTTGACGTGTGGTGATTCGCCTCTGGGGCTGTAACTCACCTTCCCAGACCTGCCCAGGCACGGACCTGGGGTCCTCCTCCCAACAGGCTGGGGGCCCCACCCCGGCCCCCACATCCCTCCCTGCCTCAGGCCCCTCCGAGGGACCCCAGAGACAAGCAGAACCACCAGGGACACTGAAAGTCTTTATTTGAAGCCAGGAGAGGGTGGGGAGCTGGGAGGGAGGGGTGCAGCGGCCCGGGTCCCAGGAACAGGCTCCTTCCTCGTCCTGCAGGGCGGACACTCTGGAGGCGCTGCCCGGGGGCCGCCGTGGTGCCTCGGTGCCCCCTGCCCTGCAGAGGAGGGGGCGGGTCAGCATGCCAGGACCGGGGAGGGGGAGTGTGCTCCGAGTGCTGCGGCGGGGGGCATGGGGCCCTCAGGGAGCTCTGGGCAAGCGAAGAGGGACCTTCCATTAGGGCGCCTTCAGGCTCCAAGCCCACGTGTGGGAGTGTGAGAAAGCGACTTCGAGCCAGCGAGGGCAGAGGAGGAGCGTGACAGCATTCTGGACTCGGATTCTGCTCACACCTGGGCAGGTAACCTTGGGCACGCTGCTGGCTGAGACCACCCTCCCAAGGGACCCGCTGCCAGTGAGGGACCTGGGGGTCGGGGCTTTCTGCATGGGGCGCCCCAGCTCCAGGCCTTCTAAGCAGCTCATTGGGAAACAGTCACGGTGACCCATTGGGATGCGGAGGGACTTCACACCTGCTGGCACGCACACGGGGGCCAGGGGCACCAAGCAGCAGATGGCCTCCCCCCTGCAAAGGGGTTTCCCCACTGCCCAGGACTGACACTCCGAGCCCGTCTGAAGGCGCTGCCAGGGGCTGGGTGAGCCCAGGAGCAGACGCCCCACCTGCCTGGCCCAGGTTGGGTCTCCTGCCAGGCGGGAGCAGGCCTGGGGGGTCGACCATATGGTTGCTCAAAGCCCCAGGGACCCCAAGACCCCAAGTGTGTTCTACAGCTGTTCACTCACCCTAGTTTCCTCTGGGAGAGCAAGTTTCTGTAGAAAAAGGAAGCACATTTCAGAAGACCCCAGGGAATCCCTTAGCCCAGGGCCCTTCCATCAGCCAGCATGTCACGTGACCCCAGCGAGGACGGAGCCCCATTCGCTGCGGCCTGTGCTCATCAGCTCTGCCGACGGCCCCGCCGCGGGCACCAGCCAACAGCCGGCGCCTGTGGGCTTCTCACCGCTCTGCAGGGGCCTGAAGATCTCCAGGTTCAACTTTTTGGCTTTTGCGAACTCCGTGAATTCCTCCCAGGCCTCCGGGCTGTTCTCCGGGTTTCTTCCTGTCGGTGAAACCAGAAGATGGACAGTGGGGTGAAGGGTACAACTAAGAGTGGCCACCTCGGTCCCGGCCGGGGTGGGGGGGGGCAAGTGGCCGCCTCGGGCCAGAGAGTGAGCGGCCGCCTTGGCCAAAGGGCTGGACCCACAGGCCCTGGGCCGGGCGGAGAGCCAGGCTGGAGAAACAGGTCCACCCAGGAGTCTCGGGGGCATGGGGCACCCACGCAGCCGGCCTCAGCGGGGTAGGAAGTGCCCTCGGCAAACACCCTGAGGATAGAAGGTCTGCCCGGGAGGGAGTCCACGCCGGCCCCTGAGCTGACGCCCACTCTGCTCCTGGCCACAGGGACCCTCCATGACCCGTGGGACCTCCTGTCCTCGGGCAGGAAGGTCCTGACGCTCCAATGCCTGCCTGAGCCTCGTCCCCGTAATGAAGCCCCAGGAGCTGGAATTTCCTTCCCGCTCGAGCTCCATGCAGACACCGCTGTCCCACCGAAGGCACCCCCGAGGAGCGGAGCCGAGGGTGATGCCGCAGGGAGTTGCCTGGTGAGCGGCCAGGCCCGCCCCCGACACTGACGCTGGCATCCTGCGCCCACCGCGTCCCCCACGGACACCGAGCCGCAACGTGGGACCTGCTGCTTCCTCGGGGGCTTCTCCTGAGCAGAAGGCACAGGGAAAGGGGGCAGGAGGGGCTTGGCAGGGCTGGGACGCGGGACCCTCACCCAGAAGCCTCGCCACACGGATCTGCCGTCCGTCCAGCTCGCCTTCGCAGTACAGGATGAAGTGGTCTTGCGCCCGCAACGGCAAGATGAACACCTCGTGTTTGCCCCCATCTGCGGAGGGCAGCACACGGTCCTGAGCAACCAGGCCCCTCCAGAACTGCCTGCCCAGGGTCTCCACCCCGGCCAGACCCCCAGGCCCTGGGCCCCCAGCTCCCAGGAGGGGCCCTGCCCAGGAGGTGGTCACCCAGTGGGCGGATCCCAGGGGCTTCAGGGGGTCCAAAGAGGCTAGAGCCGGTGGAGCTTCAGCTCTGCTCCAGCAGGAGCTCGGACCGGCCAGCCCCTCTGGATGAGTCCATCACACCTGGACACGGCGTCAGCTGTTCTCACCTCTCAGGCAGACTGACCGGTGGGAGGAGTCCCCGGGCACTTAAGGGGGCGCAGAAAGGAGTGGGGCTTCTCTGGCTGAACGCTCACCCCCAGAAACGTGCTGGGACCCACCTACCCCCCAGCCCCATCCTGGGGCTCCAGGACTCACAGGCCGTGTATCTACTGGGATCGTTGGTTTGCTCCAGGACCAGGCCCGTCTCCTGGCACTGACCGTCAACCCTAGGACACAGAAGCCATGCCCTGCTGATGCCCGGGGTGCGGCCACCTTGGAAGCCCAGCCCAGCCCGGGCACCGCGTGCCCCGCTCCACCACAGCTGCCTGCAGGCCTGGGCCCGAGGCAGCCCCGGGAACGTGGCACTTCTCCTGCCGAATCCAGGCACCGCGGGGCCTTCAGCATCTCACGCGGCAGCTGCTCAGGCCTCCCAGCCCTGCCCCGCCACTCACCCATCTGGGACCTGTCCCTGCACTGGGTCCCCAGTAAGGCAGTGGCCCCTCAAAGCTGTCCAGGGCTGAGCGTCATTTGAGGGGTAGGGACGGACCCCAGTGTGGGCTGCCCATCCCCCGACGCCGCTCTCCTGCTGTGGGGAGGGGTCCGCAGGGAGGCGGGAGGCGGCTCTCACCGCAACGTGACTTTGGCCTCCAGGTCACCCCCCTCCAGGACGCTGAAGGTCATGGCCGTCACCAACTCCTGATTCTTTCCGGGAACGTCCTGGTCTGTGGTCACGGCCTTCAGATACCACTTTCCTGACACCTGGAGAGAGCTGCCTGCCGTCAAGGCTCAGGCTCAGCACCCGTGCCCCGCTCAGCAGCCCCGGACTCTGCTGCACGCCCGGGCTGGAGCACCGTGTGTCTCCCGCCTCCCACCCTCAGCAGATGCCCGGCACCCTTGCCGGACCCACCCCAGGTGGGCTCAAGCCCCACAGGGCCCCCGGGACCGTGGGCACCCGGGCCTGTTTGTCTCAGACCCCTGTCGCTCAGTTTAACCACAGCCTCGAGGGCAAGGGTTGGTGCCTCTCCCAGGGGCCCCTCCAGCTGCCCCAGCTCCATCTGAGCCTCACATCCTCAGTCCAGCTGTCCAAGACCGGAGCATCCTGGGCCTGCAGGGAGGCGACAAGGCCAAGGGTCAAGAGCAGGGCCCTCATCTCCTGGGGTCTGCACGCACAGCCGCCGACAAGTCACTCACTGGGTGCAAAGAGGCTGTGCCAGCCACTCAGGCAGTGGCCTTTTATGTCCCACGGCCCAGGGTCCCCGCGGAACTTGGCAGAGACCGTCAACCAATCCCTTCCTGGCCATAACCTGTGGCCAGTTCTGCGGTGGAGCAGATAAAGGTCACTATTGTTGATGTTGCTGAACAACCCTCGCTGAGCCCCTCGAGCCATCACGGGGCTGCCCAGGCTGGAGGCTGGGCTTTGCAGGTCCATCCACGGGGAGGGGGGCCAGGTGAGGGAACCTCACGATGCCAGTGCCAGGGTGACACGCTCGCTGCCAGGGAGGATGTGGCTCGCGTCAGAGAATGTCCCCGAGCGGCTTCTCAACCTCAGATTCAGCGCCAACCACTGCGTGACTACAAGCGCACAGCTAAGGGGGTGCGTGCACTCCTGACAAGACGCGCTGTAAGTGGGCACTTCGATGCCCCTTCCTGCTCCACACAGATCAGCGGTGGATCAGACGCGGGGGGGACCCAGACAGACACACGCATGGACACATGTACACACGTGTGTGTACTCACACACTCATTCAGACACATTCAGACACACGGAGCCGATTCAGACACACACACAAACACACAAGTCACTCAGATGAAGACCTCACTCAGAAACTCACTGAGCCACACACACACACAGTCACTCAGACACACACCACACAGGCACACACTCATCCGCACACATATAGACACACTCACACACACGCACACATACATACACTCACTGAGACACACAGACCCACACACGGACACGGTCACTCAGACACACACTTATATAGCACAGGGGCACACGCCGATTCACACAGGCAGACACGGAGATGCAGTCACATTCAGTCAGATGCACGCATTCAGACACACATCCTGACACACACACTCTCAGACACACATGCACACGCAGACTCCCTCACGCAGACACACGCACTCAGACAAAGATAAAAGTGAAAGCGTCATCGCTCAGTCATGTCTGACTCTTTGCAACCCTGTGGACCGCAGCCCACCAGGCTCTTCTGTCCATGGGATTCTCCAGGCAAGAATACTGGAGTGGGTTGCTAAGCCTTCCTCCAGGGGATCTTCCTGACCCAGGGACCAAACCCAGGTCTCCCACATTGCCGGCGGGTTCTTTACCGTCTCAGCCTCCTGGGAAGCCCCAGGCATAGATACACACACTCAGTGGACAGTGTGACTGCAGCCAGGAAATTAGAAGATGCTCCTTGGAAGAACAGCTATGTCAAGCCTAGACAGTGGTTTAGAAAGCAGAGACCTCACTTTGCCGACAAAAGTGCATACCGTCAAAGCCATGGTTTTCCCGATGGTCATGCCTGGATGTGAGAGCTGGACCATAAAGAAGGCTGAGTGCCGAAGAATTGACGCTTTCAAACTGGGGTGTTGGAGAAGACTCTTGAGAGTCCCTTGGACTGCAAGGAGATCAAACCAATCAGTCTTAAAGGAAATCAACACTGACTATTCTTTGAAAGGACAGGTGCTGAAGCTGAAGCTCCAATACTTTGGCCACTTGGTGTGAAGAGTCGACTCATTGGAAAAGACCCTGATGCTGGGAAAGACTGAGGGCAGGAGGAGAAGGGGATGACAGAGGAAGAGATGGTTGGATGGCGTCACTGACTCAGCAGGCATGAATTTGAGCAAACTCCAGGCGATAATGAAGGACAGGGAAGCCTGGTGGGCTGCAGTCCTTGAGGTCGCAGAGAGTCAGACACAATTTTGCAACTGAACAGGTAGAGTACAGGTGGTGACGACATTTGTCAAGAGAACATTGAGTAAATGGAGCTTGTACGAATGTAGCTCCCTGCCTCACACCACATACAGTTAAGTCCTGGTAGATTAAAGGACGTAAAGATGAAACGTGGACTTATAGAAAGGCATGGCAAGGCCTCGGTGCCACAGAGGAGGGTCCCACAGGCGCGCAGGACACAGACGGAGGAAGGGCAGCCCCCAGAAGCTTACCGCAAAGTACCCCCCACGGAGTCCACAGAGAGCCCTGCAAACAAGCTAGAAAAAGACAGCCAGCCAGACAAATACGGAGCAAAGATCTAGACAGGATGACGGCCAGGGTGTGAAAAGATGGAGACAGCAAGGAGCCCGGGTTCCGGGCATCTCCCCTGGGCATCGGGGGCTGCCAGGGTGGATGACCCGGGCCCTCGGCCAAGGCAGCCGAGTGACGGTGCTCCCTGTGCCGGCGCCACCTCGGACCGGCGCTGACCCCACAGGGCCCCTCCTTGCCCCTGCAGGGCTCCAGGGTCGCAGGGCTCTGTGAGTTAGCAGAAGCTGTCCCCCCACGTGCTGGGGGGCACGGGCAGTGTGGGGTTCGTGGGGCACGTTAGGTCACAGTCGCTTCACTGTGGGGCTGAGCTCAGCTGACTCCTCCCACCCTCTGGACGGGAGCACCGGCTGCCTACTCCCGCGACCCCGGCCAAGGGCACAGCATGTGAAGGTGGGCAGGGGGGCGTGGAGGGCAGGTGAGTTTTGTTCTGCCTGAGGCCGGAAGTGAGTCTGGGGTCACATCCCTAACGTGAAGAGTCGAGGTCCAGTCTAAATGCCACCCCCCACCGTCCAAAGTTTCTTCATAGTGGGACCTGCGTAAACTCACCACGCAGTTTTACGCTTTTTTTAAAATTAGAGACGTTTTTCTAATTGAAATATGGTTGATCTGCGACGCTGTGTGAGTGTCCGGTGTCGAGCAGAGGGTTGCTGCATGTAGACACTCTGTTCAGACTCTTGTCCCCTGTAGGCTGTTGCAACGTGCTGAACACAGCTCCATGTGCTGTGCGGCAGGGCCTGTTGCTTCCTGCGCGCGTAGCAGTGTGCATGCTCTAATCCCAAAGCCCTGGTTCACCCTAGCCCACTGTCCCGCGTGGCAGCCAGCAGTTTCCTTTCTACGTCTCGGAGTCGGTGCGTGTTTCGTAAATGAGTCCATTTGTGCCATTCACATGGATTCCCGTCTGACCGAGCTCACTTAGCGAGGTCATCTCTCCGTCCGTCCCTGTTGCTGCAGACGGCGTCACCCCGTGCTCTCTGCGGCCGTGCAACGCTTTGTGTGTGCGCGGCCCTCTTCCTCATCCACTCATCTGTCGACGGGCACAAGGTTGCTTCCTTGTCTTGGCTGCTGTAAATAGTGCTGCACTGAACGCTGGGGCCCATGTAGCCTTTTGAATTTTAGTTTTCTCCAGATACACGCCAGCCTTATGCTGTTTCGATGGTGACCACATGGTCGATCAGAATCCGTGTCTTAAAGCAGAACCACAACGCGCAACGAGTCTGGAAGCGGCCGTCGGAGCGGCGGCTAAACGGGCAGGAGGAGTCTGACGCAGGTGTGCCACGGGGTAGCTCATCAGAAAGGCTTTTCTTGGAGTTGGCACTTACCAGCTTTTTTAATGTGTAAGTTTTCTGGGTTGCTTCTCCCTCCGATGAATGCTTATCCTCCTGTCCAACCTGGATTCATAATTCTTGTTATTTTTGCCCTCCGTCCATCGCATCCATCTGTCCCTGCTGGCAGCCTCCCCGACAGCTCCAGGGTTGACGCCACCCCCACCTGCCTGAGCTCGGGCCTGTCCTTGCCCCGCTGCTGGCCTGCAGGGGAGGGATCCGGAGGTTCAGGCCGCCGCCTCCCCATCCCGGGGTCCCTGGCTCCCCCAGGGCTGGACTCCCACAGGCCCCGTGCCCACAGCCCGCCCCGGCTGAGCAGGTCCAGCTGGTGGCTGGGCTGGTCTGCACACTTGGCCACGGGCAGCCTCCAGGAAAGGTCATGCATGTTTGCGTTCTGGCTGCTTCTCCTCCTCGGGCTCCACTGAGGCCCCAGGCATGTTTGAACAGCGGGCAGCTTTGTCCACCGATGAGCCGCGTGTCAGGGTGAACAGACAGAAGTGCCTGGAGGCCTCTTGGACCCATGTCCTCCCGTCTCCTCTGCCAGGTCCAAGCCAGAGGATGTGGTTCCTGGGAGGTTTGTGAGCCTCCCCTCTGCGCCCCAAGCCCGGGGGAGCCTCCTCGGCTCCTCACACCCGCGTCCCAGAGCAGATCCAGGAAAGGGGGCTTCTGGAGGCAGGCCTCTCTGGGTTGTTGGCACCCAGGGGTCACATTGGACCCCCTGGTGCGGTCAGCTTGGGGGTCTCAGCTCTGTGAGGAGCTGGCCCTTCGTGGGTGCCCTGTCAGCCACCCCCACCCCCATGCTGCCCACAGCATGGCCCTCGTCCCTGGCTCACCGGGGACTCACCCAGATGCCCAGCAATTCGGTCTCATTTCTTCCCTTCTTCGGTTTGGCAAGCCCTTGGTTGGAACTGCCCATGGGATGGTCCCACCACATACCAAGTACCAACAGAAAAGCTGCCCTCTGGACAAAAAGAGGATTTTTTTTTTTAACTCCTACTTTTGAGTTTTCAGCATTTTCTGATTCTCATGTCATCAGAATTCTTTAAAAAAGCTGCTCACGTTAAGTAGGAGGCAGACTGTTTGCACTGCAGTTGTGCGTTGTTTAAGGAAAAGGTGGAAGTTGCCTAGAATCTCTCCCCCGACGTGTTCCCCGGGAGTGTGATGGGGCTGTCGTCAGGCGCACGTTTAATCCGGGCTGATCAAATCCCTGAGGCGGCTGGGCGTTTTCTGTTGGTGATGAACACGGCTCTTCGGGGTTTCCCGGGGCACCGGAGAGGTGAGTGAGACAGTGTCCTCGGGCCACTGCAGGTAGTGTGGGGCTGGGGACCGTGTTGGTACCAGGAGTCAGGGCCCCGCTGGGGTGCTGGTAGCAAACTCAGGCCCACCCCCCCACCCCAGGGTGCTGACCACCCCCACCCTCATCTCCAGGGTGAGCCTGATGGGTCTACAGTAACCCATCCCTGGGCTGTGTCATCGTTCGGGACCCTGGGGAAAGCACCCAGGTGCCTAGGGGCATCACGGAAGGCTGCCCAGGGCTTAGGGTCCAGCCACGCAAGCTGGCACGCTCCCAGTGGAGTCAGCGGGGTGAGACGAGGCGTGATGATGGCTCAGACACTGAGCATTCGGGCATCGACACCATGGGCTGAGGGTGATGTGGGAGTGACATGGGGTGGGCACCGAGGGTGACGGGGCCGCCAGGCAGCCAGGGTCGGGCGGGCAGGGCTCCCCACAGGTCAGCCAGGGCAACGCTGCTGTTGGCTTCCAGCCACAAGGAAGCGGCCCGAGAACAAGGCAACAGGAAGCGCCTCTGCAGCAAGTGACCTTTGCAGCTGCAGAGGAGCCGCGCCTTCTCTCCCAGCGTCGCCACCTTCCCTCCAATGCAGCTCACCGCACCCGTGTGCAGCACCAGGCAGCGGCCGTCCTGGGTGGGCTGGAGTGGGGGGCTGACCTGCAGCCCCGCACTGACCCCCAGAGTGGGCCAGCTGGACCACTGGCTTACAGGGCCAGTTCAGTGACCACCGTCTTTCCATCCTAAGAAAGCCAGAGCTCTCTCTGCAGCCCAAGTTTCAGGGTTCCGTCTCCTCTGCTTGGGGGGGAACAGGGGATGTTGTAGGTTGTGGTTGAAACCACCCCAGACAGAGTGAGACGGGTGCAGTCTGGTGACACACCTCATCGTGAACCCTGCTCCAGCCGCCAGCAGTGGGAGCATGCTTGTAAAAACGGCTGGTTTGTTTCTGGAGATAAGAGTAAGTCTTCTCTCCTTCCTTTGCCTCCGACAAGGGCTAGAAGCACTCTGCAGTCAAGTCTGACTCCCTTGTTACGTGTACTTTTAACAACAGCTTTCTACATACACTTTAGATGCCACGGTGTTTATTCACGCCATGATATTGTTCATCCATGTGGACAAGTCAGGGATTTTTAGTACATTTCAGGCGCTGTGCAGTTCAGTTCAGTTCAGTTCAGTCGCTCAGTCGTGTCCGACTCTTTGCGACCCTATGCACCGCAGCTCGCCAGGCCTCCCTGTCCATCAGCAACTCCTGGAGTCCACCCAAACCCATATCCATCGAATTGGTGATGCCATCCAGTCATCTCATCCTCTGTCATCCCCTTCTCCTCCTGCCCCTAATCCCTTCCAGCATCAGGGTCTTTTCAAATGAGTCAGCTCCTCTCATCAGGTGGCCAAAGTACTGGAGTTTCAGGTTCAACATCAGTTCTTCCAATGAATACCCAGGACTGATCTCCCTTAGGATGGACTGGTTGGATCTCCTTGCAGTCCAAGGGATTCTCAAGAGTCTTCTCCAACACCACAGTTCAAAAGCATCAATTCTTTGGCACTCAGCCTTCTTCACAGTCCAACTCTCACATCCATACATGACTACTGGAAAAACCATAGCCTTGACTAGAAGAACCTTTGTTGGCAAAGTAATGTCTCTGCTTTTTAATGTATTATCTAGGTTGGTCATAACTTTTCTTCCAAGGAGTAAGCGTCTTTTAATTTCATGGCTGCAGTCACCATCTGCAGTGATTTTGGAGCCCAAAAAAATAAAGTCAGCCACTGTTTCCACTGTTTCCCCATCTATTTCCCATGTAGTGATGGGACCAGATGCCACGATCTTCGTTTTCTGAATGTTGGGCTTTAAGCCAACTTTTTCGCTCTCCACTTTCACTTTCATCAAGAGGCTCTTTAGCTCCTCTTCACTTTCTGCCATAAGGGTGGTATCATCTGCATACCTGAGGTTATTGATATTTCTTCTGGCAGTCTTGATTCCAGCTTGTGTTTCTTCCAGTCCAGCGTTTCTCATGATGTACTCTGCATAGAAGTTAAATAAGCAGGGTGACAATATACAGCCTTGATGTACTCCTTTTCCTATTTGGAACCAGTCTGTTGTTCCATGTCCAGTTCTAACTGATGCTTCCTGACCTGCATATAGGTTTCTCAAAAGGCAGGTCAGGTGGTCTGGTATTCCCATCTCTTTCAGAATTTTCCACAGTTTATTGTGATCCACACAGTCAAAGGCTTTGGCATAGTCAATAAAGCAGACGTAGATGTGTTTCTGGAACTCTCGTTTTTTCAATGATCCAGCAGATGTTGGCAATTTGATCTCTGGTTCCTCTGCCTTTTCTAAAACCAGCTTGAACATCTGGAAGTTCACGGTTCACGTATTGCTGAAGCCTGGCTTGGATAATTTTGAGCAGTACTTTACTAGCGTGTGAGATGAGTGCAATTGTGCAGTAGTTTGAGCATTCTTTGGCATTGCCTTTCTTTGGGACTGGAATGAAAACTTATCTTTTCCAGTCCTGTGGCCACTGCTGAGTTTTCCAAATTTGTTGGCATATTCTTGCCGGGGTCCAACTCTGGTGGATCCAGGGTAATTCAAAGGGGAGATGGAGTTGGCGTCCTAGGAAAAAGCTATTTAATTAGAAATATAAAGAGAGCTTAGAAAAGAATAGTGCAGTAGGAAAATAAGTGGAGAAAAAGGTGTTGAATGACTTGGTTTACGTGGAAAACCAATAAAACTCCAAGACAAGGAGTTTGCACCATCTACGTAGGCCACCGGCACCCGCTTGAATAGCGGAGGGTGCCCCGCCTTGGGTTCCCTCTCTCGTGGGTCTTAGAAGCCCAGGCAAGTAAGTAGACATGGCGAGCCTCCACGCTCCAGATGGGAATTCAGCCAGAAAAGAAGAGAAGGAGAAAAGACCACTCAGGGGAAACCAGTCTTTCCAGGAACTGGTCCGTTTTCTTTATTTTCAGGTTTGCTTATATACTTTTTGTTATACATAGAGATAGAATACAAAGTCACACGGGGTCAGCAGACCTGACCTTTATCAAAATCAGGTGCTTCATATAAATGTATGCAAAGGCCTTAGGGGCTTTACATCATCTTCTGGCCATGAGGCCTGCTGACATTTTATGGCCCTTTCTTTCTGATAACGGTCAGTCAACCAGAAAACCTATTCTTTCCAGGGGTGATTTTTTTTCTTAAACCAGGCTCCACCCTCCGAAGGCACCAGATAAAGTTGCATTCCTATAGGGCGAAGGTGCAGGGGGCTACAATCGAGAAAGGAATTTACTTAGCCTGAGGTTTAACGTGATTAATCTTAAAGGTTAATACTTATTTCTCCTATATGCTAGTTGTATTCATTAATGTGTATAAGGGCAGGGGATATGGAGACTTAGCAGTAAATATTGGCCCAACAAATGAAAAACGCTTCACCCATATAATTCCTAATCAACCCACTGTACTATACTAATAATTTTCTAACTTCTCAAAAGAATCTGTATTTAGAAAGTTTAAAGCATCTCATGCCTCTCACAGTTGGGAGGCTGTGAACAATCACATGTGGCCGGACCAGCCTGTCAGGCAGGCTAGAGAACCTTCAGAGGAGTCTGTGAACTGAAACACTCTTGTCACGCCCAGGAATTTTATTAGCTGTGCTCTAAGTTAACTCCTTCTCCGAGAGAGGTGGGGGGGCGGCCCCCGTAAAGTCTGAGGCGTAGGTGAGAGGATAAAGCAGCAAAGTAGACAGACTCTGGTTTTGGGGGTAGATGCTCAGGAACAGGGGGTCTCCTGAGGCTCGATCCCGCCTTTGCATATGCCAAGCCTCCTTCCTCATGACCTTTGCCACGGGCAGAGCTCCTCACGCTAGCTCCCAGCAAAACTGACCTTTTCCAGTCCTGTGGCCACTGCTGAGTTTTCCATATTTGCTGGCATATTGAGTGCAGCACTTTCACAGCGTCATCTTCCAGGATTTGAAATAGCTCAACTGGAATTCCATCACCTCCACTAGCTTTGTTCGTAGTGATGCTTTCTAAGGCCCACTTGATTTCTCATTCCAGGATGTCTGGCTCTAGATTAGTGATCACACCATCGTGACTATCTGGGTCATGAAGATCTTTTTTGTACAGTTCTTCCGTGTATTCTTGCCACCTCTTCTTAATATCTTCTGCTTCTGCTAGGTCCCTACCATTTCTGCCCTTTACTGAGCCCATCTTTGCATGAAATGTTCCCTCGGTATCTCTAATTTTCTTGAAGAGATCTCTAGTCTTTCCCATTCTATTGTTTTCCCCTATTTCTTTGCACTGATCGCTAAGGAAGACTTTTTTATCTCTCCTTGCTGTTCTTTGGAACTCTGCATTCAAATGAGTATATCTTTCCTTTTCTCCTTTGCTTTTTGCTTCCTGTCTTTTCACAGCTATTTGTAAGGCCTCCTCAGACAGCCATTTTGCTTTTTTACATGTCTTTTCCATGGGGATGGTCTTGATCCCTGTCTCCTGTACAATGTCACGAACCTCTGTCCATAGTTCATCAGGCACTCTATCTATCAGATCTAGTCCCTTAAATCTATTTCTCACTTCCACTGTATAATCATAAGGAATTTGATTTAGGTCATACCTGAATGGTCTAGCGGTTTTCCCTACTTTCTTCATTTTAAGTCTGAATTTGGCAATAAGGAGTTCATGATCTGAGCCACAGTCAGCTCCTGGTCTTGTTTTTGCTGACTGTACAGAGCTTCTCCATCTTTGGCTGTGAAGAAGAGAATCAATCTGATTTCAGTGTCGACCATTTGGAGCTGTGCAGCCTTCAGCAAAATCTACTTTTAGGACATTCTCATCGTCCCAAAAAGGTTCTGCTTGCCCACCAACCACCAAATGTCTGTCTGGGTCTCACGCCAGCCCCGGGAACCAGCCGTTGGCTCTCCAGTGCCAAGGGCTCTTATTGTGGACATTTCAGAGAGAGGGCCTGGCATGACACGTGGCCCCTCACAGGCACGGACCACGGGGGTCGCCTCTGGGAACTGTGTGTTCTTTGTTTCTTTTCAAAGTAGTGTCTTTACAGAGTCTGAGGATGACAGAGACGCGCTCGCTCCGTCGTGTCTGGCTCTGCGACCCCACGGACGGCAGCCCGCCAGGCTCGTCTGTCCGCGGGATTCTCCAGGCGAGAACACTGGGGTGGGCTGCATGCCCTCCTCCAGGGGATCTTCCCGACCCAGGATCGAACCCACCACCTCAGGGATGTCACAGCTCTCTCTGGCCCTGGGATGCGAAGGACGGGGTTCCAGTTTACGGTCTCTTTCCTGCTTGCTACATTTTCCCCGTTTTCATTTCGGCCAAGGCGAAACCCAGTGCTTCTGTCCCTGGTGTGACGCTGAGGACACTAGAAGGACTTCATTTTATACATCTCATCGTTAATCCATCTGGGATTTCCTTTTCAAATAACAGAAACGCTATTTCAAATTTAAAAAAGAAAACAAAAATCAACTACTCCCCTCTTAAAAATGTGGCCGACACAGAAAGCGACCTTGTATGAGTCCATTCATAGGAAGCGTCCAGAACAGTAAAGACGGGCAGAAAGCACCAGAGGTTGTCAGGGGCTGGGGGAGCAGCCGGGAACCAGGCGCTCTGGGTTGGGGTCTCCCTCTGCGGACTGAAGGCTGCATATAATCAAGAATGGACTTGACGCTCATCCGCGGCTCAGTTTAAGTGATGCAAGGCGATATTTTATTAGTTTTAATTTAGAGCCTAAAATATAAACCACTATTAATGTGAGGGAATACAATTTTTTTCTAAAGTGGGGGAAGGGAAGGAAAGTTCTGGGGCCAGGGAGCAGGTAGACGGTGTGGGTGGAGCCACCACTGAGGGTGGTTCCAGAGCCCATGAGGGGCCAGCACTGAGGGTGGTTCTCCCTGCGGGGGTGGCGCGTCCCAGCCACTCAGACCCCAAGACTCCGACTGTCCGTCCAGACCCGGGGCTACCCTCCCCCTCCTCCCAGATGCTCTCCTCCCCAGCTCTCTCCGGCCACCCCAGCTCCCGCCTCACCTGCCCTCTGGCCGAAATCTCTTCCTCCTCCGATTCTCTGACATCCCCCCATCCCTACTCACTGTTCGGAGTGTGCAGGGCTGGCCGCACCTCTGACCCCAGCTCACTGCTCCAAGCGTGCAGGGCTGGCCACACCTCTGACCCCAGCTCACGGCTCCAAGCGTGCAGGGCTGGCCACACCTCTGACCCCAGCTCACTGCTCTGAGCATGTAGGGCTGGCCGCCCCTGTCTTTCTGGTCATGGCACCGGTGTCCCGTGGAGCCTTGTAGACCTCCAGGGCTCCCGGCCCACCCCCAGGACCCTGACTCAGTTCCCTGGAGAGCGCGCTCTTCTCTCAGGTGGACTTGCTCACCTGCTCTCGTCCACCTGCCCCTCCAGGCCACGAGCTCCTGCAGGGCAGGAACCATCTGTCATGTCAGCACCACCCCCAGGCCCGACATGGCCCCTGCTCTTCGTGCTGGGGAGGCAGTAGCTGAACCATCAACAGAGGGTCTCAGAGCCCCCTCCCGCCTCCGAGCAGCTGACACTGTGGGGCTGGAGGCTAACAATAAAAGGTGCCTGTTCAAGTCAGAGGCAGGGGGACGCCCAGAATGACCCTGGGCTATCCTCCACGGAGCAGAGTGGGCACTGACCGCCCCCTCGTGGTCATCTCCAGCACTGCAGCCCCAGTCAGGAAAAGCAGAGACCAAATCCCTTGTTTGGGGTCCAGGTTCCCCGACCGCTCAGCGGGTAAAGAATCCGCTTGCAATGCAGGACACACACTGGGAAGATCCCCTAGAGAAGGGAAAAGGCCGCCCCCTCAATGCTCTTACCGGAAAAGCCCCATGGACTGAGGAGGCTGGCGGGGCATGACGGCAACTCAGCAAGGCAGCGGTTCCACCAGGGCCCATCCCCGAAGGAGCAGAGCCTGCCCACTCCTGGGCGAGAGGGACCCCAGCGCCTCCCTCGCCACCTGCCCCCTCCACTGTCCCCGTGCCCAGGTCACTCCGGAGGCCTCCTCACCCCAACCAGGGGTCCAAATGAGGACCCCCAGAGGCCAACAAGGAGGGTCTTGTCACTGGTCCCCGATGGATGGTCCAGTCCCTGCCCCCTTCTGCCCCGCCCAGGTCCCCAGTCCCCCACGTCCCCAGGCTGCCCCCTGCTCAGAAGGACCTCAGGGAGCAGAAAGCTTTTTCCAAGGACTCGGAGCACAGTGGGTCACGGATGGGGGAGCAAGGCCAACAGACTCTCCTGCAGTCTTATGGGGCCTCCGGGACCACCCCGTCTAAGCAACCCCTCTACACGGGAGTAAGCTGAGGCCTCCTCTCCTGTAGCCCCTCCACGCTGGGGAGGAGCCTCATCCTAGTTCCCGGGGCCCAGAGTGGTGGACACAGAACGCCAGACCCTGTCTTCCCCAGGCCTCTCTAGGGATGGCCCAGGGGGCACCCTGGCGACCTCCTTCCCATGCTATGGGCCAGGCAAGTTGCTGGGGGTCACTATCTCTGTCCCCAACCTCCTCCTCCTCACCCCTCTCCCCTCCCACCATGTGCACACCCCTCTGACCCCCAGCAGGACAGTCAGTGAGTGTGAGCGTGTGTGTGCAAGCACGCACCTGCGCCCCCGTGGGTACGCCGAGAGGAATTGGCCCCCTCCTGGGCAGGGGTCCTCCAGGACCTGAGGAACTCTCATCCCAGAGGAAACCCGCGGGGAGGGGTGAGGCCGGCTGGGGGAGGGGTGAGGCCGGCTGGGGATCAAATCTAGGAGGACGCTGTTAAAATGCAAGGAACAGAACCCAATCCTGCGCCACGGTGAGACCCAGCCTCAGGGTGCCAAGCAGACCAAGATCCTGCAATGCTGTTGTTGGTCCAGGAAGCACTAAGGCTCCAGGGAGGCCTTCGAGGTTCACATAAGGGCCCCTCGGATGTTTGAGGCTGCTGCTAAGTCGCTTCAGTCATGTCCGACTCTGTGCGACCCCAGAGACGGCAGCCCACCAGGCTCCCCCATCCCTGGGAGTCTCCAGGCAAGAACACTGGAGTGGGTTGCCGTTTCCTTCTCCAATGCATGAAAGTGTAAGTGAAAGTGACGTCGCTTAGTTGTGTCTGACTCAGGGACCCCATGGACTGCAGCCCACCAGGCTCCTCCGTCCACGGGATTTTCCAGGCAACGGTACTGGAGTGGGTGCCATTGCCGACCGAGCGCTCCCAGATTCTAACCATCAAACCTGGAGAAAGACAGGTTTCCTGAGGAACCATGGGTGGGGCCCTGGGCACCTGGGGTACGCTGGAGGCAAACACATGGAAAACCCTACAAGCCTCGCAAGCGCCTCGCAGCTGAGCCTGGCGCAGGGCAGCCTTGGGCCGACCCTCCAGGCTGGAGATGGGCTGAGGGCTGTGCCCACCTGGCACATGTCCCCACGCCTCCTTCAGAGGTGGCCGAGCACGTGAAAAAGAAGCGTCTTTGAGGACAAGGCGTGGAGCCTCAGAACCAACGCTCCTGGGACCCCCACCCCCAGAGGGGCCACCCTTCCTCCTTCCAGGACGGGTGCACCCAGGCGGCCCCCTCTCTCTGTCCCCCAGGGAGGCCGAGTGCTGGGCAGGGAGGTGCGTGGAGTAGAGGAGGCCTGGAGGGCTCAAGCCACGCGGGCGCGACGGGAGTCCTGGGGCAGAGAGGCAGGCAGAGGGAAGCCCCCCAACATGAGTTGTTGCGGTGGAGAGTGGGGCCAGGCGGCGACTCAGAGGGCAGAGGCGAGGAACTCCGGGCGGGTCTGCGCCTTCAGAGGGCTCCTGTTCTCTCCCCACCCCGTGTGCCCTCGTGGCGGCCGCGAGACAGGCACCCTGTGGTTAGCCCAGCGGCTGGAGGGCAAGGGCCCCCAAGCCCATCTCCCGGTCCCCGGAGCCGGCAGAGCACACTCAGCCGAGTTCCACCGCTCGGCCTGCCTGCGCCCCCCAGTCTCGAGCTGAGCCTTAGGCGCAGTCACTAAACACATTTGTCGGGGGGCGTTCCCTAGCGGTCCAGCGGGTAGGACTCGGGTGCTTTCACTGCCCTGGCCTTGGGTCCAATCCCTGGTCAGGGAACTAAGATCCTGCAAGTTGAGGAGCAGCCTAATAATGATAAAGAGAAATGTGCGTGTGTGGTTGTTACACAGCAGCAGCTGACCGATCCAGTCCTGCTTCTCTCTGTAGGCGGCCTGACTCGTCCACGCCAGCAACCCCACCCCTAAATAGCCCTGTCACTCTAACGGCCATCCCCCACCCTGACCTCTGCCCTGGATCCCATCTCTCCCAGGACACCGGCAGCCCCGTCCACCTCCTCCCCTTCCAAGCGGCCCTGCACCCGCCCTCCCCGCCATCTCCGCTGCTCTGGGGGTTTTCAGGCTGTTTCCTCTTCCGGGACGGCCCTCCCTGATCCAGCGCCACCATAACCTTCCCAGCTCAAACGTCACATCCTCCAAGAAACTCTCCGTGACCCCTCCTCCCCGACCTGCCACAGTTTGCACTTGGCACCTCTGGACACAGTCCTCAGGGGCCACGACTGAACCCGGGCGACCGTGTTGGCGTCTGCCTCGTTGCCTCGGGCTCTCTCCCCAGCTTCCTGGGAAGTGTCGGATGTCGAGGAACGTGGAGGGCGGTGGCGGGGGAAGCACACGCTGTCACACTGGGCTGGCCCCGTCTATTTCCTGCAGATGAGGGCGGGCAGCAGCTGCCTGCCTCGCCATCCAAAGGACCCAGCCCCGGGCCCCCCCCCAAGTCAGCATGCACCCCACCCCCACCCGGGGGACCATAAAGGACCCTGCTGGGCCCACGCCTGCCCAAGCTCCACACCATCAGTGGCCTGGGGTCTCCAGACCCTTCTCAACAAGCAGCAGGGTGTGAAGCCTGCAATCTGGAACTCGATCCTGGGGTCTGGGAGGACCACAAGCCGAGGCTCACGGGGAGGAGCCTGTGGGTGGCCGGCTCACGGCAGGACGGTGTGCGCGCAGGAGGCTGCAGGGGAAGGAGAGCCCACGTCTGCCGGGCACGCACGGCAGTTCCCCTGGGGCCTCGGGCCCTGGCCCCCAGCCGCCCCACAGGGACCCGGCCCCAGCCACCGGTCTTCTCGGGGGGCCCTGGGGAGACAGGAGGGCACGTGCACGTGGCCGTGACTTTCTTTAAAGGTGCCCCTGTCGCCCTCTGTCCCTCCGTCCCGCACAGGGCCGGCTCCCCGGCGGCTCAGGGTGGCCCCGGGGCAGTGCCGCCCACACCTCACCGTCTTTCGGGAGCACGGCCACACGGCTGGCGAGCCCCAGGGCCTCACACGCGTTGATGAACTTTTTCATGCTCAGGAAGCTGCACGTGGGCTGTCTGCCTGCGGTGGGTGGGGGCGGGTGTGGACCAGAGCTGCAGCGTCAGAGCCCCCGGTCGAGGGGTGCCCCGGCCCCCGGCACCACCCCTCACCAGAACGCCCCTGGGCTCCGGGTCAGGGAACCGCAGCCGCTGGTGGGTGACGGGAAGCGTCAGCCGGGAGTGGGGGTCCCCAGACAGGCTCGGGAGGGGGGCCACCCTGCAGGGCCCGGGGGCTGCGGCCCCTGACTCACTGAACAGCAGCAGGGTCCTGGTGGTCCGGCCGGCCCGGCCCAGGCGCAGGTAGACCACGCTGGCGCTGTAGTCGGGGACCATCACGCGGAAGCCCTCCACGCCCCTCACTGGAAGGGAGGAAGGGCAGAGTCCCCTGCTCGCCCCTGAACACTGCGGTCCTTCCAGAGGCCCCCGGGCCCCTACCACCCGCGCCGAGGGGCTGTCCGGAAGGGTAGCAGAGCCCCCCACCCCCAGGCCCGGGCTCCTGGGCACACGCCGGCCAAGCCAACTCTGGGCAACCGTGGGCTGACCGCACATCCTGGCGTCTGTCCCCACCGGCGCATGCTCTCTGGGGAGGACTGCTGGGGGCCATGCAGTCAGGGCTCCCGTCCAGGGTCTTGGGGGCTCAGGCAGCCCTAGACGGCCCTCCCTCAGCCCGCCATGGCCCAGTGGGTACGCACAGGTGTTCCTGAACACCGGCTTCTTCCTGTCTCTCCGCAGGATTAGCGAGTGTGTTTGGCACCCCTGGGACCTGGGTGGGGGGAGCGGGCTGTGAGCTGGGGACCTGGGAGAACTCTCCAGGCTCTGCCATCCTGGGACATTCCAGCTGGGACCCGGGCCGGTCCCACCGCTCAGGGGAAATGCTCCAACACCCCTGCCCCCAGCCCCCCATGGGCTGTGGGGCCTTCTCAAAAAAGCAGCCACTTGAGTTTGACAGCAGGAAGTGATGGGGGTTTGGGGACAGTCCTTGTGGGATTTCCAGACTGACCCTGGGTCTGGTCCCCCCACTGGCCCCCTCCCCTCCCCTGGGCTCAGGGCCCCCCACCCTGGCCCACGCACCGGTTCAAGGCGAGCACCACCTTCAGCTGGCCCACCTCCTGAACCTGCACTACGGACGCGCCCAGCTTCCTCTGGCCTCGGTGCGGCAGCATCCCCTGGGCGTCAGAGGCGACGGCAAGCACGTACCAGAAGCCTGAGAACTGGAGAGGGAGCAGGGCCACGCTGCTCCAGGACCGGCCTGGGTGCCCCGCTGCCTCCCAGGCCGTGGAGGCGGACGCCCAGCTGGTCTGGGACCTGAGGCGGCGCAGCGCAGGGGCCAGGGCGCAGGGTCAGAGCGTCCGGCCCACAGGGACCTCGGGCCCTTCTCCTCCAGCTGGCCCCCATCCCACCGGCTCCCCCGCGTCTGCTCGGCCTGTGCCCGGGGCCGCCCCCACCAGCACCTCCCGCCTGTTGGGGTCTCATTATTCCAGGGCCCGCCTGCTCACCCCGCCTCCCCTCCACCCACGGGCATCTGCAGGTGACTCAGCAGTGCCCATCTCAGAGCTCTGGGCTTGTGGCCCACGGTCAGCAGTTGAGTTTTGAAGCCGCAGCCTGTCCCCAGAAGAGGTCCTCAGGACCAGCAGACCAGTGCCCAAGCCCCCCACCAGCCCGTCCCGGGCTTCAGAGGTTCTCTGCCTGCTGCCCTCACCCAACCCGGCCCCGGCACCCGGTGAGGGCTCCACGAGGCTCACCTTGCGCCAGTTGAGGTTGTGGGACTCTTGGGGGAGCTGCTCCTGTGCCCGGGGGCCCCCACCCAGCCCCAGCAGCAGGGCCAGCAGGGCCGGCCGCCAGCCCAGCCCCATCCTCACCACCTCAGCTGCCTGCCTGGACGGTGCGCTTAAATGCCCAACCTGCCAATCCTGCCGTGGGCGTCAGCCAACCGCAGCCATGAGCCGGCCTCGGGGGCCCACGGGGAGGGGTCTTGGGCCCTCCCCCTGCAGGCAGGGCCAGCCCTGCCCTTGGCCCTTGGAGCCAGCCTGGGACACCCCAGAAGACAGAGGCCTCGATCCCGAGGTCACCTCCTGGGCCTCGGGTCACCGAGTGTCCCCTGGAGCCATGGTACCTGGCAGGGAGGTTGTTGGTGCTCTTGTCCTAACCCCACGCCCACCCCGGGGGGACAAAGGCTGGACGGGGCAGAGTCACTCCACGGGGCATGCACGCAGGAAGTGGGGTCTCTGAGGGCGGGGCCCGGGCCATGCTGGTGCTGACACTGGGGCCGCCTGCGTGATGCCTTTGGCAGGTCTTGACATGTGTGCACACGCAGTGTGCATGTGTGTGCGTGTTTGTGTGTGCTCACATATGTCTGTGTGTGTGTACACCCAATAACAGCAGAGTGAGAGGTGACCCCCGCCCCCCGGCGGCCCCTGCCCCTGCCAGGACTTCAGGACGCAGGAAGACAGACTCAGGCTCTCTGGTGTCCCTACCCGCACCCCCCGCCCTGCCCCAGGGCCCCAGGAAAAGCCAAGCTCTCATGCCCTGGGCGCCCCAGCCCAGCGCCCTGCCCACACATCACCCAGACCACAGGGTCTAGCTCCAGCTCGGGCGGACAGGGACCTGCTTGGACACACGAGAGACCCCGGGAGAGTTTGTGGAACTGCTTTATTTGAATCCACAGCAAGAGCCCCTGGGAGCAGGCGGCCACCCACCCAGCACCTGGGCGGCTGGGTGAGGAGGGCAGCATCTGGCCAGCCTCCTCCGGGCCCCTGGGGGCTGCAGCGTTCACTGGAAACCAAGAGGAACACGGGTACCCTGGACTCACCCGCAGAGACATCGGCTTCCTGGGGCCCCCAGCCCTGCCCACGGTGGAGCCTCTGGACAAGAGGGGCCCGGGGCACCCTGGACTCGCCCGCAGAGACATCGGCTCCCCGGGGCCCCCAGTCCTGCCCACGGTAAAGCCTCCGGACGAGAGGGGCCTGGGACACCCAGGCGCCTCCTGCCACACAGAGGGGAGGGGTGCTAGGGGAGGCTGCTTACCGGGAAGACCTTGCGTGCACAGGTGACTGGGGAGGAAAGGGGCCACAGTGAGGATGGCTGGCCCCTCGCCCACTGGCACCCGGGGCTCCACACACCGCCTGCCCCATCCACCCGCAGGTCTGACGCTGGGCATGGAGCAGGCGACCCCTTGAAGCCCCTCTGAGCTCAACCTGACTCCCCAAGGCCAGGAAGGTCCTCAAGCCGGCAAACAGCCCCCCAGCGTCTGGCGACACTCACAGTCCCTCTGGAGCTCGGCCTGCTGCTGCGACAGGAAGCCCAGGCTCCGGCTCCACTTGGCGAAGCGGCCCAGGGCCTCCTGACTGGCCAGGGCCGTCCGGCCTGCGGGGGAGGCGGGAGAGCCAGGTGGAGGTGGGGACGAGGAGGGGCCCACCCCCAGAACCCGACAGGCCCAGGACTCCCTGCCCTCTGAGCCCAAGGCTCTTCGCCACGTGCAGCCCCCGCCCGCCCCCTCCAGCTGGGACCGGAGCAGGGAGGGGATGTGCGTGGGGAGGGGGCGCCCTGGAGGCAGGCGCAGGGCCAGGGCCAGTGGTTTCTGGCCGGTGGGATGAGGCTGGTGGGAGGGGGCGGAGCCCCGTGCACTCACTGTACAGCTCCACGGTGCTGAAGGCCTCCTCCTGGGCCTCCAGCTGCGTGAACACTATGGCGTAGTCCCTGAAGTTGGTGCCCAGCACCCGGTACTCCAGCACGCCCAGGGCTGGAGAAAGGTGCCCCCAGGGGATGGGGGTGCGTCAGGCCCCAGGGGACCAAGAGCCCCCAGGCTCGGTCCGCTCGGCCCCCCGCCCCCACCCAGCCCCAGCACACAGGCTCTCCAGGTGGTTGGGGGATGGCAGGTGAGCCCCAGCTCTTCCCGGGTCACCTTCCTCAGATCCGGTCCCCATGGGGGCAGAGGACACCCCCATCCGCGCCCACCTCCCGAGACACCATAGCTGGAAGATCGGGGTCCCGCTGAGCTGCTGGCCAAGGACTGGCCCCGAGCACCTCCCAGTTCCCAGAGAAGCGCCCCTAGAGCTGGGGTGGAGCTGCCCCTCCCTGTCGCAAGGGGCTGACCCCGCACACAGGGGCCTGGGGACACAGCTGGCATGGAAGGCCCAAGGCCACTGGGGGCAGAAGGCAGCCGGACGGCGGTCAGGGGACTGGAGGAGTCCCCACGCTGCCTGGAAGGACTGCGGTGGCCGTCATCCTTACAGGGATTCCTGAAGACCCATCCGGAATTTTGTCTCCGCAGCTCCACAGCCTGCAGGTGGCAACTCTCCAGCCTGGAGCACAGAAGGATCCGTCGTCACCCAGGCCCAGGGGCAGAACCGCCCGGACCCGGCCAGCGTGGCTGCAGGGGGCTGCCCCTCGGGGGCCTCAGTTACCCAGAAACCCTGCTGTCAGCCGCAGGTGGCCCGTCGGGGCAGCAGGCTGGCTGGGGACCTGCAGAATTGGCTGCTCCCTCCCAAGGGACCTGCTCTGTCAGATCCACATGGAGAAAACCTGGGAGCACCACTGAGGGCGTGAAAGGAGCCTGAGACAAACGGGGTCTGCAGTTTGGGGCAAAGCGGCTCCAAGTCTGAAGAGGCCAGTGTCCCTAAGCCATCAACCCGCAAAATGAGCAGCAAGACGAGCTCACAGCCAAGTTCCCTGCAAGACCCAGGAGTCACGAGGAAAAGCCCGAAAGGAGCCTCACCAGCAAGAACCGGCCGATCCCTAACAATACGTACCGCGGAGCCACGAGAGGGGAAGCAGCCAGACTCACTGGCGCAGAGGCGGCCTGATCGAAGGAGCAGAGCAGAGAGTCCAGAAATGAAGCAAAGTGCCCAGGAGGTTAGCTCGTCACGAAGCGAGCATCTCCGGCCAGTGGAGGGAGAGGGACCCTGGGTGACGGTACAGGGCAGCTGGGCGCCCATCAACGGTCACACCTTGCAGGTCCCCAGGACGTAGCCCCGAGCAGCTCAGAGATCAGAGGCCTCTCAGCTCCAGGGAGGTGGAAAGACCTCCTCACAACTACATCACAAGACCCAGAGGCCTTAAAAAGAAGCCGGAGTCACATCTACACAAACACAGAAAGAACTCTTCCTACCAAAAACTGCTCGAAGGTGTGAGAATAACAGACTGGGAAATACATTTGCAACGAACCTTATCACAGACAGTAGCCAAAATCACCAATACCTAAGCGTTCTTGCATGTCAATAAGAACCTACCCAGGGACAAACATGCAAAAGATGTGAGCAGACCCTGGGCTGCGGAGGAGCCCCAGAAGGACAGGCCCCGAGACGCCCCCTCCCTTGCGATCAGAGGAGGCAGTAAAAAGAACCGTGGGGCCGTCGGTCACCCGTCAGACGGCCACCCAGTCTCACAGCAGCTCGGGGCACCCGCCTCGTGTGACTCGGGGAAAGGGCAGACGCACTTCAGCTCCAGGGGTTTGTTCCTCCCAGGCCAGGGCACCAACGTCCGCACCCCTAGGTGTGTTTCCAGGTGCGAAAGACTAGAGACGGCTGTCTGCCCGTCAGCAGAGCCCTAGAAGGCAGCCCAGGGGAGTATTACTCGGCTGTGAAAAAAGTTTCTCAGAAAAAGTCACATAGAGTCAGCAGATGACCCAATAATCCCACAATCTGGGTGTGTCTCCAAAAGAAAACAGGGTCTCAAAAAGATATTTGCACACCCGTGTCTACAAGGCCCAAAAGCTGGAAGCAATCCAGACATCCATCAACGGATGAAAGGGAGCTGGATGTGGTCCACCCTTGCGGTGGAATATTACTCAGCCTTCAAGAAGGAAATCCCAACACAGGCCAAAACATGGGTGAACCTGGAGAATGCCGTGTTCCGTGAGATAAACCAGACACAAGACAGACGTAGGGACCTGCCCACCCTGTCCTACCTCAGTGGTAAAGAGTCTGCCTGCCAAAGCCAGAGACCAGGGCTCGGTCCCTGGCCTGGGGGGTCCCACGTGCTGCAGAGCCCGTGTTCCAACACAGGAGAGAGGCCTGTGCAACTGAGAGCGGCCGTCGCCCCACACCCCCAGAGAAAGCCGGCACAGCACCAGAGACCCAGCAGGGCCAGAGTGAGCATAAGGACACCAACAACATTTTTCCTTTGAAAAAAGACTGTTGCAGGATCCGCTCACGTGAGGCCCTAGAGGAATCAACCCCACAGAGACGGAAGCAGATGGTGCAGCCAGGGGCTGCGGGAGCGGACGGGGAGTGGGTGTCTGGTGGGCGCGGGGGTCAGTCTGAGAAGGTGAGAAAGTTCCGGAGATGGCGGTGAGGCTTGCACAAGGCGGGCGTGTTAGATGCCCTTGAACTCTGCACTTAAAACGGTTACGGTGGTGAATTTCATGTTAGGGTTATCTTTCCACAGCTTTTAAAACTTTAAGAAAGGCAAAAGAGAATAAAATCTTAAATGTTTCAAAAGCGGGCAGAGAACCCCGGGGGCTGACACCAAACTGTGGCCTGCCTGAATACTTAAGAGACTTGCACGTTGCTGAACATCTCCGAGGGGCCATCACAGATCAAAACCAGGGGCTGCCTGTCGGGAGGGGGCCGCTGCCTGAGGAGGGGAGGAAAGACCCCTGCTGTCCACCTCCCCGTTTCATTTTTTTTTTGGCTGCATGGTACAGTTTGAGGGCTCTTAGTTCCCTGGCCAGGGATCACACTGGGGCCCTTGGCAGTGAGAGCACAGCGTCCTCACCCTTGGACCCCCAGGGAACTGCCAGGGGACTCTGACCTTCGAACCAGGTAAGTGTGTTTCCTATTTGAAGACCAATACGTGAAACTCACCTTAAATCACAAAACGAAGCGCCCTCTTGCCCGTCCTTGGGCCCAGCTGTCAGGGTGCGCCCTGCAGCCGGGCCTGGGCCCCGCCGCTTCCGCCCGGTGTGGCCCAGGTCCTCAGACACACTCGCCTCCACGCAGCAGGCAGCAAGGCCGCTGACCGACGGCACCCACAAGCAGACGCCAGAAAGGGCTGGGAGGCCCCTGCCCCTGCAAGCTCCCTCGTCCCATCACCATCCACGGCCGTCCCACGGGGCCTGGCCTTCCGGATGCCAAGCTTCCGTGTTTGGATGGCTTTTTGCCAGCCTTGTTAGGACTCTCTGAGCCACGTGGCTTTGGGGCTACAGCCCACGATGCGTGTGAGCCTGTGTTCACCCAGCACAGTGGGGCCCCCGCCCCAAGTCCCATGCCCTCTGTCCTGGCTTGTCCACGGCCAAGCCACCCCCGCTGGGAGGCAGCTGCAGAAGGCTCGGCTGTGGGAAGGAGCAGGGCAGACGGCCTCCTCTCGGGACCAGGCTGCTGGCCGCTCAGGCTGCGTGATGATGCCAGGGTCGGGGTGGTGCCCACCAGCCATCTTGAGCGACAGGCGGGGACTTGGACACTTCAGTGACGTGGGTCCTCGGGGCTTCGTGGTCTCTGGGCTCCCCCAGGGGCCCCCGGACCATGTGGGCTCAAATGCACGGACCCACCTTGAGCAGCCACTCATGAGGGCCTTGAGCAAAGAAGCGGCCTCTCCTGCTGACCGGAGCTGCTGCCAAGCTGCCCAAGGGCCGGGGCGGAGGGGGCGGGCAGAGGCTGTGCCAGTCTCGCTGGAGAAGGCATGAGTCCCACCCAGGGTGCCCCCCAGCCGGAGCCCAGGACCCGGAGACCCGGCAGAGGGTGGAGCTCACAGCAGAGCCTGGTGCAGAGGGAGGGGAGGGCGGGCCAGCCACCCAGCCGTGCCCCCCGGCCACACCCACCTGTGCCGGGAAGCCCGCATCTTCAGGGTGTTCTGGGACGTCAGCATCACCTCGACCCCCTCGACGCTCTTCGTGGCCTTCTCCAGCGCAAAGTCCTTCTCCCCCGAGGCCACGGCGAGGACGTACCAGGACCCCATGAGCTGAGGGAGGGGACGCAGGTGAGGGGCCGTCCCTCCAGCCCCAGCCCAGCCTCCTGCAGCCCCTGTGGTCCGGGGGGCGCCAGGGGAGCCCGGAGACCACAAAGGCCCGAGGACTCATGTGGCCCCAGGCCCGCGCCAGCGCGGGGGAGCCGCCACCTGCTGAGGGTCCAGCCTCCCCAGCCACACGGCCCGGGCACTGGGCGCTGAGACCACAGCCAGCAGGGCGGCCAGCAGCGCTGCGCGCATCCTCACGAGGTCCACACACCAGCAACCTGCCCGGGCCCGGGCTGAGCCGCCCTTCCTCCTCTGGACGCCCGTTTATATGGCTCTGAACACAGTGATGTGGGCGGCTGCTCATGGCCAGGCTCCCTCCTGCCTCTCTCCTCATCCTCCAGCCGCGCCGGGGAGCAAGGAGGGGCTGGACCGTGTGCGGGGCCCCTTCCACACGGACACCTTCGTGCCAGCCCGGCTTCTCCAGCGCCCTCCACTTGGAAGCTTCCAGAATGAGCATCCTGCCCTCAGCTGCACCATCCCCTCCCTTCCAGGGAGCCAACGCTGTGTCGCTCAGTCTAGGAGGGTCCGAGGCCCCGCTCTTGAACCCAGGCCAAGGTCGCTTCCGAGAAGAGAGGCAAGAACAAACAGTCCCTCCAGAAGCTGCGGTTTGGGGCATCTTTCGTTTTAGGCATTAAAAATACAAAAAGGTCCCCCCCCTCGCCATTCTTTGAAAGCTCCCACATGCTCCTGGCCCACCCCCCTTCCTGCCCGACTGGCCCTTGTCTCCTGCCCCACCACGGCCGGCACCCAACTGGAACTCCTTGTGCCATCCGCCGCCCACCCGCCATCCGGACCTGCCCACTCTCTGGCAGCCTCACTGTGATGCCTCCCACCTCTGCTCACCATGAGCCTGGCCAGGCCCCCAAGGCCACATGAGAGCTTTCCCTGGACCGGGGCTGCCCACTCTGGGTCACTGGAAACCAACCCTGCCTGAAAGCAGAGGTCAGAGGGTTTGGCAGGATCTGTCTGAGGCCCCAAAACCCAAGCGGAAGTACCTGGAAGGATGCCCTCCCGGGGAAGGGGGCCCTGCAAACCACAGTTCCCTGCCTCCTCTGCTGTCTGGCTTCCAGGGTGCCGTGGACACAGGACAGGCAGCTTGGAAAGTGATGAAAGATAAAGCTGTCTGTCCTGCGGGCCTTCGCAGAAAGGACCTCAGATAAGCCGGTGCCCCACCCCTGCCTCGGAGAAGGCAATGGCACCCCACTCCAGTCCTCTTGCCTGGAAAATCCCATGGACGGAGGAGCCTGGTAGGCTGCAGTCCATGGGGTCGCTAAGAGTTGGACACGACTGAGCGACTTCACTTTCACGTTTCACTTTCATGTATTGGAGAAGGAAATGGCAACCCACTCCAGTGTTCTTGCCTGGAGAATCCCAGGGACGGGGGAGTGTCTTGGGCTGCCATCTATGGGGTCACACAGAGTCGGACACGACTGAAGTGACTTAGCAGCAGCAGCCACCCCTGCCTGGAGACAGCATGCGCCCTACAGGAAAGGGGGCCAAAGAGGGCCCATCACACAGACCTGCAGCGAAGCGTCGCCCTGCCCCCAGGCCTGGAGGACCCCGAGGCCGGGGTCTCCGCACAAACAGCCCAGCATGGGCAGAGGTGGCTCCCCATGGCTCCACAGAGGGGGCCCGGGGGCACTGGATGGGGAAGCGGGCAGGGGCTGAAGGACCCCAGCCCAGGAAGCCGAGCCAGAGTTCCTCCCAGCGCTCTTTACCAGCAGGCTGGATGGATGGGGTGGACGCCAGCCCAGGAGGGGCCCTCAGGGCAGGAGCGGCACGTAGGGCGCTGGCCACAGGCAGCCGTTGGCGGCGGGGCCCAGCTGGGATTTCCCCAGCCGCCCTGTGCCTCTCTGCCAGCCCCCTCCCCCGCTCCACCCGCCGACCCCCCACTCCGCTCCCCAGGAGCAGGCAGCCTGCTGTGCAGACTGGTGGACACTAGGGGGCAACCCTGGGCGCTGAGCCTGGAGGAAGCGGATGGGGATGGTGGCCACTCAGAGCTCAGTGCCTCCCGCATGGCCTCCGACCCAGCGCTGCCCTGGACCTTCCTGCTGGCTCCTGCTCAGCAGCCTCTGGGAGCCCTGAAACCCTCCCTGTGGCCCCCCCCAGCTCTCTTTGTCCGGGCAGCTGTCACCCCCCCTGGCTGGGCTGTGTCCACTTCCGTGTGCCAGCCCATGGCCAGATGTCGGCTTCCTGGCACGACTCGCTGCCCCCCTGGGCATTTCTCCCCAAAGGGAGACCCCGTGCGCATCCAGCAGTCCCCCCCAGCTCAGCACCTGGTAACCACTAATCTTTCCGTCTCTGTGGACTTGCTGTTACGCACGTCCCACAGGGGGCTCCTACATGACGCGGCCTTCGGGGTCTGGCCTCTCACCCAGCACCCTGTCCTCAAGGCTCATCGTGTCCTTATAAGGACAATCTTCCGATGTGTGGATAGACCACATATGTTTATCCATTCGTTGGTGGCAGTTTTGAAGCTTGGCAACCCTTCAGCAGAATCCGCAAGTGCTGACTCACTTCAGTCATGCCCGACTCTGTGCGACCCCACAGACTGTAGCCCACCAGGCTCCTCTGTCCACGGGGATTCTCCAGGCAGGAATACTGGAGTGGATTGCAGTGCCCTCCTCCAGGGGATCTTCCAGACACAGGGATCAAACCTGCGTCTTTTATGTCTCCTCACCGGCAGGTGTCTTCTTTACCGCTGGGGCCACCCGGGAAGCCCAGCCCTTTGGCAGACCTCACCTCAGTGGAAGGCAGCTTTCCTTCTAGGGGACCCCTCCCCAGCTCAGTGAGCCGCAGGCCCCATCTAAGCTCTTCCACCAGCCCTGCGAGCAGCGTCTCTTTGCTACTGCTCTGTGGCCACTTCTGGGACTGCATTTTCTCGGGTCCAGGGCCTCGCCAGCTCTGGTCTGCCCACCGTCCACCAAGGTACCTCTCCTGACAGTGCCCCCGTCCTCGTCCTGAGCCGCCACAAACCCCCTCTGCACACAGCAGAGCGTGCGCTAGCCTCCTCCAGGGTGCTGAGGCCTGCAGGACGCGGTGGAGGCCCTGGCCCCCGCTGAGCTGCTGCTGTCTGGGCCTGCGGTGCCAGGCACTCAGGGCCACCTCAGGCTGGATGTGGCCACACAGACCCTGCCCACAGGCAAATGCATGCTGTGAGGTTTCCAGCTGGCAGACCTAGGAGTCACAGCGACTTGGGCCTGACCCTCGTTCACTCACAAGGGTCAGTGGGCAGCGTCCACCGCCAGGCCCCGCGCTCCAGGCTTAGGAAACAGAGGCCGACGGGCGGCCTGCAGGCTGGTGTAGTTCCTGTCGTCTTGGGGTTCACAGGAGAGCACAGAACAAATAAACACAGGAGAGAACTGGGATGGCACCAAGCCCCCAGGACACAGACGGGCTGGGTTTGAGGAAGGCTGCTTACTAGGCAGAGGGTGAGAATTAACCCGGGTAGCAGGGACTCTGGTGAGGGGCTGGACGGGACCAGAGGGCCCCTGGGCCGGAGGGTGTGAGCAAGAGGCCCCGGGCAGGGCGGAGGCGGGCTGGGCTGACTGCTGCGGAGCTGGGCGGCACTGGGCTGGGCTGGGCGCCGGTTTGCGCTTGGGAGCCTGCACTCGGGGCGGGTTTGTGCTCTGCACCACAGTGACTCAGGAGCGTCTCAAGCAGGGACGCATCAGACTGATGCTCTACAAGGTTTGCTCAGGCCGCTGTGTGGAGAGTGGACTTCGGAGATGAGGGGGCTGGGGAGGCAGGAGGTGAGCGGGCATCGAGAACTCGTGACAGAGTCTCCAGACCCTGGCAGGGGACATGCTGGTGGCGGGAGCGTTCCCTGTGGCCTTGGAAGCTGCCCCACACCTGAGGCTCAAGGGGGTCCATGGGGCGTCTGCAGGCCGCAGTGACCTGTCCCTTGATCCCTGCTTGCTCTCACCCCACAGTTCTGTGGTGAGAGTCTGGACCTCTGCCTGCCACACTCGGATCTTACCTGGGGGCTTCGGACACATTGTCTCCCTGCCCCTCAGCCCAAGAGCTGACATCTGGGAGCAGAGTTCATACAGCCTACCTGCCTGCCTATCTACACTCGGCTCATTCCAGGCACTCAGTTTAGTTCAGTTCAGTCGCTCAGTCGTGTCCGACTCTTTGCAACCCCATGAATCGCAGCACGCCAGGCCTCCCTGTCCATCACCAACTCCCGGAGTTCACTCAGACTCACGTCCATTGAGTCGGTGATGCCATCCAGCCATCTCATCCTCTGTCGTCCCCTTCTCCTCCTGCCCCCCAATCCCTCCCAGCACCAGAGTCTTTTCCAATGAGTCAACTCTTCACATGAGGTGGCCAAAGTACTGGAGCTTCAGCTTTAGCATCATTCCTTCCAAAGAACACCCAGGGCTGATTTCCTTCAGAATGGACTGGTTGGATCTCCTTGCAGTCCAAGGGACTCTCAAGAGTCTTCTCCAACACCACAGTTCAAAAGCATCAATTCTTCGGCACTCAGCCTTCTTCACAGTCCAACTCTCACATCCATACATGACCACAGGAAAAACCATAGCCTTGACTAGACGGACCTTAGTCGGCAAAGTAATGTCTCTGTTTTTGAATATGCTGTCTAGGTTGGTCATAACTTTTCTTCCAAGGAATAAGCGTCTTTTAATTTCATGGCTGCAGTCACCGTCTACAGTGATTTTGGAGCCCCAAAAAATAAAGTCTGACACTGTTTCCACTGTTTCCCAGTCTATTTCCCATGAAGTGATGGGACCGGATGCCATGATCTTCGTTTTCTGAATGTTGAGCTTTAAGCCAACTTTTTCACTCTCCACTTTCACTTTCATCAAGAGGCTTTTTAGTTCCTCTTCACTTTCTGCCATAAGGGTGGTGTCATCTGCATATCTGAGGTTATTGATATTTCTTCTGGCAATCTTGACTCCAGCTTGTGTTTCTTCCAGTCCAGCGTTTTTCATGATGTACTCTGCATATTGGAAACAGTGGCTGACTGTGTGAGTGTGAATCCGTGCTGCGGTCTACACTGGCTGAGTATGAATCCATGGTGTGGTCTACACTGGCTGAGTGTGAATCCATGCTGTGGTCTACACTGGCTGAGTGTGAATCCATGCTGTGGTCTACACTGGCTGAGTGTGATTACATGCTGCTGACTTCACTGTGTGAGTGTGAATCCATGCTGTGGTCTATGGTTAGAAGTTTATTTACTTGGCTGCACCGGGTCTTACTTGTGGCGTACAGGACCTTTAGTTGCGGCGCGTGGGAGCTGGTTCCCTGACCAGGATCGAACCTGGACCCCTGGGTTGGGAACACGGAGTCTTAGCCACTCGACCCCCAGGGAAGTCTCTAGTTTACACTTTTTAAAAGTTGAGGTATAGTTTACACGCTATGGTATCACCCTCTTGGTTCCGTAAGTGTAGACCAACGCACCACAGCCCGTCACCCAAGCGTCTCCGCCAGCCCCTTCATCGTCAGCCAGGCCCGTCCGTCCCTGAGGATTCCCGCGTTCTGCAGCCACGGTCTGTACCCCTCCAGACCGGCTTCTGTCACTCAGCATGGGGCATCTGGGGTTTGCCCTGGGTCAGTGTGCCTGGAGAGGTCTCATGCCCAGAGTGTTGTGTGTCCTGCCCCCTGAACGGCATTTGGTTGTTTCCGTTTTTTAGGGCTTGTCGGTAAGATCTCGTGACCAGCCACCAGCAGGTTTTGGCTAAAGTGTGCCTCATTTTTCTTGGGTAAGTATCTAGCCTTGTGACTGTCGCACTGCGTGGTATTTGCCTGTCTCCCTTCATAGGATCTGCCGAGCCGTCCCCAGGGTGTCGCGCTCTCGGTTCCCCGCCCTGGCGGGGACCGCCCAGTGTCTCCGGTCTGGAAGCAGAGCGGCCAGCCTGCAGGTCTGCGGTGGCGTCTCCTTGCGGTGAACGAATGCCCGTGAGCCTCTCTGCGTGGCTTTACTTGCTGATTTGGAATCTTTTCAAATATTTTGCCGGTTTTTCTTACTTTTATTCTTTTGAGTCTTGACAATTCTCTATAGATTCAGGATTTAAGTCCTTTATCAGATAGATGTTTTGTAAATATTTGCACAGGAAGGCTTTCACTGCCTTCGGCCCAGGTCTCTGGGATCTGGTTGAGAGCTGGCGCCTCCTGAACCCAGTGGAGGTGGTGAGCCGGAGCCCTCGGCCCTGACCCCCCGCTCCTCCTACCCCACTGGCCGATGAGGGTCCTTCTCCGACCCTAAACGCACTTCCACTGGGAGCGCAGTGCTGGCCTTCCCTGGGGACGCCTGCCTCTGAAGGACTCCGGGCGCCCCAGGCCACATGCTGCTCCTCAAATGGCACCCCTGGGGTCCCCTGAGAGGACAGAAGAGGCCACCTGGAGAGAGGCCTGGCCAGCCTGCGGCACCTCCCCGGCGACACTGCGGTCCGCACGCTTATGCAACCAGTGATAAGATGGCCGTGACCCCATAATCCACCCCAGGTGATGGCCCAGCCCCGCCCTCCACACAGGCTTGCTGGAGGCCCAGCCAGGGGTCTGGAGGCAGGGCTGCTCGGGCCTCTGACGTCACCTCTGTCCCCCTGAGACGAGGTCCCCAGGCCTGGCTGATGTGACTCCGCTCCTGTGCAGGGAGGTGAGGAGGTGAGGACTCTGGGGGACCTGGGCCCCAAGGGGGAGCCTCCTGGCTGGAGCACCCTGACCGTGGGTGCTTCCCAGTGGCATCCTCACGGGCCCCGGGCTCCAGCCGCGGTGCCCACAGGTGGGCAAGGCCCAAGTCAAGTGAGAGCCCTCTGGAGCCCTTCCAGAAATGACCCCTGGAGCCAGTGGGAACACTCGGGCGATTGTGCCAAACAATGAACAAAGAGGGGCTGGCGTTTCAGGAGCCCAGACGCCGTCCCCTGTCCAGGCGGCTCGCTGGCCCTGCCCCAGTGCGGGCCGGGCTATAAAGCTGCCCACAATGGGGGGCAGTGGACCAGTGCCGGGGCCAGGGGGCACGGACGGGGATGGGGGCCACGCTGCTGAGCTGCGTCCTGCTGCTGCTCTGGCCACCCTCAGCTCGGGCTGACGTCCTGGTGCAGCCAGATTTTGATGCCAACAAGGTACGGCAGGCCCCCGTGCTGTGCCACGTCGGGGGGCGGGAAGGGGGGGGTCCGGGCTGAGCTGCCCCTGGAAACAGGAGTGACCGTGTCCTAGGGGAGCCCACCACCTCCGTGGGACACTTGCTTGGTGTCCTGGGCGAGCACACCCCTAGAGTCCCTTCCATTTAACCCTGAAACAACGCTGTTTGTGGGTAGTTACTGACCCACTTCACAACTCGGAGAGCAGAGGCTCCCAGTGGCCAGGAGCCCTGCCCCAGGTGAGTGGCAGCACAGGGGCTCGGACACTCCGGAGACCCCCGGCCGAGTGGCTTCAAAGCTACGGGCCTTGTGCCCGAGGCCCGGGTGCCGGGAGGGTCCGCCCCGGCCACTGAGCCGTCTTGCAGTTCTCAGGCCTCTGGTGCGTCGTCTCCACGGTGTCTGACTGCGCGGTCTTCTTGGGCAAGAAGGACCACCTGCTGATGTCCACCAGGGACATCAAGGCCTCGGCGGGGGGCAACCTCAGCGTCCACGTGGAGTTCCCCAGGTGAGCGGCGCGGGGAGAGCGCGCGCGGGGCCGGGTGGGCGGGGCCGAGAGTGAGCCCCAGGGCGGACGGCTGTCACCAAGCGGATGCGGAGTACCTGAGAGTGGGTGCCCAGGGGCACTTCCGAGTCCCAGGTAGGTGACCCCCACCCCCTTCCTTATGGGGGACCCTCCCCCATGGCCCTCCCCTCCCCTCGCGGGCCCGCCCCCGCCTCAGCCTGGGCCCCGCCCCCTTCCCCGTGCGGGTGGATGCTCGGCCCCGGCATCGTCCAGAGCCGGCCGTCTCCTCCGCAGCCTCGGGCTACCTGGACGTGCGCGTGGTGGACACGGACTACAGCTCCTTCGCCGTGGTCTACATCTACAAGGAGCTGGAGGGCGCGCTCAGCACCACGGTGCAGCTCTACAGTGAGGGTCCCCGCACCCCCGACCCCGCCCCCACCCGCTGGGGCACCTCTTCAGGCCCTGCCCACCCATTCACACACTCCCAAGTCTGGACCAGGTCCAGGTGGGGGCTGGCAGAACCCCCCAGCGCTGCCAGTGGGTACGGCTGAACTGAAGGGCCTCTGAAGGCTGGGCACTCAGGCTAAAGCTCAGGCCTGTCTCTGGCTGGAGACCCCGCCTCCCCTGCTTGGCCTGCGGCCTGACACCCTGAGCAGGGGCTGCGGTACTATTCTGCTTTAATTTCTCGTGGGCTTGGCAGAGTGAACCAGGAGAGTTCCCCAAGGGGAGAGGCCGGGGTGAGGGCGGGAAGCTGGCTTTGGGAGCTGCAGGTAAAGGAGTCTGAAGGGGTGGGGCTCCGGGACGCAGGGTCTGGCACCCCAAGCCCCCAGGTGTCCTGTGTGAACTGGGAAAGGCCGCCCCTCTGGGCAGCGTCCAGTCCCCACTGGCCCCTCAGCCAAGCAGGCCTTTCATCAGTGCACAACCTGCCCAACCTCAGGTGGCAGACCTACCGTCACCCTTCAGGAAAGGGCAGTGAGGCCAGGGGCCCCCATCTGCCCATCTGTCTCACCTCTGTGACCCACAGGGGTTCACAGGGGTTGACAGGTGCCCCTGCTCTGCCCCAGGCCGGACCCGAGAAGCAAGTCCCCAGGCCCTTGGAGGCCTTCCAGGACTTCTACCCGACGGTGGGGCTGCCAGCGGACATGGTGGCCATGCTCCCCAAGTCAGGTACCCCTGCGAGCTCCGCCCTGCCAAAGCCCCGCCCCCGCCAAAGCCCCGCCCCTGACAAAGCCCTGCCCTGCCACCCCCCCCCCGCCCCTGTAAGAGCCCCGCCCCTGACAAAGCCCCGCCCTGCAAAAGCCCCGCCCCTGACAGAGCCCCGCCCTGCCAAAGCCCCGCTCCGCCCCCATTCCGGAGTCCTGGGAGGTGCCGGCAGGAGGTAGCCCTGTCTTCCAAGAGTGTGTTGGCCCGGCCGGGGGTGGGGTGGGGGGTGGCAGGGGGTGCAGCCGCCCCCCCGCGGGTCCCTTGGCACGGGGAGGGGCTGCAGGAGGCAGGGGCTGCAGGAGGCAGGGGACAGTCCCAGCCAGCCCAGCCTCTCGGGACCCTCTGTCTTTTTACAGATGTGTGCTCCCAGGGGGACAGGCACGCACCCTGAGGGCTCCGGAGACCCAGTTTGGCCCTTCCCAGGTAGGGGCCAGGGTAGCACCTCCCTCCCGCTCTCCGGGGCCCGTGTGCCTGCACCTCTGCCCTCTCCCCTGCTGAGGTCTGCACGTGCAGACCCCCCAGCATCCCTGGTTCTCCCGGGATACTCCTGTGCCTGCAGCTCCGCTTACACATCGCCTCTCCCAGGGGAGCCTCTCCTGATTACCTAGGGCTGCCGTAACAAACTGCCACAACCTGGGCAGCTTAAAACAACAGGAAGTCACTCTCAGCCTAGCGGCCAGAGGCGCGGAGTCAAGGCCGGGGCAGGGCTGTTCCTCCCGGAGGCTCTGGGAGAACCCCTGCCTCTCCCAGTGGCTGTTGGTGCTGGCGATCCTTGGCCTGTCGGGCTGCCACTCCCATCTCTGCCGCGCTTGTTAAGAGGCCAGATTGCCTTCATATAAGGATGCCCTAAATCAAGGGTGATCCCCTCTCAAGATCTTTAACAATTACATCTGCAGAGACCTTATTTCCACATAAGGGCATTTTCAGAGTTCCAAGTGGACGTGGATTTGGAGGGACATAATCCAGCCCAGTGCATCCTGTGTCCCCGTAGCCCCGGGCTTGCCCAGAGCACAAGGCGCTGCCTTGAGATTCCCGAGTCCTCATCCTCTCCCAAGGGCCCCACGAGGTGGGAACCCCAACCTCCTGGTTTGCTGCCGCCACAGGGCTGAGTCCCTGGGACCCCTTGGGACATGGATGCAGGTGGGCTCTTGGGGACGCCTTCTCCCAAAGCAGACAGGGGACCATCGGGCCCCTCACCCCCCTTCCCCGTGAAGAACTTGGGAACCTACATGAGCAGTAAGCCTCGAACATGATGTGACAGTCGCCGGCGTCGGGAGGCCCCCCTGTGGCCTCTCCTGGCATGGTTAGGTTAGGTGGGGGCTTCCAGGGTGGCCTGCGGGCAGCGGCCCTCTGGCCTTCACATCATTCTGCTCCCCTGGCCGGGCCGAGTTTGCCCAGGGCTGCGCTGGGGGCATCGGGCTGCTGCAGCTTTCAGTAGGCCTCAACGACGCGGCCCAGGGTCCCGGCTCCGTCCCTGTTTCAGCCACGTTAGGGATCGGTCACGTGCCGTCAGGAAGGTCTAGCTGCAGAGAGCCTGAGCCTGTCTGCCTGCTCTGTGCCCCACCCCCAGGATTATGTTAGAGAAAGCATATTTTAGGGTAAAGTGCACGCCTACGTGGACCCCCTCTCCAGGGCTGCGTCTGTAGGTTCCTTGGGGTTAAGTGGCTGTTCTGCCAGCCAGGGAGGTGGTGAGGCCCTGGGGACAGTGGCTGGGTCCCTGGGGAGCCCAGTAAGGGGCAACACTGGGGCTGTGGCCTCGGGGGGAGGGGACCGCCTTGGGGGACCATTTCCATGGTTGCAGAAGCTTCGGTGGCAGAATGCGCTCACCCTGCCCTTTCGAGGGATGAGTAGACGGGGCACCCTGCTGTGTGAAGCGCCACTCAGGGGTCCCAGGAGTGACCGGACCTTTGCTGTCTGTGCAGTGCGAGCCCTCCAGCCCAGCATCTCCCCGTCCCCTACCCTCCGCGGGCGTCTCCTGGGGCCTCCCCCTTCTGCTCAATAAACAGATTCTGCAGTTTTGAGGCCCCTGGATTCTTTGGAGAGGTCGTCAGGGAGGACCCTGGGGCCCCGCCGTGATCCAGGCTCCTGGAGCCACTGAGGCCGGGAGGCTCGGGGCTGAGGATGGGCACTCTGGTCCAGAGGGAGGAGGCGCCGGCCAAGGGTGGCCCCCTGTAAGGGCTGCACCCACAAGCAGCATCTGGGTCCCCTGGCTGGCCGCTGTGGCTCATGGGCCCTGTGGGGATGCCGAGGCGCCCTGGGCAGCCCGGCCCTGCGGCTGGGCCTCCGTCAGGGGCAGAACCCCCAGAGGCAGAGCAGCCGCAGGGGAGCTTTGTGGTGCAGCTTGTCAGCGTTTCCTTCCTGCTGTTGCTGTGACCTTGACCTTGGGCTCGTTGGTCAGCCTCCATGAGGCTTGGGAACGAGTCAGGGTCATGGCCAGAGCACCCTGAGCCCCTCCCTGCGGCCCAGCCTGAGAGCCCCTGGATGGACCCTCGGGCCCGAGCGGAGAGCCTGCTGGGTGCCTTTGTCTGCTCACAAGGAAACTGAGGCACAGAGAGGTCGGCAACTTGCACAGCCAGTGGCCCGGCTGGGGTCCTGCGGCCGGGCTCCAAGGCCTGAGCTCCCTGCTGAGCCTCTATGGGGGGGGGGGTGGCCAGAGCGCCCCCGCGGAGCTCACAGCATCTGGCTCTGCCCGACGCTCACACTTCAAAGGGCCGGGCCTGCGGCGAGGCAGGAAGGCGCTGGACGTCCTGCTTCACTGCTCACGGGTGTCGTGCAGCCCTGGCAGGGTGGGGCAGGAAGCTGTTAGCTCTGAGCGCCTGTCCTCACCTCAGGCTGGTCACCCCAAGACAGGGGGCGGCCCTGGGCTTCCTGTCCTCTCTCCTTTGCCCACTCAAGCCCCTAGGGGCCTGGCTTGTGAGCCCAGCTCCGGGTTCAGCCTGGACCCGGGTCAGCCTCCCCGTGCACCCCACCCCACTCCTTCCCTTTGGACGGGCCTCCTGGGTCTCGGGGCTGCCCTGTCCTTGTGTGACCCACGGCTTTGCTGCAGGGTCAGGGTGGCAGTCCTCCTGCCTCGGGTGAGCGGGCCTCCCCTTTAGCTGGCCAGGCCTGTGTGTGCCTTTGTGGCCTTGGAGGTGGAGAGGCCGCCCGTATCAGCCAGAGGCCAGGGCTGCGACCTGGGTTGCGGCTGCCTTGGTGCCCTGGGACCCTCCTGGGCTCTGCTCGCTGTCCTGACGGGTGGGGAGACAGGAAGGCGGCTCCATCGGGCGATGTGGCTGGAGGCCCTGGTGCCCAGATAGCCCGGCTCTGCCTTTTCCCTGACCTGCTTTACCCTGACCTGGTCCCGGGCTTGGGGGCCTGGGCACCGTGGGAAGGGGTGGACACCGGCAGCCCACAGCTCATGGAGTGTAAGCAGGACAGGGGTTCCCGAGGCTGGCCGCGCCTGGCCGTGCAGAGTGGGTGTCAGGGCAGGTGTCAGGGAGGGGAAGGTCTCATCCGGTGGGGAAGCTGTGCGCACAGGAAGCGGGTGGGTTGCCGGCCGCTGCCTGGTGTCCGTGAAGGGGCAGGGGCCCAGGCAACCCCAGCGCTGCCTCCCATGGAGCATCTGTCTCTCTCCCGTGGCCCCCTCTGCAGGCAACAACCTCTCCCACCCACGCCTCACAGCCTCTCCAACACTCCTCCTACCCAGAAGCAGCCCTCACCTGCCTCTGTGGTCCAGGCCTGTGAAGCGTTCACCCACTTGTCCCGAGACCCATCAGAAAGAGCTTGAAGACTGCTGTGAGCCCTGGGAGGGGAGCCTGGCTGTGTGTGCGGGCCTGAGCTTGGCGAATCCATCCTAGCAGCCCGTCCTCAGGGGGAGATGTGGTTCTGGCAGCCCTGCTTGGGGGTGGGAGGGAGGGTCTGTCCTGCTCTCAGGCCCCCAGGCAGGCCCTAGACCGGGAGGGGGGTGGCACAGGCTGCTCTGGTCCAGGTCACCCCGCTCCAGGGCTGTGGGTGTCCTGAGGCCAGGATGCACGCCCCTGAGTGGCTGGAGGCCAAGTTCACCGTGGTCCTCTCAGGGAGGTTGCACCCCCACCCACCATCCGTCCTGCTATAACCCTGCCCAGGGCTCAGGGCGCGGAGCAGATGCTCAATGGGGGCCGGGCTGCTGAGCGCCCTCCTGGGCCTCGCGCTGGTGCAGATGACCCCGCAGGGCCTGGACCTGCAGAAGGTGCTGGTCTTCCTCAGGGCGGTGGTCCTGGGCTGGGAGGGCCCTGAGGGCCCGGCTCCTCCAGCTCTCCTCTCCCACGGCTGAGCTGGGGCTGGCTCACGGGGGCCCCAGGACCCCCTGGGTGTGAGCTCAGCCCGGCCTGGGGTCCCCGCTCCTGGCCAGTGGGGATACAGCAAGTACCCAGGGCTGGCGGGGGCGGCCCCCTCCCCCGGGGCCTCCTCTGGGTGACCGTGTCCTCAGCCTGGCTGGCCGCTCCCCTGAGGGGTCTCCGGGGTGTGGGCCTCAGGGTGGCCGTCTCCTGCTCCCGGGTTGGTGGGCTTCCTGCTCTGACCTCTCACCCCACAGGCAGTGGGAGCAGAGGAGGAGGCCTTCCCGGGGCAGGGACCTTGGTGGGGGCGTTTGGACTCCATCTGGAGGCTTCTTTGTCTGAGCTCCTTTTTGCCCGGCCTGGGCCAGCAGGCTCAGAAACAGCCGGCGTTGGACACAGGTTTGCTTCCCTTGCAAAAAATGATCAGTTTTTAAAAGCTTCAGAGGGTGGAGAAGGAAATGGCAGCCCACTCCAGTGTTCTTGCCTGGAAAAGGCCATGGACAGGAGCCTGGCGGGCTGCAGTCCATGGGGTCACATCACTGAGCATGTGTGCATGAGGGCGGAGGGTGATGGGTTGGCAGCAAAAAGCTGGTAGAACTGAAAAAAGTAAAAAATAAGAGCTTCAGAGGGAAGGTCCGGGCCCCAGGGCTGGTTTCCGAGGCGGCTGCTTGGTCCTCCAGCATGGCCGTGCAGAGCCAGGCCTCCCCCACGGGGCAGGGCTGCTGGCCACCCTCCTCGGGGGGCCTTCACGTCCAGCTGGCCCGCTCCCTGCCCCGTCTCTCGGGCTCTGACCACCGCTGCCTCTGCTCAGGGGCAGGCATCACAAGGCCAGGTCTCCTTGGAGACAGGGCACCAGCCCTGTGGCAGCTGCCAACAGGCCCTTGTGGGGACCCAGGGCCCCCACGGGGACCCCGCGGAAGGCCCGCCGCCTGCTGCTTCGTCTGCCGGCTCCCTGCCTGGGAGGTCTAGGGCGAGGGGTCGGCCTCCCCGGGTCCGGTTCGGCTGCCCGAATGGGCTTGGCTCCGGTCCTTTCTCTAGATGGTAGGATTCTGGTGGGAAGCTGGTGTGGCCTCCAGAGAAAACTTGGCACTGAAGACCCCGAGGAGGCTGGAGGCCTTGTTCCTGACCTTGAGTGGGGAGACGCTGACCGTGACGGTTGCCTACAACAAGTAAGCAGCCCAGCCCCCGGGAGCGTGGGGGTCAGGCGTGTGTGTCAGGGGGCTGCAGCCGTGGGCGTGGGGCGTGGACGCCACTGTCCCCTGGGTGCACCAGTCCTCCCGGGGTCCTCCCCTGTGACCAGACCCCAGGCCCCAAAGCTGCGTCCTCTCCCGGATGAAGTAGGGCGTCCTGATGAGGCCTCGTGGGTTTAGCAGGACGGGAGGAGGACTTGCCAGTGGGCGGCTCTCGGAAGGGCACGGGCCCCCTGCCCCAGGTGCTCCTGGGGACAGCATGCCTGCCCCTTGCTGCGAGTGGGCCCTGGGAAGGCACACAGCGGGCATTTTCTTAGTGACCACTCTGTTGCCTTTCAGCTCAGGAAGTTGTCAGACTGAAGAAATAGTGAGCTCAGAAATGAATGTTTTGGGGAAATTTGTGTTTCCTGGTAAGAGCTGCTTCCTTGGGCCCCACCCGCCAGTTCCTCTTGGCCTGGCTGTTCCTCATGCTGTTCCCCGCGCTCCTCCTCACGCCCCAGGCTCTGTATCCCCCCAGTGGACCGGTCACCCTACCAGGGCTGCTCTAGACCCCCCGAGAGGGTCCCAGCATCCCGAGAGGGTCCCGGCACCCCGAGAGGGTCCCGGCATCCCGAGAGGGTCCCGGCTAGGTGGGGGAGAATGGAGTCAGGCCCTGTCGACCCTGACCTCCCAGGCCGACCCGCCCTGAGGGGTGCCCGTCCACCCAGGCCTGCCCCTCCCGCTTGTCCACGCAGGCCGCAGGGAGATCCACGTGATGGACACGGACTATGAGCAGTACGCCATCCTGCGCGTGTCCCTCCAGTGGCAGAACAATGAGTTTTACGTGTTCAAGTATTTCAGTAAGCCATCCTGGGGTGGGGGCTGGACCGCCGCGGCCCCCGGGGACCCCCTGGCTCAGGCCCCGGTGCCCCCACAGCTCGGAGCCTGGGCGGCGAGTGTGAGCCTGGGTTCCTGAAATTCCGGGAGCTGACCACAGACATGGGGCTGTACCTGGTGGGCCGGCACGGTGAGCTCCAGGCCTTGGGGTGGGCTCTGGGCGAGGGGGCCCGCACTGGCGGGGGGTGGGGGCTGGGCATGCATCCCACGTGCAGCCCCTCATGCTCTCCTGCCCCGCAGGGAGGTGCGCCAGTCTCCTGCAGGGGGTGAGTCTTTGCCCCTGGCTGAGTCCCGGCCTGACGGGAGTCCCAGCTCACTCTAGACCCCAGGGCCTCCAGGGTGCTGACACCAGGCTGCCCAGAGGGGGCCCTGCAGGCTGGGGTGGGCGGGGCGGGGGCATGGCAGGGGCGGCTGGGGCGAGGGCAGGACAGGGGAGGCTGGGGCGGGCGGGGCGGGGGCAGGGCAGGGGAGGCTGGCCTTGTCCGGGTTTCCATCTGCCGGCGGTCACAGGCCCTGTGGACCCTGTCTCAGGTTCCCGGGTGCCCCACTGTGCTAACCCTTCAGCTGCAGGCCCCCCTCTGTCTCAACAGCTCCGAGAGACGGGACTGTGACCTCACTTCGCAGGCAGAGAAGCTGAGGCCCAGGCCACTCAGCTAGGACACCCACTCCTGGCTGGGGCCCTCGGGTTCGGACGGCGCCCCGAAGCCTTGCCCTTCTCCGTCGCAGCAGCTGACCTAGGGGAGCCCCCGCCCCCATGGGGATGCTTGGAGCCCCGCCCACCCGGCCTCCCTGGGCCGCCAGCCCTGGGGGCCACCTGCAGCTGCTCCGCCGGAATAAACTCTACAGCCAAACCCATGGTCCTGTCTTTCCTGGGGGGCCAGGGGTGGCAGGCGGGGCTGGTGGGGTCAACAAACGTTCAGCAGCTGCCCTGGAGCCTCTGCCGCATGGTAGGCTGAGCTGAGACTGTGAGGCCCTGCTCTGTCTGCAGGGCCCAGGCACTCTGCTCCCCAGGGAGCTGGGACCCCCTCGTCCCTTTGGCACTCCGCGGGCATCTCTCCCCCCTGCCCTCTCCCTGCCCTCGTCTTCTGCCTCCTTTTCCCTGTCTTTGCCCCTGCCGCTCCCCCAGCCCTCCGGCTTGGCTGCTGCCAGCCACCACCGGCGGGAAGACGGTTGACACTTGGCGGTGGGGTGCAGCAGTCAAGGGCCGTGAGGGCAGCTGGGGTGACGGGGCAGCTGCCCTCCACCCCTGCTTGTGAAGCTCTTCACCCATGTGGTGGAGAGATGCTGTCCCTCCTCGGGGAACAGTTCCATGGGACAGAGAGACGCTGTCCCCACCACGGGAAACGGTTCCATGGGTGAAGGGCCAGGGGAGCCGCCTCGGGGGCTGCTGATTGGCCTGCAGGGCTGGCGGGGTCGGGACATCCCGGCTCACGCCGCTGCCCATGGGGTGGGCTACAGAGTCAGCACCACCTGGGTGCCCGTGCCCTTGGTCTCGCCCCATTGGCCCGCGCCCCTGCCTACGCAGCTGGCGGGCCCTCGAGGGCATACACCCACATCCGGAGGTCGCCTGGGGCTCCCAGGAGGGCCAGATGCCAGGGCCTCGGGCCGCCCTGGGTGCTGCTGAGGGCTCCTGCTGGAGCCTCGTGGGCAGCGGTTGGGTCCTGGTGCCGTGAGGGGCCCTGACCGCCATCTGCCCCCCGCACACGTGTCCCCGAAGTGCAGGACGTGCCGCCTCCTGCCCTGCCCCCTCGCCTTGGAGCCCCACACTGCCCTCCAGCCTCCCGCGGGTGGTCTGGGGGCTCTGGGCACTGTCCCCCCCGGGCCTGGGGCCCAGCCTACAGGGCAGCTGACTGGCCAGCCGAGTGGCCGGGGCAACATCAAGGTCCGGGGGCGGAGGGCCCTCAGGCCTGGTCCGGCCGATGGGCAGGCCGTCTGCTTAATGAAGCCAGCCTGTGCCTTTGCTGACACCCACGGGGAGGGTATAAGTCCAGGCTGGGCCCGAGGAGCGTGTCCTGTGGCTTTGGGGAGCTGGCCCCAGCCCCTGCCGGCCAGACATGAGGGGCAGCTTGCTTGCAGCCCTGCTGGGGCTCCTCGTGATGCTGGCGGCTGGCAAGGAGGACTTGGGCCTCCAGAACTTCAACTTGACCCAGGTGGCTGCGTCAGGGCGCCCGCCATGGTGGCTGGCCGGGCCAGCCGGAGGGAGCCTGGAGGCCCCTGGGGACGCTTCCTCTAGAGCCTCTGCCAGCTCCAGGCGTGCGGGGCCCGGGAATTCCCCAGACCACTGTCCTGCTGGGCTGGGGGAGGCCCTGATCCCAGTGGCGGGCACCCCCCCCCAAGGCAATCCCCCTCCAGCTTGCTGTCCCCGCAGTTTTCAGGTATGTGGTACGAGATTGCCTTGGCCTCCAACCTGGAGCACCAGAGCTCGTCCCCAGGGCGGAAGATGGGGGCCGTGATAGTGGAGCAGGACGGGCCCCACCTTGGCCTGACCTCCGTGTCTGACCAGTGAGTGGCACTGGCCTTAAGGGTGTCACGCGGGCCCCCTGGCGGGACGAGGATGGGGTTGGGGGAGGAGGGTGCCCGGGCTCCCAGGCCAGGGCGGAGGCGCAGGGCTTCCGTCCTCCAAGGGGCTTCCTGAGGTGGCTGGTGCCTGGACGTGGAGCTGGGCCGGGACCCGTTGGTCGGGGGCTCCCTGGTGGTCCAGAGCAAGGCGCGGTGGCGGTGGGCGAGCGTGGGCTGAAAGCGTCTGCCCTCTCCAGCATGAACCTGTGCATGAAGGAGAAGAACCAGGCAGTGAAGGGGGACGCCCCTGGGAAGTTCAAGCTCCCTTTAGACTCTGGTGAGGAATGCGCCCGCGATTGCCTCTTCCTCACTCCCTGCCCCAACGCCCAGCTCAGCCTGGAGTCCTCAGCCCCGCCCTCTGCACGGCTGGGAGCCGGTGCGGACCTTGGTCCCACCGCACACGGCCCTTGCTCAGCCACCCTGGCCCTGAGGGTCTTCCTGTGGGGACGTGGTGGCCCAGAGCCCTCAGCCTGAGCTCACTGCCCAGCCTGCATGGAAGCGAGCTCCTGCACCTCCTCTCTGCAAACTCTGATGAGACTGACCAGGTGGCCTATGTGCTGGCCGGTGGGGCTCCCTGCCCACCCTCTTCAGGAAGCTCCCCCGGGGAGTCCAGAAGGCCTGCTGCAGTCCCACGTGTGTGCAGCACCTGTGTGTGTACTTTCCGAGGTGGGGGTATGGCCCATGGGAGGCGCCTCCCCCTCCCCACAGCCTGGGAGTCCTGGGTTTGGTTTTGTCCCAAGGAGGCAAAGAGGTCATCGTGGTGGCCACGGACTACAAGACCTACGCCGTCATAAGCATCGTCCCCCACGGAGGCGAGAAGCCCAGCCGCGTGCTGAAGCTCTACAGTGAGCGGGCAGCCTCCCGCTCCAGCCCCGCCCGGCCCGGCCCCGCGGGGCGGGGGCAGGAGGAGCCTAGGGCCCAGACGGGAGGGGCCTGGGGGGGGGGCTGGGGGGGGGGGCCCGGGGTGGGCGGGCCCGGGGTGGGCGGGGCTGAGCGGGGACAGGCTGGGCAGGGAGGGCGTCCTGGGGGGCCCCAGCCAGCCGCTCCCCCTTCCTCGCAGGCCGGACCTTGGAACACAATGAGAAAGCCACAGAAAAGTTCGTGGAGAAGGCCGTGGAGCAGGGGCTGTCGGTCTCAGACGTGCAGCTGCTCACCAAGGACTGTGAGTGGCGCGCTGGGGGCCTGGGGGCCTCCTTCCTGGGAACTGTCTCCCCACTTCCCCACTGTCTCTTCTCCACAGTGACCTGTGTGAACCTGCTGTCCTAGGTGGTGAGTCCCTTTCCCTGCCCCGAGGCTGGGGCTGGGTCCCCAGGCCTCCCCGTCACAGCTGGAAGAGGAGTCTGGAGTCCCAGGGATGGGGGGGCTGACTCCTGGACAGGTGGAGCCGGGACTTCCCAAGGGTCAGGGCCTACCCGGGCATGGATGCTGTGAGCATCTCCTGTCCTGGGCCAGCCCCTCCTGTGGCTGCAAAGCCTGAGCTGAGAGGGGGCCGGGCGCCTGTCCCCCGCGCAGCCCCACATGCTGCCCCGGCCCACGGGAGGTGCACCAGGCTCCTGAGGGAGGCAAGTCTCCGCCCAGGCTGAGTCCCAGCCTGATAGGAGTCCATGCTCACTGTAGCTCCCAGGACCTCCAGGGTGCTGACACCAGGAGGGGGCCCTGGAGGTGGGGGCAGGTTGGCCTCGTCTGGGTTTCCACCCAACAGAGTCCTGCCTTGGGGTCACAGGCCCTGTGGACCCCATATCAGGCTCCCAGGTCCCCCACTGTGCTAACCCTTCAGCTGCATGGCTCCCTCTGTCTCAACAACTCTGAGAGACGGGACTGTGGCCCCACTTTACAGGTAGAGAAACTGAGGCTTAGGCCACTCAGCTAGGACACCGACTCCTGGCTGGGGCCCTCGGATGAGGGCGGCATCCTGAGGCCCTGCCATTCCGTGTCTCAGGATCTGACCTAGGGGAGCCCCTGCCCCCCACTGGGGTGCTTGCAGCCCCGCCCACCTGGCTTACCTGGGCTACCAGCCCTGGGGGGCCACCTGCAGCTGCTCCGCCCAAATAAACTCTACAGCCGAACCCATGGTCCCGTCTTTCCTGGGGACCGAGGGGTGGCGGGCGGGCTGGTGGGGTGTGTGTCCCATGACTGCCCTCCACATCGCAGCAGACCTGACTCTCGGGAGGTCTGGGTTCACCGTGACTGTGGGGGACACCCGCCCCTGGGTGGGCTCCTCCCACTGTGGCCGAGACGGCTGCCGGCAGGCCGGCTCCCGCTGTTCCCTATCCCTTCTGCCGGCCCGTGCTGCTCAGCGCCTACAGGCCGGGCTGCCCCCGGCCCTCCTGGTCTCTCCTCTGGTACCCGAGAGCCCGCGGCAGCCCCAGGCCGGCCCAAGCCACGCCCCTCCCGAGTGGAAGGTGACCACAGCTGCCGCCTGTCTATCTTCACCTGGCTGCCTGCTGCCCTGAGCTCAAATCCGTGGGCGTTGGGTCCAAGGCCCTCGGGCCACAGCTGCCCCGACCCCGGCCCCCTTCTGGCTCCATCCCCTATCAGCCCGGTCCGCCTCAGTGCCTGGGGGCACCCCCACAGTGACCACACCCTCCTTCTATCGGCTGGGGCAGGGCAGAGAATGTGGGTGGGCGTCCGCCTCCTGCCCGCGTGCAGAGCAGGGTCACAGGGCTTCTGAGCACAGCTGAGGGGCTGGTGGGGCCCATCCGGCCAGAGAAGAGAGATCCTGCTGACCCCAGTGGGCCCCCAGAAAGCCTCCAGGAGTGAGGACCACCCTCAAGGGGAGGGCCTGCCTGAGACAACGGGTCCAGAAAGACACGCAGGGGGACGTTTGGAGGCTGCACTCCGACACGTGCGAGGTGCCTGGGGAGTACCTGGCCTTTCCCCCAGATCTGTCTGGCCAGAGCTCGGGGGAGCAGGGCCGTCTGCCTCAGCTGGACCTCCCGATAGAAGGTTCTAGGACGTCTGCTTGAGCTGCTGTGACACAGAACCCGCTGAATGTGGCACAGAAGCAACAGGGGTTCTTCTCTGGAGGCTGGAAGTCTGAGGTCAGGGTGCTGAGAGCTGGTGTCTGGCGAGGGCCCCCATGACGGCTTGTGGACGGCAGCTTTCCCATCACACTCTCTTCTCTGCACACGTGGGGACAGGTCTCTGGTGCCCTTCCCTCTTCTAAGGGGCCCAGCCCTACTGGGTTGGGGTCCCACCCTTGCAACCCCACTTCACTTTCACCCCCAGGAAGGCCCCAAAGGCATTGGCCAAATACATCATGTCGAGCACGAGGGCTTCAGCACGGGAAGAGGGGGCGGGGACAGTTCAGAGGGCGGTGACGGAGAACCAGGGCCCCCACCATGTGTCCACAGTGCTATTCAGCACAGAAGTTACTGCACAGAGAAACGGGAAAATGCAATCTGTGGTCAAAAACAAGGAGTTAATAAAAGTCAGTGCTTCCCTGGTGGCTCAGGCAGTAAAGAATCTGCTGCAATACAGGAGACCCAGGTTCGGCCCCTGGGTCGGGAAGATCTCCCAGAGAAGAGAATGGCAACCCACTCCAGTATTCTTGCCTGGAGAATCCCATGGATAGAGGAGCCTGGCTGGCTGTAGTCCACGAGGTCGCAAAGAGTTGGACGTGACTGAGCGACTGCCGGGCGTACAGTTAGCAGTGATGCTGAGAAGAGCCAGGGTTGGGTTTGGAAGAGGAAGGTCTGAAGCCGGCGGCACACCCCGAGCTTTCCCTCTGCTCCCGCGTGGGTACCGTTTCCACCATCCGTCAGTCTAGTCCTTTCTCATAGCCTCTCTGTCAGTCAGTTGCTTGTGCTACTTGTCAACCTGTCCATTCTCAGTTTATCTGTAAATTATCACCTGTCATATCGATCACAGATATTTCTTGCTGGTGGCACGCATGCTCAGTTGCTTGGTCGTGTCTGACTCTCTGCGACCCCATGGACTGTAGCCCGCCAGGCTCCTCTGTCCATGGGGATTCTCTAGGTAAGAATACTGGAGCGGATTGCCATGCCCTCCTCCAGGGGATCTTGCCAACCCGGGGATCCAACCCTCATCTCCTGCATGGGCAGGCAGATTCTTTACTGCTGAGCCAGCGAGGAAGCCATCTTTCTTTCTAATAGGGTAAATTCAGGCAAACTGAATTCTGTAAATCCATCTGGTTGAAGACTTTGAAGTTTTCTTACAAGCCAGGAAAGCACTTTCTGTTGATGAAAACTTTTTTATCCTTTTGTCCCAGAGGTTATTTCCCCACCCTTTTGTCATTTCTTACTTCGTGCATTTATAGTCTCTCCATTTTTTCTTATTTATGTTAGTTAATTCTATTATTTAAAAAAAAATAATACTAATGATTCTGTTAATCCGTAAATTAATGGGAAAATTCTGTTCATCTCAAGGATAAGGACTTTTTTTTTTTTAATTTTCGGGCTCCCAGGCGCGGGGTCCTCGCCGCCCCGAGGGCCGATCCAGGGGTCGGGCACACTGCGCGGACCCGAGGGTGGCCTGGGTGGCCCTCCGCCCCCACCGCGCCCGCTCCGAGGCGGCGGCGGCGGCCCGCGCTTCCGTCTGCCGGGGCTGTGCGCTGGCTCCCTCCTTCTGCGCATGCCCAGTCCTGCTGGCCACGCCCCTGGGTGAGGGCCTGGATCCATTAGCTACATCCGCTGTTCTGGAGTCTCTATTTGCTGTTTCCTTCTCCGTGAAGCCCTGTGGTTTCTAGTGTTGTCCTCTTTTAATTTTTGATTATACTTTTTCGCTCAGTCTTGTCCGACTCTTTGCGACCCAGGCCGGAATACTGGAGTGGGTGGCCTTTCCCTGCTCCAGGAGATCTTCCCAACCCAGGGATCAAACCCAGGTCTCCCCCATTGCAGGTGGACTCTTCACCAGCTGAGCCACCAGGGAAGCCCCTGTTGTCCTTTTTGAAAACACTTCTTTATGTGTGTGTCTGGCTGCTGACCCCCCTGCGTGGGGCTCTTCCTCGCGGTGCACTGGCTGCCTCGCTCCGCAGCTCAGTGGCTGCGGCGTGCGGCCTTGTTGCTCCACTGTCTGTGTGCTCAGGCGTGTCCAGCTCTTCATGACCCCGTGGACGGTAGCCCGCCAGGCTCCTCTGTCCATGGGATTCTCCAGGCAAGGATACTGGAGTGGGTTGCCCTGCCCTCCTCCAGGGGATCTTCCTGACCCAGGGATCATACCCGTGTCTCTGGCATCTCCTGCGCTGGCAGGCGGTTCTTTACCACTGAGCCCCCGGGGAAGCTGCTCCCCTGCAGGTGGGATCTTAGTTCTCTGACTAGGGATGGAAGCCACACCCCCCGCGTTGGAAGGTGGATTCTCAGCCCCTGGAGCACAGGGAACCGCCCGTCCAGCTGTTGGAACTGGGAATCTGAAATACTTTCTTTCTTTTACTTTAATGCTGTGTTTAAGGTTTCGGCATCTCCTCTGACATCTCCTCCTGTTTCATGTGATATTTTAATAATATTTATTATAAGTGAATTCTGCGATTTCACTTTGCATTTTTCTTTCATCCAAGAGTATTTTTAAAAATAGAGAATTTTTTTAACCCTTGTTTTATTGTCGTTTGGTCAGTTAAGTTTGCAACGTTTCCACTTTGTGGAGCTCACCGATGCTGTCCTTGCGGCTAGACAGTCAGTTCTGTGCGTGCTTTCCTCTCTGTTATCAAGACGTACGAGTCCATGTGCATCTGGGGAATTTGCTTCAGTCGTGTCCGACTCTCTGTGACCCTGTGGACCACAGCTCACCAGGCTCATCTGTCCAGGGGGTTCTCCAGGCAAGAATACTGAGTGGGTTGCCATGCCCTCCTTCAGGAGATCTTCCCCACTCGGGGATTGGACCCACGTCTCTAACATCTCCTGCATTGGCAGCTGGGTTCTTTACCACTACTGCCCGCGGTGAAGCCTGTGAAATTAATGCATAAACCCTCATGACCTGCCTTAGACATTTTAGGACTACTTTATCCACGTCAGGGGCTTCCCTCGTGGCTCAGATGGTAAGAAATCTGCCTGTGTTATGCCCAAGTCGCGAAATCTCCCAATGACCACCAGGGAGCTGATATCCGATGCAAAATCAAGAGTTTTTATTACCAAGCTCGAGCTGGGGCTCCCACGGATACCGACGCAGCAGCTATAGGGAGGAGCCCTGAGCGCTGGGTTACATTGCTTATATAGGGTATTCTCGAGGGAAAAATTCAAAAAATAGGAGTCTCCAGGTCTGATTGGTCACCTTCTGGTGAAGGGTTAGGTGTTGAGTTCTGATTGGTTCTCATTTCCCGGGCTTGATTCGAATTTCCCCAGGCTGGCCAAGGGTTCTGACTGGTTCGCAGGTGGTGGGGTGAGGTCAGGGGATTTCCAAAGGCTCTTGGATTTCCAAAGGCTCTTTTCCCGGAACCTTACAAAATGGAGTAGCTTAGATTCTTCACCTGAAATTGATGATTGATGGTTTTGAACTGTGGTGTTTTGACCCAGGTCCAATGATGGGTTTGCAAAGAGTCAGACACAACTGAGTGATCCGCACTTTGGCGTCACCCTCACCCCCAGTGAGCCCTTAGGCCCACTTTTACCGAGAGGGTGTGTGCATCTCTCCTGCTACGAGTGTATTTCCGTTTGACTTGACTCGTATTTTGCCTTGGGAAGTTTGATGCCAGCTTGTGCTCGCCCTTGAAAGTAATTTGATCATTTGCCTGGAGACCCTGAAGAATTTTCACTTCATCGGTAAAGTCTGAGAGTCAATTTCTTTCCTGAGAACAATTAGCTCTTACTGAATTCTTCCCGGGTTTTGTTCATTTCTGCTCTTAGTTAATTAATAAATAAATAAATTTCAAGATGTTCTTCTAACGCCCTTCAATGCTTCGGCACATTTGGTTCAGTCTGGAGTTTCATGGTATAGTTACTGCTTTCCGCAGGCCCTCCGCTCCCCACGGCGGGATTGCCGTTAGATGTTTGCATCCTTTTCTTGGTTTCTTCCTCTAAGAACAAAGTATAAAGACTCCTTAAGTCTATTTAATTCCTGAATGGGATTGGCAGTTTGGGTGGCTTTCAAGATTCCTAATTCACATGCATCCATATGCAGAGGACTCGCTCTCAGTTCAGTTCAGTTAGTTCAGTTGCTCAGCTGTGTCTGGCTCTTTGTGACCCCATGGACTGCAGCACGCCAAGCCTCCCTGTCCATCACCAACTCCCAGAGCTTGCTCAAGCTCATGTCCATCGAGTCGGTGATGCCATCCAACCATCTCATCCTCTGTTGTCCCCTTCCCCTCCTGCTTTCAATCTTTCCCAGAATCAAGGTCTTTTCCAGTGAGTCAGTTTTTACATCAGGTGGCCGAAGTATAGGAGCTTCAACTTTAGCATCAGTCCTTCCAATGAATATTCAGGACTGATTCCCATTAGGATCGACTGGTTTTGATCTCCTTGTCTAAGGGACTCTCAAGAGTCTTCTCCAACACCACGGTTCAAAAGCATCAATTCTTCGGTGCTCAGCTTTCTTCACAGTCCAACTCTCACATCCATACATGACCACTGGAAAAACCATAGCTTTGACTAGATGGACCTTTTTTGGCAAAGTAATGTCTCTGCTTTTAATATGCTGTCTCGGTTGGTCATAGTTTCTCTTCCAAGGAGCAAGTATCTTTTAATTTCATGGATGCAGTCAACATCTGCAGTGATTTTGGAGTCCCCCAAAATGAAGTCAAGGCTATGGTATTTCCAGTGGTCATGCATGGATGTGGACTGTGAAGAAGGCTGAGCACCGAAGAATTGAGGCTTTTGAACTGTGGTGTTGGAGAAGACTCTTGAGAGCCCTTTGGACTGCAAGGAGATCCAACCAGTCCATTCTGAAGCAGATCAACCCTGGGATTTCTTTGGAAGGAATGATGCTAAAGCTGAAACTCCAGTACTTTGGCCACCTCATGTGAAAAGTTGACTCATTGGAAAAGACTCTGATGCTGGGAGGGATTGAGGGCAGGAGGAGAAGGGGACGACCGAGGATGAGATGGCTGGATGGCATCACGGACTCGATGGACGTGAGTCTGAGTGAACTCCGGGAGTTGGTGATGGACAGGGAGGCCTGGCGTGCTGCAATTCATGGGGTTGCAAAGAGTCGGACACGACTGAGCGACTGAACTGAACTGAAAATAAAGTCTCTCACTGTTTCCATTGTTTCCCCATCTATTTGCCATGAAGTGATGGGACTGGATGCCATGATCTTCATTTTTTGAATGTTGATTTTTAAGCGAGCTTTTTCACTTTCCTCTTTCACTTTGATCAAGAGGTTCTTTGGTTCCTCTTCACTTTCTGCCATAAGGGTGCTGTCATCTGCATATCTGCGGTTATTGACATTTCTCTTGGCAATCGTAATTCCAGCTTTTGCTTCACTGAGCCCAGCATTTCTCATGATGTACTCTGCATATAAGTTAAATAAGCAGGGTGACAATATACAGCCTTGATATACTCCTTTCCCAATTTGGAACCAGTCTGTTGCTCCATATCCGACTCTAACTGTTGCTTCTTGACCCGCATACAGATTTCTCAGGAAGCAGGTAAGGCAGTCTGGTATCCTCATCTCTTGAAGAATTTTCCACGGTTTGTTGTGATCCACACAATCAAAGGCTTTGGTGTAGTCAATAAAGCAGAAGTAGATGCTTTTCTGGAATTCTCTTGCTTTTTCTGTGATCCAGTGGATGTTGGCAAATTGATCTCTGGTTCCTCTGCCTTTTCTAAATTCAGCTTGAACACCTGAAAGTCTCACTTCACATACTGTTGAAGGCTGGCTTGGATAATTTTGAGCATTACTTTGCTTGTGTGCAAGATGAGTGCAATTGTGCAGTAGATTGAACATTCTTTGGCCTTGACTTCCTTTGGGATTGGAATGAAAACTGACCTTTCCATTCCTGTGGCCACTGAAAGTTTTCCAACTTTGCTGGCATATTGAGTGCAGCACTTTCACAGCATCATCTTGCAGGATTTGAAATAGCTCAACTGGAATTCCATCACCTCCACTAGCTTTGTTCGTAATGATGTTTCCTAAGACCCACTTGACTTCACATTCCAGGATGTCTGGCTCTAGGTGAGTGATCACACCATCGTGATTATCCGGGTCGTGAAGATCCTTTTTGTACAGATCTTCTGTGTATTCTTGCCACCTCTTCTTAATAGCTTCTGCTTCTGTTAGGTCCATACCATTTCTGTCCTTTATTGAGCCCATCTTTGCATGAAATGTTCCTTTGGTATGTCTAATTTTCTTGAAGAGATCTCTAGTGTTTCCCATTCTATTGTTTTCCTCTGTTTCTTTGCATTGATCACTGAGGAAGGCTTCGTATCTCTCCTTGCTATTCTTAGGAACTCTGCATTCAGATGCGTATATCTTTCCTTTTCTCCTTTGCCTTTAGCTTCTCTTCTTTTCCCAGCTATTTGTAAGGCCTCCTCAGACAAGCATTTTGCCTTTTTTCATTTGTTTTTCTTGGGGATGGTCTTGACACTGCCTCTGGTACAATGCCATGAGCTTTCATCCATCGTTCTCAGACACTCTGTCTGTGAGATTTAATCCCTTGAATCTATTTGGCATTTCCACTGTAAGGGATCTGACTTAGGTCATACCTGAATGGTATAGTGGTTTTCCCTAGTTTCTTCCATTTAAGTCTGAATTTGGCAATTAGGCGTTGATGGTCTGAGCCACAGTCGGCTCCCGGTCTTGTTTTTGCTGACTGCACAGAACGTCCCCTTAACGGATTCTCTTTAATGGGTGGCATTGGGGTACCGGCGTGTGTAAAGTCTGGCTCTCTTTTGTCTTGAAAGAGCCGACATTTACAGATGTTTATTTTACTCCACTACCCAGTGTGGAAAGGCACCCTTGCCCTTTCTAACGCTCTCCCTTCCCCAAAGTGATGCCTTTCTGAGTCGCTGCTGAGCCCCGAGCTACCCTGTGGCCCTGTCCTGGCAGCTGGTCTGCGTCCGTTGCTGGAGTTCCGGGCCTATTTCAGCTCAGTCTGAGGGCACCTGACTATCTCCTCTCCTCTCCACAGTCCTTAGTTCTCCAGGAAGTCTGAAGACAGAGGCTCGAGAGAGACCTTTGGTAGACGTTGGGGTCTTTTACTTACAAGAAATGTGAGGTTTCTATTTTTCATGATCTGTGTGGTTGCATTTTTTTTTTTTTGCAGGACTGTACAGAGATTCAGTTTTAATAATGGTCACTATCGCGTGTTACACAGATGTTCTTTAACTGCCCTTTTTTATAGTTTCATCTTTAGACTTTATAATGTTTGTGAAAATATAATACAGTTTCAAATATGGTTCTCACGCCGTTAAGCAGAGTTCAGTTCAGTCACTCAGTCATGTCGACTCTTTGCGACCCCATGAACCACAGCACGCCAGGCCTCCCTGTCCATCACCAACTCCCAGAGTCCACCCAAACTCATGTTCATTGAGTCGGTGATGCCATCCAGCCATCTCATCCTCTGTCGTCCCCTTCTCCTCGTGCTCTCAGTCTTTCCCAGCATCAGGGTCTTTTCAAATGAGTTAGCTCTTCACATCAGGTGGCCAAAGTACCGGAGTTTCAGCTTCAACATCAGTCCTTCCAATGAATACACAGGACTGATCTCCTTTAGGATGGACTGGTTGGATCTCCTTGCAGTGCAAGGGACTCTCAAGAGTCTTCTCCAACACCACAGTTCAAAAGCATCAATTCTTCGGTGCTCAGCTTTCTTTATAGTCCAACTCTCACATCCATACATGACCACTGGAAAAACCATAGCCTTGACTAGACGGACCTTTTTTGACAAAGTAACGTCTCTGCTTTTTAATATGCTGTCTAGGTTGGTCACAACTTTCCTTCCAAGGAGTAAGCGTCTTTTAATTTCATGGCTGCAGTCACCATCTGCAGTGATTTTGGAGCCCAAAAATATAAACTGTTTCCCCATCTATTTCCCATGAAGTGATAGGACTGGATGCCATGATCTTCATTTTCTGAATGTTGAGCTTTAAGCCAACTTTTTCACTCTCCTCTTTCACTTTCATTAAGAGGCTTTTTAATTCTTCTTCACTTTCTGCCATAAGGGTGGTGTCATCTGCATATCTGAAGTTATTGATATTTCTCCCAGCAATCTTGATTCCAGCTTGTGTTTCTTCCAGTCCAGCATTTCTCATGATGTACTCTGCATAGAAGTTAAATAAGCAGGGTGACAATATACAGCCTTGATATACTCCTTTTCCTATTTGGAACCAGTCTGTTGTTCCATGTCCATTTCTAACTGATGCTTCCGGACCTGCATACAGATTTTTCAAGAGGCAGGTCAGGTGGTCTGGTATGCCCATCTCTTTCAGAATTTTCCACAGTTTACTGTGATCCACACAGTCAAAGGTTTTGGCATAGGCAATAAAGCAGAAATAGATGTTTTCTGGAACTCTCGTGCTTTTTCGATGATCCAGCAGATGTTGGCAATTTCATCTCTGGTTCCTCTGCCTTTTCTAAAACCAGCTTGAATATCTGAAAGTTCATGGTTCATGTATTGCTGAGGCCTGGCTTGGAGAATTTTCACCATTACTTTACTAGCGTGTGAGATGAGTGCAATTGTGCAGTAGTTTGAGCATTCTTTGACATTGCCTTTCTTTGGGATTGGAATGAAAACTGACCTTTTCCAGTCCTGTGGCCACTGCTGAGTTTTCCAAATTTGCTGGCATATTGAGTACAGCACTTTCACAGCATCATCTTCCAGAATATGAAATAGCTCATCCACTAGCTATGTTCGTAGTGATGCTTTCTAAGGCCCACTTGACTTCACATTCCAGGATGTCTGGCTCTAGGTGAGTGATCGCACCATTGTGATTATCTGGGTCATGAAGATCTTTTTTGTATAGTTCTGTGTATTCTTGCCACCTCTTCTTAATATCTTCTGCTTCTGTTAGGTCCAGACCATTTCTGTCCTTTATTGAGCCCATCTTTGCATGAAATGTTCCCTTGGTATCTCTAATTTTCTTGAAGAGATCTCTAGTCTTTCCCATTCTATTGTTTCCCTCTATATCTTTGCATTGATCACTGAGGAAGGCTTTCTTATCTCTGCTTGCTATTCTTTGGAACTCTGCATTCAAATGGGTATATCTTTCCTTTTCTCCTTTGCCTTTAGCTTCTCTTCTTTTCACAGCTATTTGTAAGGCCTCCTCAGACAGCCATTTTGCTTTTTTGCATTTCTTTTTCTTGGGGATGGTCTTGTTCCCTGTCTCCTGTACAATGTCATGAACCTCAGTCCATAGTTCATCAGGCACTCTGTCAGATCTGGGCCCTTAAATCTATTCCTCACTTCCACTGTATAATCATAAGGGATTTGATTTAGGCCATACCTGAATGGTCTAGTGGTTTTCTCCAGTTTCTTCAATTTCAGTCTGAATTTAGCAATAAGGAGTTCATGATCTGAGCCACAGTCAGCTCCCGGTCTTGTTTTTGCTGACTGTATAGAGCTTCTCCATCTTTGGCTGCAAAGAATATAATCAGTCTGATTTCGGTATTGACCATCTGGTGGTCAGATGTAAGCAGAGTAATCTAGCTGTTTCCACAGCCCATGCTGCAGTCTGAGTGTCTGAGTTCCCACTCCCACAACTAAGGTCCTCTGCCGTCGATAACCAGCAAGGTCCTGTTGCGCAGCACAGGGAAGTCTGCTCCGTATCACGTGGCCACCAGGATGGGGCGGGGTTTGGGGGGGAGCATGGTATGTGTATGTGTAGGGCTGAGTCCCCCTGTTCACCTGAAACCACTGCAACACTGTTAACTGGCTATACCGCAATAGAAAATTAAAAGTTTAAATTGAAAAAAATAGTGCGTATATATATATATTATATATATCAGTTCAGTTCAGTTCCATCGCTCAGTCGTGTCCGACTCTTTGCTACCCCATGAATCGCGCAGCACGCCAGGCCTCCCTGTTCATCACCATCTCCCGGAGTTCACTCAGACTCACGTCCATGGAGTCCGTGATGCCATCCAGCTATCTCATCCTCGGTCGTCCCCTTCTCCTCCTGCCCCCAATCCCTCCCAGCATCAGAGTCTTTTCCAATGCGTCAACTCTTCACATGAGTTGGCCAAAGTACTGGAGTTTCAGCTTCAGCATCATTCCTTCCAAAGAAATCCCAGGGTTGATCTTCAGAATGGACTAGTTGGATCTCCTTGCAGTCCAAGGGACTCTCAAGAGTCTTCTCCAACACCACAGTTCAAAAGCATCAATTCTTTGGTGCTCAGCCTTCTTCACAGTCCAACTCTCACATCCATATATGACCACAGGAAAAACCATAGCCTTGACTAGACGGACTTTAGTCCGCAAAGTAATGTCTCTGCTTTTGAATATACTGTTTAGGTTGGTCATAACTTTTCTTCCAAAGAGTAAGCGTCTTTTAATTTCATGGCTGCAGTCACCATCTGCAGTGATTTTGGAGCCCAAAAAAATAAACTGTTTCTCCATCTATTTCCCATGAAGTGATAGGACTGGATGCCATGATCTTCGTTTTCTGAATGTTGAGCTTTAAGCCAACTTTTTCACTCTCCTCTTTCACTTTCATCAAGAGGCTCTTTAGTTCTTCTTCACTTTCTGCCATAAGGGTGGTGTCATCTGCATATCTGAGGTTATTGATATTTCTCCCAGCAATCTTGATTCCAGCTTGTGTTTCTTCCAGTCCAGCGTTTCTCATGATGTACTCTGCTGTTAAATAAGCAGGGTGACAATATACAGCCTTGATGTACTCCTTTTCCTATTTGGAACCAGTCTGTTGTTCCATGTCCAGTTCTAACTGTTGCTTCCTGACCTGCATACAGATTTCTCAAGAGGCAAGTTAGGTGGTCTGGTATTCCCATCTCTTCCAGAATTTTCCATATATATATATATATAAGAAGCTCTAATTCTTTGGCCACCTGATATGAAGAACTGACTCATTAGAAAAGACCCTGATGCTGGGAAAGATTGAAGGCGGGAGGAAAAGCGGAGGACAAATGGCTGGATGGCATCACAGACTCAATGGACATGAGTCTGAGTAAGCTCTGGGAATTGGTGATGGACAGGGAGGCCTGGTGTGCTGCAGTCCATGGGGGTGCAAAGAGTCGGACACGACTGAGCAACTGAACTGAACTGATACACACACATAAATATATAAAACTGAATCACTTTTTGTATAGCAGTAATTAACACATAAATCAACTATTTTTCAGTAAAATCATTAAAATAAAAAAGTAAAAAGTCATAAGGTGAAAGTAACTTAGTCCTGTCTGACTCTGAGACCCAGCGGACTATACAGTCCATGGAATCCTCCAGGCCAGATTACTGGAGTGGGTTCTACTCCCTTCTCCAGGGGATCTTCCTAATTCAGAGATCCAGCCTGGGTCTCCTGCATTGCAGGCAGATTCTCTACCGTCACCAGGGTAGTCAGTGGACCTTTATGTCTGAAAGTCACTCAGTCATGCCTGTCTGTTTGTGAACCAGAGTTGGTATAGTCCATGGGATTCTCCAGGCCAGAATACTGGAACTGGAGTAGGTAGTTGTTCCCTTTTCTAGGGGATCTTCCCAACCCAGGGATCGAACCCAGGTCTCCCGCATTGCAGCTGACACCCTGATGAGATGGGACTGAGGGGTGGGGCCTTTGGGAGGCGATTAGGTCGTGAGGGTGGAGCCTCATGATGGGAATGGTGGTTTGGTGGTTTAGTTGCTGTCATGTCGGACTCTGTGACCCCATGGACCTTAGCCCACCAGGCTCCTCTCCCCGTGGGATTTTCCAGACCAGAATCCTGGAGTGGGTTGCTATTTCCTTCTCCAGGGGATCTTCCCAACACAGGGCTTGAACCTGGGTCTCCTGCATTGCAGGCGGTCTCTTTACCAACTAAGCCAGCAGGGAAGCCCAGTGGGTCTGCTTCCAGCAACTGCTTTTTTCTGCTGTCTCACTCACCTAGTCTTCATCTCCCAGGTGTTTTTCAGGAAATCCTACTTGAAAAATTAACGAACAAGGTTAACGTGAAGGTTGGGATGATGCTTTTGTCTTTCACCGTCGTTTTCTCCCATCAGGCGTCTGGGAGGCTGGTGGTCAGGTGGGGACCCTGACCACCAACGGTTCTACCTGCTGCTTCCTGACCTGCATACAGGTTTCTCAAGAGGCAGGTCAGGTGGTCTGGTATTCCCATCTCTTTCAGAATTTTCCACAGTTATTGTGATCCACGCAGTCAAAGGCTTTGGCACAGTCAGTAAAGCAGAATCAGATGTGTTTCTGCCAACAGTGTTTCTCTGTTACCCTCTAATAAAACTGTGCTACACGAAAAGCTCTGAGTAGTCAAGCCTTGTCTCTGGCCCTGGATCGAAATCCTCTCCTCTGGAGGTCACGAATCCCAGCGTAGCACACGGCTTACCACCGCAACCTTTCACTGGCACCACCAACCCAGTGCCAAAGCCTACCAGCGCAGCCTCCAAATGCAGCCACAGCACCCCTGCCTGTTCCGTCACTGAAACACCCTCTAAACCTTAGCAGACGCTCTCCTGGAAGGCTGGCTCCCAACCAAGCAGGAAGGCCGTGTGTCCACTGCGCTGACATCCTTGCCCGGGCCCTCCCAGTGCAATCAGAAGAACTGAAGCTCCCGCCAGGCTTCAAGGCACAGAAGGCTGTGGCCGGAGACTCTAACTTACAGCCCAACCCTTGCCTGACCCTCAGATCCAGCCACTTGGGCCTCCTGAAGCTTATCAAATAGGCCAGGGCTCAGGCCCACGTGGTTGAGGGTCCTCTGCTTGACCCTCTCCATCCCCGCCCCCTTTTTGTCTTCCTGACCTCCCCCTAGGTCTGTTAACCAATGGCTCTGTCAGGGGTAGGGGCTCTGACTCCTCCGTGGGACCGCCAGCTCCGAGCACAGGACCAACACCAAGCATGCGTGGGGAGTTAACTCACTAAGCCACCTCATATTCCGTGGTCGTCTCCAGTACAGGTAATCCCTTAAGCGAAGCCCACCCCAACAAATTACTAACAGTAATCAGGTCTCTAAGAGCTTGCAGATAATGCAGGCGACCCAGGCCAGGCTCGCGGCGAGGAGCGCGCGCCCCCGCCTGCGTCCCCCGCGGAGCCCGGCGCCAGGAGCGCGCGCAGGCCCAACCCCTCCGCGCTGGCCCCGCCGCGCGCTCCGGCCGGAGCCGGCCCCTCCCGGAGCCGGCCCCGCCCCTCTCCAGCCGGCCCTCCCTCTGTCCGGCCCCGCCCCTTCCCGTCCGGCCCCGCCCCTCCGCTCCGGCCCGCCCAGACCCCGCCCAGCGCCCCGCCCCTTCCCGTCCGGCCTCGCCCTCCGCCGGCCCGGGGTAGGTCAGCCCGCCGGCTCCCCGCGCCGCGCCAGCCATGGTGAACCTGGGCCTGTCCCGGGTGGACGACGCCGTGGCCAGCAAGCACCCGGTGAGAAGGCCGGCCTGGACGCGGGCCCCGACCTCAGAAGCTGACCTGAGCGGGGCGGGGGCCTTGATGGGGAGTAACCTCATCAGGGAAGCGAAGAGGGACAGAGGTGTGGGACCCTCTTGCGGTTGCGGTGGAGCCTCCTGCCTGGGTGGGCACGGGGGCAGGCGGGGTGTGTCTGGGCCCCCAAGGCCTCACGATGAGTGGTCCCCTCCCCCGGGGCCGGAGTGCGCCCTACGGAGGGACAGGAGGGGCAGGGAACTGAACCTTCAACCCATTCCCCCTCCTAGGGACTAGGCGAGTACGCCGCGTGCCAGTCGAACGCTTTCGTGAAGGGCGTTTCCGCCTTTGTCACAGGTAGGCTGGGTCCGGGGTGTGAGCAGGTCGCACCCTGACTCCCCAGCAAGTGGCGCCAGGTCACCAGCCCGCAGTGCTGGGAGGCTGGCAGGTGCTGCGGGCACGTGGACTCTGCCGCGGTGGTCCCCTGGCCAGCCCCAAGGACAAGCTGGCTGATGGGGACCGTGGCTCTTGGCAGGCACCGGCGCGACCTTCGGCCTGCAGATGCTGGTTCAGAGGAAGCTTCCATACCCCTTTCAGTGGAAGGTGCTGCTGGCTGTGGGTGGGTACTCCAGCCTGGGACCCCTGAAATGCACCTCAGTTGCCACTGGCTCTTCAGCAGAAGTGGGTTCCCACTGGGGGTGGGTGGCTGTGGTTCTGGGCATGCCCATCCCCCTGACCCCTGCCCCCTGCTCCCCAGTCGCAGGCTCAGTAGCCAGCTACTGGGTGACGCGTGTGGAGTCGCAGAAATGCAGCAACCTCTGGCTCTTCCTGGAGACAGAGCAGCTCCCCAAAGACATGGGCACAGGTGAGAACCCCCAGGGCAGCAGGAGGCAGAACCGAGGCTGCAGTGCCCAGAGTTGGAGGCAGCAAGCCCAGGCCCGAGGTGTGGACTGCACAGGCCTGTCCCTGTGACATGTACACAAGGGGCGGGGCGGGAAGGAGAGGGCCCGTGTGCAGGAGGAAGACGCAGGAGGGGCTGGGTGGCCCTGGGGGAGTGAGTGCAGAGGGAGGAGGGCAGACACCCCAGGAAGAGCGGCTGGATGGAAAGGCCCTGCATCGGACACCAGGCTGGCTGATCTCAGGTCTGGCCTCCACGGCCTGCACCCCTCCTGTTCCAAGCCTCAGTGTTTGCCTCCAGAAAATGGGCACAGGGACTGGAAACAGCTTTGGGGTGTGGTTCTAGCTGTCTTCTCTGCCTCCTACAGATCGGCGCAGCTAGGAGAGCTCCAGCCGGGCACAGAAGACCTGGGGCCAGACAACTCTAGAACACAGCCCTTGGCACCTCTGCACCCCAGGTTGGCCCTCCCCACACCTGTGGCCCCCACACAGAGGCATGACCAGGTCTGTTGAACCTGTGCAGACTGCTCCTGCCCAGCCTGGCCGCCCAGGAGCTCAAGCCAGGAGACTCCGTTCCTGGGGTGGCTGTCCTGCAGGTGGACACAGTGCTAGAGAGGACCAGCATGCCTCATGCACCTTTGGGGGCAGCCCTGGAGCATGGAGGGGGCTTCTGCACTCTGCTGCTGACACTCCCTTTCTGGCCCCTGCATCTCCCACCCACCCCAGAGATGACAGTTCCCCTGGGGGCTGGGGAACTAATAAACACCTTGCCCTGTTTCCCACCTAAGTTCTAAAGCAGTCAGGGAACAAGTTGGAGCAGTAAGAAGATGAGAGAAATGTCTCCTTGGAACCACACCACTGAGGGGAGGAGGCACCAGGGCAGTTCTGAATCTGAACCCCAGAATTAGACATCTGGCAGGCCCCATGTGCTCTCCACGCGGGCTGGGGGTGGGGGGAGGCACAGAGCAGATGTGTGCAGCCAAATAGCACCTGCTCTCAGGAGAGGCGGGCCGGAAGTGGCCACGCCCACCCACTGACCATTCCAACCCACCCTCAGATTAAGTCACTTCTCTCTGGGGGAGGAGGAAGTGAGGGGTGCAGGGGACCAGAGCCAGCTGACTGGAGCTCCGTCCACACGGAGGAAGGCTCCTGAGTGGGCAGGACTGTCCAGCTCAGCCACAGCCCACAGAGGGAGAGGGAGCGGAAGACAAGACCCGACACCCGGGCAGAGCCGTCGTCCTTTCCAGCAGGCTCCTCCGGAACACTGAGGGTGCACCTCCCAGGCCTCGCTGCTCCAGGCCCAGCCCCGCCCTGCTGGCCTGGCCCTTCACTCAAAAGAACATCTATTGCACACTTATGTGCACCAAGGAATCTGTGTGTAGGGAGGCAAATGGTAACCGTGGCATGTCAGCTAGAGTTGGCGTTTTCTTTCATGTAGAAGTCCAAGTGCGTGGCCTGGGGCCGACAAGGAGTCAGGAACCCAGGCTCCTTTTACTGTGCTCTATCCTGTAAGGGCCCCCCTTCCAAATCTACCTCATGGTGCCAGGCAGCTGTACCAGCTCCAGCCATCACGTCTTCATCCCTGTGAAGAGGAAGGAGGAAGGGGGAGGAGGAGAGGGATTCGCTCACCACTGCTGCATTCACTCCACTGGCCAGAGCTAAGGCAGGAGGGGCGCCTGGCGCAAAGGCGCCTGGGAGGGCGGCCTTGCTCCGGGCAGCCACGTGTCCCCATGATCTCTATCTGAAGAGGAGAGGGCCGGTATCAGGGAACAGGCTCTGCATCACACCTGGGGGAAGAGGGGCAGCGAAGTAGACCGTGCCCGTGGCAGGTCCTTCCTGAGGGGAAGACCTGCGCTCTGACGGAGGGCAGGGGAGGAACTTGGAGTTTCAGATGGGACTGAAAACCGAGAGTGAGCAGAAAGGAAACGGGTCTGTGTGAGCGGTCACAGAAAAAGGCGCGCGCTGTAACAGCACATGGGTGAAGGCCATTGCCGTGGCTGAACTGTCTCCCCCAGGTTCACGGTGTGCAGCCCTGACGCCCAGGACCGCAGGCTGTGGCTGCATCTAGAGACAGGGCCTTTGGGGGGGATGCTGTTGATCAGTCACTCAGTCATGTCCGGCTCTTTGCGACACCGTGGACTGTAGCACGCCAGGCCTCCCTGTCCTTCACCGTCTCCCAGCGTTTCCTCAAACTCATGATCAATGAGTTGGTGATACCATCCACCCATCTCATCCTCTGTCACCCCCTTTTCCTCTTGCCCTCAACCTTTCCCAGCATCAGGGTCTTTTCTGATGAGTCGGCTCTTTGCATCAGGTTGCCAAGGTACTGGAGCTTCAGCTTCAGCATCAGTCCTTCCAGCGAATATTCAGGGTTGATTTCCTTTAGGATGGACTGGTTTGATCTCCTTGCTGTCCAAGGGACTCTCAAGAGTTTTCTCCAGCACCACAGTTCGAAAGCTTTCTTTGGTGCTCAGCCTTCTTTAAAGAGGTAACTAAATTAAGCGGGGATGGGCCCTCATCCCATCAGACTGGGGTGCTTATCAGAGCAGATTAGGACCCAGAGAGTCCAGGGTAAGGACCCCATGAGGACACAGCAGGAAGGCGGCATCTGCCAGCCTGGGGGAGAGGCCTCAGCAGAAGCCAGACCTGCAACACCTTGATCTCAGACTGCCAGCCTCCAGGTCGCACGACAATAAATCTTTGTGTTTTAGCTGCCGGGACTGTGGTGCTTTGTTTCGGCAGCCCTGGCAAACTCATGCAGGTTGGGAAAAGTACCCCAGCTGGTGCGCACCCCCTGGAACCCCAGGCTTGAGCCACGTGGCTGTAAGGCAGGCTTGGACTGGGGTGCAGAGGGAGGGCACTGGCCCCTCCTGTAGTCAGCTGAAGTTGTTGAAACTCACTCTGTTACGTCCAACTCTTTGCCACCCCATGGACTGTAGCCCACCAGGCTCCTCTGTCCATGGGGATTCTTCAGGCAAGAATACTGGAGTGAGTTGCCATGCCCTCCTCCAGGGGATCATCCCCACCCAGGGATTGAACCCAGGTCTCCCGCATTGCAGGCTGATTCTTTACCGTCTGAGCCACTTGGGAGGCCAAATTTATTTCTGGAGTAAGTGAGAGCTAAAGCCGGATTCAGGACATCGCCAGAGAAGTAGGGGTCGAGCAGAGAAGGTCACAGAGATGAGGGGTAGTGAGGGCTGAGGTTGGGGGGGTCTCATGAGCCGGGTCCCCAGGGTGTGGTTTGAACTTGGGGTGGGGTGAGGGAATGGATACCCTGTAGGCAGTGAGAGGTTGGCAGTGTTTCGAGGCTCCATAGAGGACCATGGGGGTGTGGGGAGGACGGGGAGGGTGCAGTGTGAAACCACAGGTCACCCTGCGGAAGACAGTGACGCTGACCAGGGCAGCACTCCTGAGCAGAGAGCACTGGGGAGACTCGTGTCTGGGGAATCAACCCTGAGGCTGGCTGGGGGCAGAGGGTGGGGTCACCAGGGAGGGCTGGGAATTCCTGGGTTCCCTGAGCATTGAGAACCTTGGTCCCTGTCACAATGGGCCAGGATTCCAGGGACATCTAAACTGAGGTTCTGCGGAGCAGGCTCAGCACAGAGAGGGCGGGAGGCGCAGAGGGGTCCTGGAGGACCCCCAGGGCCGCCATGAAGATCCGCAACGAGGCGGAGATGGAGGAGCAGATCCAGGAGCTGAAGACCATCACTCGGCTCCAGGGTGCGCCTGCCACCGGGTGACTCGGGGCTCCAGGTGCACTGTCGGTCCTAATGCAGAGGCGGCCCAGGGCAGACTGGCTAGGGGCCAGGCCACTGCTCATCCGCAAGCAGAGCTGGGAGAATGGATGGGAAGGGTCTGCCGTGGGGAGGGGCTGGAGAAGCTGGGGGTTTCAGAGAGCTTTGTGAGTATAGTGGGCCCAAAGCCAGAGGGGACAGGAGCGTCTGGGAGTGATGACAGGTCTGCCCATCCTGGCTTCCACCTGCCCCACCCACTCCACCACCCAGCAACACTGTACCCTGAACGCTGTCCAGATGAGCACCGCTGGACAGCAAAGCGGGCCCCCATGCAGGCTGGGAGGAAGCTGCATGGGCTTAGAGGCAGCAAACTCATGACCCCACTCCGGGAATCCAGGCCCGGCCCTCGGCCAACATCCCACTGCCCTGCCCTGCCCTGCCCCTCCCCCGCCCACAGAGCAATGTCGGGCGCTGCAGATCCAGTCGGTGAAGGAGAAGACAGTCAAGAACAAGGCCACGCTGGCTCTCCTGCGCAGCAACATCCGCCGCAGGTCCCAGGAGTGGGCTTTGGCCAAGAAGGTGAACGCGGGGCCCCTCCTGCTGCCTGATGGCTGGGGGCGGGGGGCGCGCGCTGTAATAGCCTCTCCCCTCAACACAAGTGGACAGCCGGCCCCTGCTTTCCCCATGCTGACCCCACCACCCACCTCAGGGGCCCCAACTCGGGGCCCTTTCTGGGGCTACCCGCTACGGCACCCACTGAGCGGACACGGGAACCCTCCTCTCTGGACCCCATCACATCCGAGCGGGGATGACCCGATGGCGCCTGCAGCACTCTGCCCTTTGTGGCCCCAGGAGCTGGGGTCTTGCTGCGCAGAAGGGGCCCAGGGAGAGGGCCTGGAGGGGCCGGCGGCCGGGTGAAGGCAGAGGGGACGGACCCCCAGCTCAGCCGCCGCCGCTCCGCAGTACGACCAGTGGACCATCTCCAGGGCCTGTGGGAAGGACGTGCCCATGAGGCTGGCGAACAGCCGCTGCACCATGGAGGTAGGTGGCGGGACGGCCCCTCCGCGCCGCCCAGCCGGTGCACTACACTAGGAGGTGGAGCCAGTGGGCAGCGGAGCGAGCGCCCAGCTCCAGGGGCCCTTTTGGGCCCCCACGGGCTCCGTGGCCCCCCCGCGCACCCACTCGCGGGTCGTGCCCTCCCCGACGCAGGTGGCGCGGGAGAAGCTGCGCAAGTATGTTTTCGACCGCGTGAACGTGCACAACGTGCTGATCCACTTGGTGCGGCGGCGCGGGCGGAAGCTGGAGAGTATGCAGCTGGAACTGGCCGGCCTGAGGAGCCAGCCGGACGCCACCAAGGAGGAGCTGCGCCTGCAGCAGGTGGGGCCGAGGGGCGGGGCTGCGGAGGGGCGGGGCCCTGGGGAGGCGGGGCTCGTGCCGGCGCGGGGCTGCGTGGGGCGGGGCTAGGTGAGACCCCTCCCCTTGGAAGAGAGGCCAGCCCCGCCCCCGTGGGCCTCCGGGCTCCCAGGTGGCCTGTCCCCAAGACACTCTCAATGTGCCCTCCACCCCTCACCCCAGGTCATCCGTCAGCTGGAGAACAACATAGAAAAGACGACGATCAAGATCACCACAAGCCAAAATATCCACTTCCTGTACATGGACCTGCTGGACCACCTGAAGAAGGTGAGCCCCTCACCCCGCATCCCAACACCTGCTGCCGCATCCGGGTTCCAGGGAGCCTAACCGGGCTTGAAGGGCGGGAGTCTCAGGCCCCAGGCTGTGTGCGACTGGGATCTCCTTGGGGGCGGGGTCCTCCAGGGCAGGGCACCCCCACACACAGCCTTACACCTCTCCTCGAGCCTGAGTGACCCCTAGAAAGAGTGAGCCCTGCTTTGGGTGTCAGCGGAGCCGTGGCACCTTGTAGGTGGGAAAGAATTTATTTTCTGCTCCAAAAGGCGGGTCATGTACTATGTCAGAATTTTTACTTTGCCCCATCATTTTTCATGGCCCAGCTTCTGGGGGCAAGAGACGAATCCAGCACCCTCAGGAAGTCCCCTCACACCATCCAGGGCTAGCCACCTCTGCACAGGCCAGTAGCCTGGGCTTGTTGCCAGGCTTCTTCCAAGCCAGCCCCCAGGCTCCCTGCCGAGGAGACAGGGGGAAGCCCCAGGGGCCTTGAGCCCTCCTAAGAGGCAACCCCCCTTCACTGGAGGCCCCCCCAGACCCCCATAGAGCAGAGCCCAGGCACCTGCCACAGGCCAGACGGCCAGAAGACGGGAGGAGGATAGGGCCCCTCTGTCATCTGGATGCATTCTCTCCTCCCAGCGGTCCCTTCTTGCCTTTTTAGAACATATGCGTTAAAAACAATAACTCCCGTCGTCACCTGCAGTTTTTGTTGGTTGCATGGCAAAGCATTTGTGTTCTTAGTTCCTTGACTAGGGATCAAACCGGTGCCTACTCCAGTGGGCCACTGGACCGCCAGGGTAGTCCCCACATACATTAAAATAAAACACCAACTTTCTGGGAGCCCAGTGGTTAGGACTCCATGCTCCCAACGCAGGGGCACCTGTTCGATCCCTGGCCAGGGAACTAAGATCCCACATGCCACGTGACACAAACCCCCCCAAAAAAGTAGACATTAAAACCACTATATATTCTTTAAAAATAATTTTTTTTAAACAGTAGAGAGTCTACATAGTAGTTATCAACAACAAAATACTAAAAGCTAAGATGTCTTGGACATTTGGGGACCCGACCCCGTGTTAAATAATACATCATTCTAGCGTCTCAATCCATCCTGACAGCAGCCCCTTGAAACAGCCATTACCTTGTTTCACACGGGGAAACTCAGGCTAAGTGGCTTTCCTACGGTCCCGCACCAGCTGATCAGGTTAGCCTTGGCCCTGAGTCCTGAGTCTGACCCCACACCATCTACTTCACTTCAGAGAGCAGTCAGCCTCCTGGGGCTCCAGGGGCACCTCTCAGGCAGCCAGACTCCCCATCACAACTTCTTAGGAAGTGAAGTGTCTCTGGGTTCTGGCCCTGGGCAGGGAGAAAGTCCACCAGCAGAAGGCCATTTTCCCTCTCAAAACCTTCCTTTAACCTGCTTTGGGCCTGGCTGGGGCCGAAGGCCAGGCCCCACTTGTCCTCTGGGCTCACACAGTCTGGGGTGAGGAGTAGAAAGCAGGCATGGTCCGCTCTGGGGGACAGAGGAGAATCAGGAAGGGGCCAGGGGAGCCGGCCTGGGACGGGCCCGCGGCTCCTGGGCCGCCAGGCACTCTGCTCCCCTGCCCCTGCCCCTGTGCTGCAGAAGCTGGCAGGATACCCCACAGAGCTGGACAAGCTGCAGAATCTCGTGAGCAACTACTGCTTGGAGCTGTCGGACATGACGGTCATGTCCCAGGACGCCATGATGATTACGGATGAGGTCAAGGTCAGCTCCCAGGCTGGGGCCCTGCAGGGCTGTCTTGCAAACCTGTCTGGCCCAGGGCCCACCTGGACACCCCTGCCCACACCTTGCCATCACTGGAGGAGTCCAGTGGCTGCCCTGCCAGCCTGCTCTCCTCATCCCCCATGAGTCTGGGCAGATGAAGTCCCACCAGACACAGAATCCAGGAAGCAGACGGAGGAGGCAGAGATTTGGCCTGGCCAGGGCAGGTGTCACCACTCCACCCTGTCTGTGCTGAGGCCCCTGAAAGGCCTGTGTACCCCCCTCTTCATGAAGCGGGGCCGCCCTAGGGTGCGGACCTGATGGGAGGGCCAGTGCACAAGTGGGTTCTGGGGGTGGAGATTGGGCAGCACAGTCTTGGGGTGTAACAGGGCCAAAAGGAGCCACGGGGGCTGGAGCCCCCATGTGGGGCAGCAGGTGGCCCCCGGGGAACCTGGAGGCCTGGGAGGAGATGGAGGGGACAAAGGATCAGATTCGTGTTCCCAAACGGTGCGCTCTGACTGCAGAGACCAGAGGGCCAGGGTCGAGACGCTGGTCATGGGGGCCAGACTCCACGTGGTGGAGAGGAACTCGAGGCCTTTAAGAAGTCGCCCTGACCAGGGGTGGGGCGAGTTAGACGTGCAGGCCAAGGGAGGGTGCAGCATCCGGGACGCGTGAGCAGGCGGGGGCGGAAGGCCGGCAGATGGAGCCACCAGAGCCGGGCGTGCTGGGAGACCGGTGGTTTGGGGAAAGATGATGAGCTTTTGTTTAGACACATGGAGTCCACTTTAGTGAGTTCTGAGGGGAGCTAGCAAGGTCTGCAAGATGGCAGAGTAGAAGGGTGTGAGCCAAAGGTCCGTCTGGTCAAAGCTATAGTCTTTCCAGTGGTCATGTATGGATGTGAGAGTTGGACCATAAAGAAAGCTGAGCACAGAATTGATGCTTTTGAACTGTGGTGTTGGAGAAGACTCGTGAGAGTCCCTTGGACTGCAAGGAGATCCAACCAGTCCATCCTAAAGGAGATCAGTCCTGAATATTCATTGGAAGGACTGATGCTGAGGCTGAAGCTCTGATACTCTGGCTACTTGATGCAAAGAACCGACTTACTGGAAAAGACTCTGATGCTAGGAAAGACTGAAGGCGGGAAGAGAAGGGGGTGACAGAGGATGAGACGGTTGGATGGCATCACCAACTCAGCGGACATGAGTTTGAGCAAGCTCCGGGAGTTGGTGATGGACAGGAAGGCCTGGCGTGCTGCAGTCCGTGGAGTCACAGAGTCAGACACGACTGAGGACTGAACTGACTTGAAGGGGAGCTGGCAGAGGCGGCAGAGAGATCCCAGGTGGAGAAGTGTAATACAAGGGAGGGCTCAGAGGCCAGGAGAGGGGACACAGGTGGAGCATCTCAAATCAGGAAGACACTGGCTTAGCAGACCACAGGCCTTAGTGGGACAGACCCCCGCCCCTTCCCCGTGTCCCCAGATGAACATGAGGCAAGGGGAAGCCACCTTCATCGAGGAGCGCCGGGCACGAGAGAACCGGCTGAACCAGCAGAAGAAGCTGATCGACAAGATCCACACCAAGGAGACCAGCGAGAAGTACCGCCGGGTGAGCCGGGCCGTCTGGGCACCGCCCTCCGGGGCCCCCAGCTCCTCAGCCCCGCCAAGGACACCCCTCACCACGCTGCCTCCTCCCTGTCTCCAGGGCCGGCGGGACTTGGACTTCCCCTCCAACCTGATGGGTCCGGAAACTCTGAAAGGTAAGAGCTCAGCTCCCACCGCCCCAGCCAAGGTCCGGAGAGGTCGGTCACCATGAGGCTGGGCATCACCTGCAGTGGCCAGGGTGAGGGAGACTGATAAACCCCAACCCCTCCCTGGCGGGACCCGCACAGGCGCACACCAGTGGCCACAGCACTCGCTTCAAGCTGCTGCTACTGGCTCTGGGCTCTCGGTCAGGTGTGGCTAACCCCACCCCCGCACCCCGCCTCTCAGCTGTAAAATGCACTCAGCAACGGCCCCCCCGGAACCCAAGCCCCTCTGAGAAGCTCCACTAAGCCCTGCCGCACCAGCCGCTTCTGGTTCTCCTCTGGATGGAGCCACTCGAGGGCTGGCCGAGGAGGGAGCCAGTTAAGACAGGCGACTCTGAAGGGTACCCAGCTCTTGGGTGGCCTCCCCTGAGGACGTGGGGGGCAGCTGACGGCCCGCACAGAGCTCCCATGCCCTCCCTGCACGCTGGCTCTCCTTCCCCTCTGCTGCACCCAGTGAGGAAGAGAGAGGCCTCCAAGGCTGACGTCGAATACGAAACGACTGTGACTGCTCTGGTGGAGAAGGTCAAGACTGCCGTGCAGTGCTCCCACCTCTGGGTACTGCTTCCTGACTCCTGGGTGTGGGCAGAGGGGCAGGGGAGGGACCCGTCCCCAGCCCAAGGCCCGGCCGAGCCTGGCCAGGCTCTGCAGACACCTTCACGTGAATGGGCACATAAAGCAGCCACAGGTCAGAGTGGACGGCCTCCTGGGACGCAGCCAGCAAGCCTGAGCTGTGGTCCAGGGCCACACAGAGCCCGCGGGAAGTTGAGGACTACGCCCCGAGGGGGTGGCCTCCACCTCCGACTCCTTCCCCTTCCCAAACCAACAGCAGCTGCCTCTCCACTTGACCCCCCTTTTACTTTAATCCACTCTGAGATTATTATTAGCAAACCTTGAGCTCCTGTCCATGGTCCTGACAGAAGCTTGTTCCGCCCCCGCCCCCCCCCGCCCCGCGCCTCGGACAAGCGACTCAGAGCCACTCGGCCTCTTTGGGTGGTCTCTCCGGCTCTCCGTTGGGGTCGTCTGCCCGATCTGCCTGTCGTGAGGGTGGCATGCGAGAACACACACCGAGGGCCTCGCGGGCCCTCAACACACTGCCGTGGTCGACGCTACTGACCACTGGGGGCCAGAAGAACCAGCTGCCTCCTGGCTCACAGCTGCTGCTCACCCCACTGGCCCTGCCAGGACATTGCCGGCCGGTTCCTGGCTCAGAAGGGCACGGAGGAGGACCTGGAGCTGCAGAAGGAGGACTGTGAGGAGAGGCGGGCGCAGCTGGAGGCCTTGATGAAGAAGCTGGAGATAGAGGAGGCCACGCTCAAGTTCCGCCAGACGCCCAGCTCCGTCAGGTACGCGGGTGGTCCCGCCTCTCTCCGCACTGACAGCACCAGGCTTGGAGCTGAGCAGGCTCGCTGCCTCAGGGCCTGGCAAGGGCGCCCCCCGCGCCCACGTCTTAGCTCTTGAGCCCAAATTAGCACAGCACTTGCTCAGGACCCCACCGCTACGCCCTCAGTCTGCCACCTCCCACCCTCATCCTCAACAGCTTCAAGTCCGTCGAGAAGAAAATGAACGACATGCTGAAGGAGGAGGAAGAGCGGCTGCAGCTGGCTCACAGCAAGATGGCCACGAGCCAGAAGCTGCTGCTGACCATCCAGACCGGCATCGACAACCTCTACATCCGCCTGATTGGCATCCCCCTGCCCACCGGCCAGGTACCAGCGGAGCTGGGAGGAGCCCCCAGCTCAGAGGGTCCCTGGGAGGGGCCAGGGCGAGACAACTGGTTCCTCCCCGCTACAGAAGGAAGCAGCGCCCTCGACCGCCCTGGACATGTACAGCAAGCTGGCCTACTGCGAGGGGAGGCTGCTATACCTGGCTGACCGAGTGCAGACGCTGGCTGGAACGGAGGAGGTAGCCCTGGGCCAGGGGTGCCTGCACGCCCCACCTGCCCCAAGGCTCACCAGCCCCGTGCCCTGCAGGTCAACAACAAGGTGAGGGATGTGCTGGAGTCCTCTACCCTGAAGGAGAAGCAGAACACCAGGATCAGCTTTGAGGAGACGGAGGAGGACGTCATAGGTACAGGAGGCCCAGCAGCTGGAGAGGAGGCGGGGGCGGGTGGCCGGCCTGAGCTGTGCAGAGGCAGGGGCTAGGAGCGGCACTAGCTGCATAGGACCAGGGTGGCCTGGAGGGACAGTGGGGGCTAAAGCAATGGGGAGGCCGCGTCAGCTGCACCCACGTGATTTTAACCGATGGAGGTGATGACAAGGCACCAGTGCCAGTAGGCAGGCAGGGGGGCCTAGGCCAGGGCCCCTACAGGGGTCTGTGTGGGAAGGGCAGGGCAGGGCACACAGTTTAAGACCCTTCCATTCTAAAAATTCTGGCGCGTTTGGGGCCTCGGGGCTGTCCCCCTCTTGTCTGGCACCTGGCCCTGAGGGATTCAGGCTTGGGGTATAGGGTAGATATTAGCAGTCGAGTGTGGGCTCCGGAAGGACTGGGGGAACCCTGGGCTGTCTCTCTCCCCGGGTGTGCGAGACCCCAAACGCCAGACAGAGAGTAAGAAATACACATCGTTGGTACAACGGGCCCTGCCGTGAAAGGGCGCCGGAGGACAGCCCAGGATCTGGGGACACAGGCGGGGCAGAGGGGCTACGGGCGCGGCTGCCCTCCCCCTCCTTCCTTGCAGAGACCTTCCAGTTCGCCGACGTGGACCACAGTTACGTGCCCTCGCGGGCCGAGATCAAGAGGCAGGGTCAGCGGCTGATGGAGGAGAAGCTCAAGGTGGCCAAGAAGAAGAAGAAGTGACCGGAGGAGGAGGAGGCCGAGGCCGCCCTGCCCCACACCCCGCCCCCACGCTTGCATTGGCTACACAAATAAACATTTTTCCAGGACTTCGGGGCGCCGAGGGGACGCGGATGCAGGGCATCACGTGGGGAAGTGTGCGGGGAAGTGGGATGCTCGGTGTGGGTCTGGGCTCTGGGATTCAGGGACGAGGGTGAGTAGGGGGGGGGTCCTGGCCGGGGCACGGACGGGGATCCGGACTGAGCTGAAATCCGGGGGACAAACTCGTAAGGCGGGACTGCAGAGTCTGAGGCCCTTTGCCTGCACCGCGCCGCCCTCCCGTAACCCTCGCGGTGCCCGGTACCCGCGCGCCCCGCGCCCGCAGCATTCTGCGCATCCGCACCTCGCGAGCCGCACTCCCGTGGCCCTCGCGGCGCCCCGTAGCCGCACGCCCCGCGCCCGCAACGCTCTACGCACGCGCGCTGCATTCCCGTGGCCCTCGCGGCGCCCCGTAGTGCGCGCCCCGCCGAGCCGGCGCCAAGATGGCGGCGCTGACGAGCACAGAGCGGCCGCGCCGGGGGCCGTGGGGGCCGGAGCGGAGCCTCCGCAGCTGAGCCCCCGAGCTGCCCTGCAGGCCGGCGTCCGCCCGCCGGAACCCGGGACATGGTGCGACTAGCGCCGCGCCGCCGCCGCCGCTGAGCTCGCGGGCCGTACCGGGCTCGGACGTGGGAGCAGGAAGATGTTCTCCGCGCTCAAGAAGCTGGTGGGGTCGGAGCAGGCCCCGGGCCGCGACAGGAACATCCCGGCCGGGCTGCAGTCCATGAACCAGGCGCTGCAGAGGCGCTTCGCCAAGGGGGTGCAGTACAACAGTGAGTGCGGCCCGGCGCGGGGGCGCCTGCGGGGCGTGTGCGGGGGGCCCGGCCGCGCCGCCCGGGGCTCGCCGAAGCCGGGTGCCGCCCGGCCCGGGGAGCGCTCGGGCACTCGCCGCGCCCCGAGGGCCGTGCGCTCTGCGTTCCGGCGAGCCGAGCCCTTGCCCGTGCCTGCGCGGATGGCGGGGGCGCCGGGGCGCTCGCTTGGGGTCGGGAGGTGATGCGGCCCGCCGAGGAGGGCCCAGAGCAGCGCAGGACCGGGCGCCGGGGCCTCGCCCGCGGCTCCGCCGTCTGGCCTGTGGGTCACCCAGGAAGGCTGGCCCGGGGGGGACCGGCGTGCGTCCCGTGTGCACGGCGCGGTTGGTGCAGGCGGCCCCTGGCGCGTCTGCGGCACCCTGGCTGGCCCAGGCGACCCCGTCTGAGAGGAGTTCTTACGTAACGCGGGCGAGTCTGTGGTCTGTGACCGGGTCTTAAAGGGGTGGCGGGCTCTGCGCCCGCGAGCCGTGTGGCCACCCGCAGGAGGACGGAGCGGGGGATTCCGCTGGCCTGCTAGTTTGACCTACGGGGTTTTTGTTTGTAGACTTGGTATTCGGTTTGAAGAGAGAATGTCAGCTGCGCCGCTCGTTCTTGCTCCCCTTTTTTAAAAAAGAAGCATTTGTAAGAGATATATTTAGAAGGGCTCCAGAAGGAACAGACTCTTGTTACTGCGGAGACTTCTCTTCTCCTGTGGGAAGGAGTTACTTACCCGATGGCCTGAAAGCCCAGATCGTTTCCAGTCCTCAGCTATAAATTATGTAAAACTGTTTAGCTCCTAGACGCTGACTGCCCTCTTGACCTCTTTAAAGTTTTTCCATCTTGCTGGCTTTTCGGTAGCGGTATTTGAAGTTGTTTGTTTGTTTGTTTTAATGTGTTCTCTGCTTCTAAATCTTTCCCTCTTAAGTATTTCTGCATATCGCTACAAGATACGGGACATTCCCCCATTTCCGACTTTCAGGGGAGCCTGCCAGTCTCTGTGATGACCCCTGTATTTCAGCTAACAATGTGCCATATTAAGAAACCGATTGGAAAGACTTTGAATTTAAAACAGGAATCGTTTTGCATGTATTCTACCCAATTTTGTGTGGGATTCTCTCACATTCCCAGAAGAGAATAGTAAATCAAAATACTCCTTTTCAGGGACTTCCCTGGTGGTTCAGTAGATTAAGCTTCCACCTTCCAGTGTGGGGGACACAAGCTCGACCCCTGGTCGGGGAACTCAGATCCCACACGCCCAGGAGCAGCTAAGCCCACGGCCACCACCAGTGAGCCCCCACACCCCAGCCAGAGAGAGGCCTGTGCCACAGAGACAGCCTATGGGCCACAGTTAGGACCGACACAGCCAAAAGTAAATAAATGCTTGTTTAAGAAACACCTCATTTTCACGTCTTATAATTCACATTTGGTTCCTGTTATTTAATTTTATTCAGTTCAGTTCAGTTGCTCAGTCGTGTCCGACTCTTTGCAACCCCATGGACTCCCGCACGCCAGGCCTCCCTGTCCATCACCAACTCCTGGAGTTTACTCAGACTCATGTCCATTGAGTCAGTGATGCCATCCAACCATCTCATCCTCTGTCGTCCCCTTCTCCTCCCGCCTTCAATCTTTCCCAGCATCAGGGTCTTTTCAAATAAACAGGGTCTTTTCTCTTCGCATCAGGTGGCCAAAGTATTGGAGCTTCAGCTTCAACATCAATCCTTCCAATGAATATTCAGGACTGATCTCCTTTAGGATGGACTGGTTGGATCTCCTTGCAGTCCAAGGGACTCTCAAGAGTCTTCTCCAACACCACAGTTCAAAAGCATCAATTCTTCGGCGCTCAGCTTTCTTTATAGTCCAACTCTCACATCCGTACATGACCACTGGAAAAACCATAGCCTTGACTAGACGGACCTTTATTAACAAAGTAATGTCTCTGCTTAATTTGATTAGTTATGGTATTATTTGTTAAAACTTAATCTTACTCCTTTGGAAACTGGCCTGGAAAGTGTTCACCTGAAAAGCCCTCCCTGGTGGACATGCCCCCTGGTTGGGGTTGGGGGGTGAGTCAGAAGCAGAAAGGACACTGGCGTCCTTCCAGAGAAGAGCCCGCACTTCAGGTATTGGGGGGTGCGTGGCAGCGGATTCTGATGTGGAGCAAAATGAGTGAAATGTAGAGCGGTTGAGAGAAACCGAGCCCTGTGCCCGTGTGGCCTTCCAGGCTGATGCTGCCCCTGTCGTGGGCCAGTACGCACTTTTCAAACTTTTTTTTATTTCCCTTATTAGTCAGCAGAAAAGAACATTTCTAGTATGTATTTTCCGAAACATCTTACTTAAGGAAGCACACCGGCCATATGATAACTACGGACTCAGGATTTTTATGGGTAAGGAGCTCTTATAGAACTTTGTTCTCGTGTAGCAGATAAGTCGTTTCATGCAGATTGCTGCGATGGTGAGGAGTGACTTAGATGCACAGTCCCAGCATACACATCACATTTAGAATCGAAGCCCAGGTGAGACACGGGACGGTATCTGCGGGTCAGAAGCCATTTGCGTGTGAAGTGGCAGGGTGCTCCCTGAGCTGTCCGCCCTTTCTGCCCCTGGCGGGCCCGGGCGGTCAGCTGTGCTTGGTGGGGTGAGGGTACACTGGCCTTGTGGGTCCTGCGCCCTCGCTTGGGGCTGCATTCAGAGTCCTGGCCAGTCAGATTTCAGTGCTAGAACTCAAGAACGCTTTGACGGGTTGGTCACTGGATGAGAGAGCGTTTCCTTTCGGAAATAAGCAGCTGCGTCTGGCAGACTGTCGGGCCTGCCCTAGCAGGGCTGACCCGCAGGTCCCTGAGCATTCGCTGCCTGTGGCGTTCGCACGCCTCCCTTCCTAGGTTTTCCTTCCCTGGCATTCATCTGCTTAGCAGATACTTGTCGAGCGTTCATCAGTGAAAACCCAGACCGCAGTCTCTGCATTTCGGGGCTTACCTTTCAGGGCGGAGTGGAAGGCAGGCAGCGGGCACAAGACGCGCTGAGGAATTAAGCACGTGGGACTGGCTGAGACTGTTAGGCGGAAGGTTAGCGCCGGCCCCACGGAGGAGGGCTGAGGGCGGGTCACAGTGCGGTGAGGTCCGGAGAGAAGCGTGGGGCCAAGGCCTTCGCGCCATCCCCCATCCCAGGGGCTCCGCGAAGAGAGACCCTGGAGGCTGTGTTGGGAGGCGCTGCCGGAAGGAGGGGCCGGCTGTCCAGCGACCCCTGCTGGCGGCACCACCGAAGGGCACCGTCGGGTTCCAGTCCTGCCTCCTGCAGAGGAACGCGTCGTTCCCATCCAGGGAAAACCGAAGCTTTCTTTTCTATTTTGGAAAAAAGGTTCCCTGTTTCGCTTGCAGTGTGTGGCAGTCTGAGTAAGCTACTGCAGAATCAGGGAGTAGAAGAGACTGCGGCCCTTCGCCGATCCTGTCTGCAGCGCTCTTCCCTTAGAATAGAAGGGACAGGCGGAAATGCCGCTGCTCTGCTCAGGGAGACGCCCGCGCGCTTCTCAGGCGAGCGCTTCTTGCCGCTTCGGGTGAAGCTTGATTAAAGGTTTTCCAGTGAGTCACTTGATTTATTTGAGTGATGTCTAAGTTTCTAAGATTGATTTGACTTTTTTACTTAGAAGTAGAGATCAGTTACTTTTTTTAACCAGATGAAACCAGATCTGTTTGTTTATTTCTGGTATTATACACTTTCTTCTAATTAGCTTTGAAGAATAGATTTCAAATTTTAAAAGGATTTCAGTTGGAGAGAAAATTAAGGCTTTTCATTCTCAGAATAGAAAACAAATATATGTTAAAGTTGTTCAGTTCAGTTGCTCAGTTGTGTCCGACTCTGCGACCCCATGGACTACAGCATGCCAGGCCTCCCTGTCCATCACCAACTCCTGGAGTTTACCCAAACTCGTGTCCGTTGAGTCAGTGATGCCATCCAACCATCTATCCTCCGTTGTCCCCTTCTCTTCCTGCCTTCAATCTTTCCCAGCATCAGGGTCTTTTCAAATGAGTTAGCTCTTCACATCAGGTGGCCAAAGTACTGGAGTTTCAGCTTCAACATCAGTCCTTCCAATGAATACACAGGACTGATCTCCTTTAGGATGGACTGGTTGCATCTCCTTGCACTCCAAGGGACTCTCAGCAGTCTTCTCCAACACCACAGTTCAAAAGCATCAATTCTTCAGCTCTCAGCCTTCTTTATAGTCCAACTCTCACATCCATACATGACTACTGGAAAAACCATAGGTTTGACTAGTGGACCTTTGTCGGCAAAGTAATGTGTCTGCTTTTTAATGCGCTGTCTAGGTTGGTCATAGCTTTTCTTCCAAGGAGCAAGCATCTTTTAATTTCATGGCTGCAGTCGCCATCTGCAGTGATTCTGGAGCCCCCCAAAATAAATTCTGTCACTGTTTCCACTGTTTGCCACGAAGTGATGGGACCGGAAACATATCAAAGAAGGAAATGGTTGTAAGATTATATCAAGAATCAGAACAGAAAGGTTGTGTTTGAAAAAAACACAAAGAGACCCTCCAGAAAAGAAACAGCACGGTCAGTAAAACAAGAAGCCGGCCGACAGGTGACGCAGCGTAATATCCCAACTGAAGATGGAGCTTGCACTGACGGGGAGATGCAGGCTCAGAATGGGGCCGGGCCTGCACACGTGTGATTGGAGGCTCAGAAGGAAAGAGCAGGTGGAGAGGCGGCCACTGGAGAAATGCAGGCCAGGCTTTCCTGCAGCTCACAGAGCACGCGGAACGCCGAGAAGCCTGAGGCTGGGGCATTCGCACCCCATAGCTGGACGCATCGTGGAAATCTCAGGGCAGCGAAAGTGAAGAGGGAGAGAGCAAACAGAGTGCCTTCAGAAGGACAGCTGAGAGCCTGACCGCACGCTGGCAGTGACGGCTCTGAGGGGAAGCCCCGCTGGCCTAGAAATGCACCCGATCAGCCCTCCTATCTGCGGGTGCCAGGCTGTGCCAAGGCTCCTACCAAGATGAATCCTGGGCTGTGCGCTCCAGGCAGCGAGCTCGGGAGGTGCGGGAGGTCTGCAGGGCACAGAGATGGTGAACAGGCCCCACGGCTGCCATGGGGGGCACAGGAGAAGAGGCCGGAACGCTCGCAGCCAGCACACAACCCCGAGCCAACCAGTGGCGAGTGACGTCTGAGTGGGAGCCAAGGACACTGGCTTCAGACTTACTGTGACAAAGGTGTGTGTCAGAGATTTAAGAACAGAAATAAATTGCGAATCTTCCAAGTAAATACCAGGCAAAAACAGGAATCTAAAAAACCTTGCCCATCATGAAAAGGCAGAAAAAAGGGGGGGGAACCTCTGCAGGGACTGGGGACTGTCAGCCACCAGGGAAGGCGAGCCTGCAGACTCAGCAGCGAAGGGAGACGGGCGTGCTTTCCTTACGGCGGGACGCGCGCGAGAGACGCCCAGCTCACGGCGGCACAGAGAGGCCGGAAGCGGGGATGCGGGACCCAGCGGCGGGACGCACGAGAGAGACGCCCAGCTCACGGCGGCACAGAGAGGCCGGAAGCGGGCATGTGGGACCGAGCAGTGGGTAGGCATCGGCCACAGGGAAGCTGAGCCGTGGCGTCCCTTGTGCTGGAGCCGTGGGCGCTGAGACTGGGTGCAGGGCCCACAACCGGCCCGGCGGGTGGAAGACCCGGTGGCACAGCAGGCGCCTGCACCCAGCCTCCCAAACCCAGGCGCGTCCCTAACCCCGGTGGTCCCCACAGACACCTGGGAGTGTGTGCCATAAAGACCATGTCTGTGGCCACAGTGAACAGAGCTGGTTAGGGACAACAACAAGCACAGCTCTGAGGGGAATCGTGACAACATCTCTAAGTAATCTACGCGCTGAAGAAGCATTTGTAATGCCCTGATAACGAATGTCCCACATACTTGGGGTGGTCATCGACCTGAGAATACAACCTAAACCCAGGAAAAAGAGCAGGATGAACCCCAAGTGAAAGGAAGTAAGTGACAAGGGAAAACAGAAGCAAGTGATTTTTAAGAAGAACCAACAGAGGCGTCCAGCCAACCAGACAGGCTGTGTGCCCGTGACTGGCCAAGTTGATGAACCCCTGGCAAGATTAGTTAAAAAGACAAGACCAGCATCATGAAGGATAGAGTCCACAGCTGCAGCCACGCAGTCCTGGAACAAAACATGCTACAGTGACTTCGTTGGAAACTTAGAAGACAGCCCCCTAGAGAATGACTGGGCGAGAAACATGGCGTCTGTGTCCCCAGGCCCAGCCCTGCTGGGCGCTCGGAGCTGGCCGGGGAGACGCGGCCCCGGCCCGGCCTGTGGCCTCCAGAGCACCTCCCTGCAGGCTGCCCAGCTTCCCCCCGCAGAGGCCAGCCGCCCACCCAAGGCCATCAGCTCCACCCCGACCCGCTGGTTCTGCCGAGCTCCTCAGCTCTCTGGAATACTCTTAGGCCGAGCCCCTGCCTTCTCTGCTGGTGGCAGGAAGCCCACTCCTCTGTGGCACCTTGGGACCTTGCCCCCCTCCCCACCTTGTCCCCAGCCCGCCCTGTTCTCCTGGGCATGTGCGTGAGCATGCCTCTCCTAAATAGTGGCTGGGCAGCAAAGTAGAATCCAGGCTTCCTGCCATCACCCACGTGTGGTCGTGAGGAGCCCTGGGTCCTGCGCCAGGGCTGCGGGAAAGCGGGTTAAGGGCAGCCATGGGACACGCGGGGCTGCAGAGGTGAGCGCCCGGCCCTGCCTGTTCCAGAGGCTGCCTTCCTGAGTGCAGACTCCCGGGTGTCAGTCAGCTGCCCTGGGGGCCTGGGGCGGAGCAGGGCTGCCCGCTCTCCAGCCAGTGCCCGCTGCCTCTGCCCCGGGTTCCCTGCTCGCGGGCACGCAGGCGTGCGTGTGCGGCAGGTGTGCGTGGATGCTTGCGGGGGAGCGAGTTTGCCTTGCTCTGACTGCCTGACCTGTGCTCTCTCCCAGTGAAGATCGTGATCCGCGGGGACAGGAACACGGGCAAGACGGCGCTGTGGCACCGCCTGCAGGGCAAGAAGTTCGTGGAGGAGTACATCCCCACACAGGAGATCCAGGTCACCAGCATCCACTGGAGCTACAAAGGTGGGGCGCGGCCTGCGGGGGGCTCCCCTGTGGCCCCCCAGCCTGGGGCCGGGTGGGTGTGGCCTGCAGGGGAGGGGAGCCTCTCCTCCTGTGACCACCCCCCAGCCTGGTGTCAGGCAGGCTCGGCCTGTGGGGAAGGAGTCGGCTCCCCTGTGGCCCCCACCAGCCTGGGGCCTGGTGGGTGTGGCCTGCCAGGAGGAGGGGGACTCTCCTCCTGTGACCACCCCCCAGCCTGGTGTCAGGCAGGCTCGGCCTGTGGGGAAGGAGGGGGCTATCCTATGACCCCCCAGTCTGGGGTTGGGCAGGCGCAGCCTGCAGGGAGGGGGGACTCTCCCGTCCCCCCCGCCTGGAGTCAGCCCTGGGACGCCACACGTGTTGCTTTGGGGTCGCCCTTAAGTCCCCGCGCCTGCAGGAGACTCGTCCACGTGGGAATGAGTGCCAGAGGCTGGACCCTGGCCGTCGGTGCAGACCGGCCAGGCCGGGTCGGGCCGGTTCCAGCCGCGGCTTACACTGGCCTCGGCACGCAGGCTCCTCAGTCCTTGCTTGGGAAGCCCCATCCCCCGCAGGGTCCCGGGAGGGGTTTGCTGGAAGGATCACCTGGTGGGCAGAGCACCCCTTGTGGCCACCCGGGCATGACCAGGATGGCGGGTCCCCTGCCCTTGTGGGGGTCGGTGACTGCTGGGACCCTGTGGGGAGGCAGGGGAGCTGCTCTGCGTGCTCAGGAATCATGACAGTGAAAGGCCTTTGAGCCGTTTTAAACATTTCCTGTCATCGAAAAACCAGGTCCCATGAGCCCGCAGCAGGACACCCTGGCCTTGGCAGGCCTTCCGCCCCCCTCCCGGCGCCCGCCAGGCACCGTCTGGGCGGCCTTGCAGGCTCAGTGTCACCCTGCTGCACCAGGCCCCACCCCCAGGGTGCCTCTTCTCGGCTCAGGGTGAAGCTCTGTCCCTCCTCTGGGTGGCATGCGTGTCTCTCCCCTTTCCCCACAGGATCCTGGGGAGGTGGGTAGCCCCCCGACCGCCTGGGGACGTGCCCCAGACCTCACCCCAGACTGGCGACCCCTCGACACCGCTGCCAAAGAGCAGCTGTGGAGTCACTGGGATCAGGCCCTCCCGCAGCAGCCGGGGGCGCAGGGCACTGGCTGGGCGCAAGCCTGCCCCAGAGGCACCTTTAGGATCCAGGGTTCTGTCACCTGAGCACACGTCCAGATTGCTCCCCGCCTTCCAGGAAGGAGCCCTGTGCAGGAGCCCTGGGGGCAGTGCCCGGGGGGCTGTGGCGTCTGCACGGCCTGGAGGCCCGACTTTGAAGCCGCAGGTCCACTCTGGGTGCTGATCCTGCTGTTCTCCCCTGTTTCAGCCACTGATGACATCGTGAAAGTTGAAGTCTGGGATGTAGTTGACAAAGGTGAGTCGTGTCCGACGGGAGCCTGCTTTTTCTCTTCCGGGCTCTCTCCACCCTGTAGCTGTCTGAGTGGCCCCTCTGCTGCCCCCTCGACCCAGCTCCCGGGCAGGCTCGCTGCTGGCTCCAGGAGCAGGCTGGCTGGCCGGAGGCCGGGCTCCGTGCCGGCTGTGATGTCGGGCGCCGTGGCCTCTGCTGCCCGTGGGTGCGAGGCCCCTGCTGGGGGGTGGGACACAGGGAGAGGCCGCCCTGCTCGCACCGTCCTCAGGCGCAGCGCCTCGAGCCGTGACTGTGTCCATCTGTCCTTAAGGAAAATGCAAGAAGCGAGGTGACGGGCTGAAGATGGAGAATGACCCCCAGGAGGTGAGCTCGTCCATTCCGCACGGCCCCGCCTTCACGTGGTGGTCGTGAGCAGGCATCTGCGCTTTAGCCCCTCTGCCCGCCCGGCCCGGCCCTCCCGAGGACTGCCTCTGCCGGCGCTGGAGGGATGCCGTGGCCACCCACGTGCAGCCTGGGGTCGCGTGGGGTGGCGGACCAACCCGAGCTGCTGCTCACGTCTGTGACCCCTGCCACACCCACTTGGGGCTGCAGTGGCCTGGGAGGTGTTCAGGTGGAGAGCTCACATTTCACTCCTGGCACAGAGGCCCGGGCCCGTAAAGGCACAGGCGCGCCGCGGGTGTAGCCGGGCACATGTGGGCCGCCTGTGGCTCCACGAGGACCCCCCGCGACTGGCAGTGCTCCTGACCTGACGGTCTCTGCTAGCTTCGAGGACCTTCTGTTCACGGCCTCCTGTCTGACAGCGGGCCGGAAGGTTCCGTGAGCTCCAGCCCAGGTCCCTGACCTTCATGGGCACGTTGTTGTACCGCCCCAGCACCACAAGCTTCCCTGGTGTGAGTTGTGGAAGGTGCTCTGGGTCTGCGTCCTCAGGCCTGGGACGCACTTCAGCTCACGAGGCCCCGCGGCGGCACCTGTGAGCCCGGCGCATAGGACCCTGCCAGCAGGCAGCGCACGCACCCTCGTCTAAGTGCAGGCTCCGTGTGGCTGCACCAGTTAGCCTTGCGTTGACTTTTTTTCCCCAGAAAACAAAAACAGCGGATGTCTTTTCAGTTTAAAAGACACATTCAGCCCTCGCCAGGAGGTGGCACATGGGTCATGGCCCGTCTCTGAGGTTTGGTTCCCCGTCTGCAGGCGGAGTCCGAGATGGCCCTGGACGCGGAGTTCCTGGATGTGTACAAGAACTGCAACGGGGTGGTCATGATGTTTGACATCACCAAGCAGTGGTGAGGACGCTGGCCTGCGAGGGCATTGTGACGCCCAGCGCTGCTCCAGGGCCAGCCTGGGCTGGGAGCGCCGCCGGCCTGGGGGCCTCGGCACTCGAGAGTCTGGAAGTGGGCCGGGTGGCGTGCTCATGTCCGCACCGGACGGCAGGCCAGGGTCGGGGAGGCACACGCCCCCCCAGCTGTGCAGCCCCTGCTGAAGACACCGTCTCAGATGCACAGCTTTGAGCGGTCGTTTGTGTTGGAGTCCCCAGATCCCACGTTCCTGGGCTCGCTTGGGGGGGCCACACCGCTGTGGCTCATCACAACCGAGGCTCAGGAGCAAGATGAGCAAAGAGGGACGTGCAGAGGTGTGGGCACCCTCCGCCTGCCCCAAGGGTCGTGTCCCTGTGGGTTCTTGTAGGAGGGGCCTCGCCCCTTGGCTCTGAGCTGTGACAGCATCACCCGTGGGGGCGGCCCAGCGCCAGGCCCTCCCGACGCCCAGCACCCCTGCTCTGGGGGGAGGCTGGTGGCCGACAGGAGCGTCCTCCCCGTGTGACTCGGGCTGGCCTTGCCAGAGGCCTTTCCAGGCTGGTGGCCTCGAGTCTGCACGCTGCCCGGAGAGGAGACGAGGGGGAGCTTCGGTGGCTGCCCAGCTGGGGACGCTCAGAGCAGCCCGGCCTTCCCCGCAGCTGCCGCTGAGACCTGCCAGGACATGGCCCCTCCCAGTGTGGGTGCTCCTTTACCATGGGCCCCCCGCATCACGGCTGGACAGTCTCCCAGGCTTCACCCGCTCACCCCGGGGTGCCTGTCAGTGACTTGGGTGCCTGGCGTCCAACACATTCCAACCTCGGCCAGCGCTCTAGGGACCCGGCCTCCCACCTGCAGGGACAGACAGCTCAATGCCCACGGAGGATGGGGCACCAGTCCACATGTCTGCAGCCTCCAGTGGCGGCAGGGCGCTCAGCAGGAGGGGGAGCTGCGTGCCTGGGGCTCGAGGCCGGACCCCCTGCAGGAGCAGCGGCTCCGCCTCTGGGCACAGCCAGGCAGGGGGCCCAGCCTGGGGCCAGGGGTGCCGTCCCATCCTGGGAGCAGCACGGCTGCTGGCACAGCCCCTCGGGCCTCGTGTGCCCCGTCACCACTGCCGAAGTGCCTGGCTGCGGCTGGATGAGCTGTGACTGGAGGCCAGGAGGTCCCCATGGGGAGCTGGGTGGGCGGGACGGACATCCCTGCACCTCAGGCTGCCGGCCGGGGAGGGGGCAGCAGGGAGGCTGAGCCCACCCAGGAGACCCGGTGCGGGTGGGAGGGTTCACGGACCCCGAGCACCAGGGAGCATGGCTCTGCTCGGCTCCCACGGCACTGGGCCTGTCCCTGTCACCAGAAGAGGGCACTGGGACACGCCAGCGTTCCCAGTCAGGAGGCTCTGCGCACAGAGCATGCACACAGCGGCCAGAGGTGGCGTGCCCCTGGTCAGAGCGCCCTGGATCTGGGCGGGGGCGCACCTCCTTGCTCATCACTCAGGAGACAGGAGCGCGGGCCCCATGCCAGGACAGCCAGGGCCCCCGCCCCCACCGGAAGCAGCCCAGGCACGTGGTGCCAGCAGGGGGTGTGGACGGGTCTGGGGACACGTGGGTACAGGGCGACCCCTCGGGGTGGCTTGCGGGGTGTGTGTCGTACACCCTGGGGGTCCTGTGACGCTGTGCCCCACCCTTGGGTGGAGGCTCAGGCAGGCCTCTTCCCCCCATGTGCCCCCAAGGACCTTCAACTACATCCTGCGGGAGCTGCCCAAAGTGCCAACACACGTGCCCGTGTGCGTGCTTGGGAACTACCGCGACATGGGCGAGCACCGCGTCATCCTGCCCGACGATGTGCGCGACGTCCTGGACCGCCTGGACAGGTGGGCCCACGCCTGCCCCCCGACACACCCGTGCCCCCCCACCAGGACGCTCCTGTCCACGCCCCTGGGACGCACCTGTCCCCTTGGATAGGCCTGCTGCACCGCCCCTGGCCACCCCCCCCCCCCAGCTGCAGGGCCCCTGGCCCTCCTGGAGACTGACTTGGGTAGGGTCAGGACTGAGCAGCCCCAGGGTGCGGGAGGAATGTCACCCCCGTCCCTGGGGCCAGCACGGGTCCAGTGCACAGAGAGGCCCTGCAGGGCCAGACGGCCCCAGCGGCTGGTCTGGGCGTCCACCGGAGGGCGCCCTGCCGAGCATAGCCGTCTGAACCTCACGTCTCCACCTGGGACGGTGGGCCCATCAACTGCTGGCCGGCGCAGCGCCCCGGGGCACCGCCCCCAAGACGGCCTGCCCCGGGTGTGTCCTCGGCCCAGAGGGTCTGCGCCCCGCTGCCCCGGCCGCCGCAGGCTCTCCGTCTCTGCTCCCCTGTGAACAGGCCTCCAGGGTCCTCTTACTTCCGCTACGCCGAGTCCTCCATGAAGAACAGCTTCGGCCTCAAGTACCTGCACAGGTTCTTCAACATCCCCTTCCTGCAGCTTCAGGTGAGTGCTGTCGGCAGGTGCGGGGCTTGGAGCCTCCGGGGGGGTGTGCCCCAGGCTGTCTGGGGAGCTGGGCCCTCCCTCACGCGTCTGCTTGGGTCCTCCTTGGTGCCGGGGTCTGCGGCAGTGACCAGCCCTTGTGGGCGCCCCGCTGTGGGCCTGGGCACTCTGCCAACAGCTGCAGGGGCTGAGAAGCCCCCGCCCTCCCCCACCTGGCCGGCCGTCCTCCCTGGAGTCTCGCTCTCCCTTTTGTTGGGGGATGCTTTTAGATTAATAGGAAAGGCAGAGGGTTTCTGTGCCCTGGCTCAGCTCGCCCCCACCCTGCCCCAGCGGTAGCCCCACACGTCGCAGTCACAGCTCTGCAGGCTGCAATGGCCCTTCAGATGTGTCTGCCTCAGTGTCTGGTCTTAGATAAGTGATCGGCTTTCAAGGCGAGACCCGGGAGGTGACAGCCCTGCTCGTTCCATCCCTGGGGTGCTGGCCTGTGGCTCTTGCCGCCACAGAGGCCCCTCGCTTCCTCTGAAAGGGTGCAGAGCTCACCATTGAGAGTGGCCATCTTTCCTCCCCTCTCGCCTTCTGAAGAGACGAGGCCCCTGAAGGCCTGGATGCGGGCACTCGCCCTTCACCTGCCCTTTCCGTGGGGACCCTGGGGGTTGATCTGCGTCACCTTAGGGGTGCCTTGAGCTTCCTGTCAGAGCGCAGCGTGCACGGAGTCGCAAGGAAACACCCCCAGCGTGGACTGAAGGGCGGCGGCGGGCGGAGCGGAAGGTGGGAGCCGCCCTGCCGCGGAGCACTGGGCTGGCAGGAAGCGCGTGTCTCAGCAAGTGCCGGAGCTTCTCGAACCTCAGGGCACCTGTGTGAACGGGGTGCTATCTCGGGTGCTTCGCGCACGTCGCGACCTCTGCCCCTCGAGCCTCACGGAGCCACCGAGGCACCTCACCGGCCCCTGGGCACGGCCCTGCGGGCTCCCGGCTCCGCGGCGGCCTTGTCCATCGGGGGCCGCCAGGCCGAGGGGCAGTGGATCATCCCGGGCAGCCCCGACTCAGCCTCCCGCTTCCTGTCTGCAGAGGGAGACGCTGCTGCGGCAGCTGGAGACGAACCAGCTGGACATCGACGCCACGCTGGAGGAGCTGTCCGTGCAGCAGGAGACCGAGGACCAGAACTACGGCATGTGCGTGCGGCGGCCGCGCGCGCTCAGGCCCGGGCGGGCTCTGCGGGGGCGCGCTCAGGCCCGGGCGGGCTCTGCGGGGGCGCGCGCCAGACCAGGCCCCGATCCAGCCCGGCTCTGTGCCTGGCTGGTGGCATGTGCGCGCCACCCGCCACGTAGGCGTGTCTGCACGAGGAGCCTGCTGCTCAGAGAAACCGAGTCACGTCAGCTCTGAGGTGGTACAGGCCTTGGGGCCTTGCTGTAGTCAGGCCTCAGCCCTTCCTGGGAAGCAGACGAGACAATGGCTCTTCTCCAGCCTCCCTGGGATGGGAGGTCGGGCACAGGGGCTCTGCCGCCCCGCCCACTGAGCACTTCCAGCTGGGCCTGCCTCGCTGGGTGTGATGGGCGCATGGAGTGTACGCCTATCTCGGGGGTGAGGGCGGGGGCGGGGGTATTCAGGCCTGGTGCAGCTGTGGGCACCGGCTGCCTGGCCCCCACTGCCTCTGTCCAGACCGGCCGAGCTGCTGGCCACCTGGTGTGCAGCCTGAGGCGCCGCTGACTGGCCCCGGGTCCACCCCAGGCCCCTGCACGCCCAGCGGCCCTGTTTGTCAGCCGAGGCCCCGTCCCCGTTTCGATGTTGGTGTTCCTGGGTGACACCTGTGGAGGCAGCTCCTTGCCCCTGGGAGGGTGCAGGAGGGAAACCCAAACCTCCTGGCCCCTGATAGCAGAAGGTGTTGTCTGAGCGAGTCCAGTGGGATGGGTGACCCGTGGGGAGCCGGCCTGGCAGGCACTCCTCTGACCCGCGACAGGGTGGGTCGTGGGCGCCCAGAGCGCCTGGCAGTGCTGTTTGCCGAGGGTCAGGTTAGCTCCTGGGGTGCGTCTCTCTGGGGAAGGCCTGGCCCCCAATTCCCCCTAACCCGTGTCCTGCGCTCTGCTGGGTATTCGGGGGGTGGGGCAGCCGCTGTCCCTCGGGCGGGATCCTTGTCTCCTTGGCCCCCCAGGGCCTCAGGGAGGGACTTTGGGGCCTCCCTGGAAGCAGATCCAGCTATTGGCTCTGACACGGTGAGGGGGCGGCAAGGCTCATCAGGGCGGGGTGTTTCCACCCACCGTCAGGCTGGCCTTGCAGCGGACGCCCGCCCCGCCCCGCCCCCCAAGGCTGACCAGCTCCTGCCAGGTCCCCAACCGAACGTGGGCACCAGGTTCTCTGGGAAGGTGGCAGCTGGAGCCCCCCCATGGTGCCCACCTCCCACCAGCCCCTAGGACGGTCCCTGGAGAAGGCGGCACCCTGGGGGCTCAGCAGTGGTGTCCCTGTGACCTGCCCTGAGCTGCTGGAGGATCTCCAAGGTTGGGGGCAGACCCCACCCCAGCCCCTGCCAAGACGAGTCTCCACATGCCAGCCTAGAGGCAGGGACGCTGGCTCTCCCTTGTACACCTTCTGTTTAAAACTCGTCCCCCCAGAGGAAGGCCCTGCTCAAGCTTCTGTGCCACTGGCGTCCTCAGCCAGGGGGAGGTGGTGCCCAGGACCCCGTGTGCCCACACGGGGCGGGCGGAGCACTCACACACGGGGCGGGCCACGTCAGGGCAGGCGGTGTGCTCACACGGGGCGGGCAGCGCTCACATGGCCCGTTCCCGCAGCTTTCTGGAGATGATGGAGGCGCGCAGCCGTGGCCACGCGTCCCCGCTGACCACCAGCGGGCAGAGCCCGTCCTCCGGCTCCCAGTCCCCTGTGGTGCCTCCGAGCATAGTGTCCACCGGGAGCTCCAGCCCCAGCACGCCCCAGCCGGCTCTGCAGCCGCCCTTCCAGGCCCCCCCGGCACCCCCCGCCCCCGCTGAAGCCCCGCCCCGCCAGCCGCACCTCCCCGACGCCAGCATCATCGCTCGGCTGTTCGGGGCCTCGCCTGCAACAGAGGTGGCCCCCCCACCCCCAGGTAGGCCCCACCCCCTGGGACAACCACCCCCAGGTAGGCCCCACCTTCACCTTCAGGGACGACCTCAACCCCAGGGAGGACCTCACCCCAGGGGAGGCCCGGAGGCAGGCCCAGGCTTCCTGAGGGGGAGCGGCCCTGTCTGTCTCCCGGCCCTGGGAGGGACAAGGTCCCCCATCCTCCTGGGCAGGCGGCCCTGCAGCCCAGCCACACCATCCCACTCACGGCCCAGCGGGAGGGGGTCGCTGAGCACAAGCTGGCACCTGCTGTCCCCAGAGCCGGCCCCAGCTGCAGAGGTCTCCGCGAAAGTCCAGGACGTGGAGGACTTTGTTCCTGAAGACAGCCTGGACCGCAACTTCCTGGAGGACACGGCCCCCACCAAGGATGAGAAGAGACTGGGAGCCGGGGGACCCCCAGACAGCGACAGGTGAGGGCAGGGCCCGGAGGCAACGGGCAGCCGGGGTCATCCTCAGCCTGGCCCTCTGCCCGTCAGGCGTGGACTCCGGGAACACACAACCATCTGGGCGCTGGGACAGAGCAGAGGTGCGTGGAGGAGGAAGGGAGAGCAGCTTCAGGCCACAGCCTGACTCGGTGTCGCGACTCAGCAGGCGTCCCCCTTGCCTGACCCTGGGCTGCTGCTGCTTGAGGGCACGGGCTGGGCCTGGTGGACGGAGCCCGGGGCCAAAGAGCCGTTGTGTGCTTCTCCCTGCGGGCAGGGCAGGTGCGCACGGGAGGCTTGGGCTTGTGGCCACCTGCAGCCCCTCCGCGTACTCTTCCCAGCACCCTGTCCCCTTCAGACCCACCCCCCACCCCTGCCTTTCTCACACGTGTGCCCTCCATCCCCCACAGGGCCGCCTCCAGGCTGCCGTGGCAGCCGGTGCCCCTCGGCGATGCCTACCCAGGGCGGAGCAGGCCCACAGGCCCAGGCCTGAAGGCCAGAGTGGGTGCTCTGGGCCCTCCTTGTGACCTCTGACTGCCCTGCCCTCCCTGCAGCGACGGGGAGACCCCAGCAGGGAACCCGATGGTGGCAGGCTTCCAGGACGACGTGGACCTTGAAGATAAGCCTCTCGGCAGGCCCCTGCCACTCACAGACCCCGTCGCCAGCAAGGACATCACTCTGTCCAGCGAGGAGGAGTCAGAGGAGGGGGCAGGGCACCCCAAGACCGCAGTCCTGGCCCCCCAGAAGTGCCCTGAGCCAGAGACCAGGAGGTGTGTTGGGGCGGAAGGGAAGAGGTGCAGGGGCCCCCGGGGGAGGGAAGGTGGAAGGCGGCCTCAGCTCCCTGACACTCCTCGGTGTCCCCAGGTCCTCCACAAAGGCCTCGGGGCCACCCCGGGACACGGCTCCCAGGGCGGCAGAGCCCCGCCAGCCAGGCAGCACCAAGCCCCACCCCGAGGGCCGCTCTGGCGGGCTGGAGGAGGGCACGGACAAGCCAGTGTCGTCAGAGAGCGATGCCGAGGGGCCCATTGCCGCCCAGATGCTGTCCTTCGTCATGGACGACCCGGACTTTGAGAGCGACTCAGATGCTCAGCGGAGAGCGGTGAGGGCCAGCCTTGCGCCCCCGCCCCCTGCGAGCCCAGGACAGCTGGGGGGCGGGGCGGCGGTGGGCGTGCTGCAGGAGATGTGGGGGCTCCCAGGGCACGGTCAGGCCCGTGGGGACTGCAGGGCTGCCCCACGGGGCGCCGTGTACAACAGGCCCAGCTGACCCTGCTCTGGGGACGGCTGGGGGCTGCCGTGTCACAGCTGCCACACGTGGGCCGTCACTGGGGGGGCCCCTGGCCCGGGGTAGGGGGGTGACGGTAGCCTCGGGGGGTCACATGACAGCCAGGGGGATGTAGGGGTCTGCGGCTGACCCGCCTGCTCCCTGTCCAGGGCGAGTTCCCCGTGCGAGAGGACCTCTCTGACCTGACTGATGAGGACGCTGGCCCCGTGCAGCCCCCCGCACCCCCCAAGCCCTTGGTCCCCTCCTTCAGACTGAAGGACGACTCCGACCTCTTTGGGCTGGGGCTGGAAGAGCCTGGCCGCGGGGACAGCAGTGAGCAAGGTAGCTGCGTTGGGCCCGCCCCCTCCTGCCAAGTGCCAGCTGCCCTTGCCCTCGCCCTGAACCCGGGGCTCCGGAGCAGGGGCAAGGCGGCCGCAGGCAGGCCCCCACTGGGCCCCAGCCGCGCTCTGCGTGGCCCTGCTGTTCTCTGAACACCTCCCAGCTCCCCAGGCACCTGACCTGCAGCCACACGGGAGGCCTTTGCAGGCGCAGGCGGTGGGCGGGAGCGCTTTTGGGCCGCGGTCCCGCCCTGCCTTTCTGGCCTTCTGCAGAGAGAGGGCCTGGTCTCTGGGCCCGCGGGGACCCACCGTCTCTGGCTGCCGGCTGCCGGCATCGTCCCAGTCTCTGGGCCACTGGAGCCTAGAAACCCACCTGAGGCCCCCCTCGTCCCCAGAGCAGAGGGGAAAGGAGGTCTGTCTGTGGGAGTGGCCAGGGCAGAGGCTGTGCTCACGCTGAGGACCCAGGGGCCCCGGCTCAGACGGGACCTGCCCACCCCTGGCTTAACCCAGGCTGCAGTCCCCCTGGGCCTGGCCTTGGGCCGGGGCACTGATGCCGTCTCTCCACTGCAGATAAGGAGGGCAGGCCCCCCGCGAAGGAGAAGAAAAAGAAGAAGAAAAAGGGCAGAGAGGTACCCGAACCCTGGTGTGCCCTGGGGTGGCCGCGCTCGCCCAGCCGCCCTGACGCCGCGGTGTGCCCCTGCAGGAGGAAGACAAGGCGGCAAAGAGGAGGAGCAAGCAGAAGAAGAGCCGGGAGCGGGCGGACGACAAGGGCAGGGACGAGCGGCGGCGGCGGCCCCGGGGCCCGCAGAGGACCGCCCTGGACGAGCTGGAGGCCTTCCTGGGCGGCGGCGCGCCCGGCGGCCCCCTCCGCGGAGGCGGCGACTACGAGGCGCTCTAGGCCCCGCCCCGCCCCGCGGACCTCGGGCGCCCAGTGCGCTGGGGGCTGGGCCTGCCCTGCAGGGAGGGGCGGCGGGCAGCCGGTCCCCGCGCTTCTCAGGGATGGGACAGGCCGAGGAGGCCCGTGAGGCTGTTTACAGGGGGGCTGCGTCCCCGCCGGACGTCATCAGGTCGGTTGCCGGGAGGCAGGGGAGGAGACTGCCTGTAGCCGGCTCGGGAGGAAAACTCATCATGGGGAAGTCTCGGGAGGCTGGCCTGGGCGGCGTTTTTTAAACTACGTCGCTTCCATGCTCGTGCGACAGCAGATTGGGCGTGCAGTGCGGCCGGCAAGCGAGGGCCACACGGGCCTCCGAGGCCGCGGTCGAGCATGGTTGGCAGGCTTCGCTTCAGCGCGTTGAGACCGCCAGCCGCGGACGCGCTTTTCCGAGCGCCATGCCGGCTGGGACCGCGAATTTCGAGTGAACAGGTTCAGTGATGAGCTCGTTCCCAGCGTTCGAAGGCTCGTGCCTGCCAGGCGGCGTTCGGGGGCGGCGGCGGTGCTGCAGCGCTGAATTGGGCGTGTGCACGAGGGCGCTCCCCGGCATCTCCGCAGGCTCCCATGGGGCGCCCGTGACCCGTGCTGCGCGGCGTCGCAGGTCGGTTGGTCGCGTCGTGATGATCTCTCTCGTGCTTAGTGAGCCTGTAGTTTCGTGCCTCGGGCCCTCACCCTATCAACACCGCATCTCCTCGCGGGACAGTGACGGTCGCTCGGACATGCGACTGGCGGAGCCGCTAGGCGTCCGGGCAGAGGCTGACAGTCAACGACGACAGGCGGGTCGCCCTGCCTTCCGGTACGTGCCCCGCGCATCCGCGCTTCGTGGCCCAGCAGGTCCCGAGCACGCCACGGCCCAGAGGGGTTCTCCGCGCGCGGCCTGGTGGCCGACGCGAGTGTCCCAGGGCGCGAGGCTCGCAGCTGCCAGAAGAGCTAGTGAGGCGGCTGGCGGTCGCTAGCCCGGGGTGGGACTGGTGCTCCGGTGCCGCCATGCCGGAGGCGACAGCGGCCGGGGTCCGGCGGGGGCGCCACGCTGCAGGGTGCGGTAAGGCCGCGGGCCCAGTCGCCCCCAGGCCGGGCTGCCTCGCGGGTGTGGGTAAGTCGCGTCAGGGCTTCTCGATTGCGGTACGCCGACCCGAGTCCTCAGTTTAAAACCGCGCGGGCGGCGGGGCGGGCTCCGAGCTCTCCGGGGCATAACGCGGGCCGCAGGCGGGGCCGTAGGCGGCGGGGCCTCCCGTAGTAGGAGCGGGAGGGTGGTTCCCTGGACCGGGAAGGTGCGAACTTCCCCGCGTAGTAGCCGCTCCCGCTTCTTGGACTGGGCCCTGGGGGCTCTTCGGGCAGAAAGGCCTGGGATAGTAGCCGTCGAAGGGCGGGCCAGAGCTGGCCATGAAGCCCCCAGGGCGGCCCTCGGGTTCCTCCGTGTAGAAGAACTGGGTGGGCCCCGGCGGGGTGGTAAAGGGTTCACCGTCCGGCGACCCGCGTATCCCGGGCCCAGGGAGGGCCCGTCGCAGTATAGCGCCCGGGGGTCGGTGCAGTACGAGTCACTGGGGGTGGGTGCGGAGAGGGCCACGTGGCGAGGCCCGGGCACCGTGAGGCCGTGGAGCTGCGGGGCGGCGCGGGGCCAGGCGCGGTCTCGGGGCCCGCAGGGCCGTGAGCCCCGGGCGGCGTGCTGCAGCACCGTTTCGTCCGGCTTGATGTCCAGGCGGCAGCGGACGTGGGGCGGGCCCGCGGGTGGCTCGGCTGGCCGCAGCGGTTGGCTGCAGCAAGAGGGGCGCGATGCGGCCAGGGCCGCCCCGCTGCGGCTGTAACTTGATGGGTGCAGCTCGTTGGCGAGCGCGCGCAGCGCGGGGTACGCGGGCTCCCGGCGGGGCGACGCGTCGGCCCGCGCCGTTCGCTGCGCTTCTCGCCTCGCGCGGCAGCACGGGTGTGAGGCGGGCGCGGGGCCAGGCTCGGGGGCGCGCGGGGGCGCTCTGGAGCGGGCGCGGCGCCGGGTCTCGCCGTCGCGGGATCGTGCGCGCGGCGCGGCGGGCTCCGCGGGGGGCGCCTCCGGCGGGCCCTCCATGGCCACCCCGTCCAGCGCCTCCAGGAAATCGAAGCTTCGACAGTGGCGCTTATTGAAAGGCCGCGGGCGCTGCAGGCCGGCCATGGGGCCCTCACATGCGGGGGCCTCGACACGGGCCCCGGGCCGCCACCTTGATGTCCTGGTACACGGTCGACACCGCAAATCCGGGGGTCGGTGCGGTCATCTTAAAAGAAGTCTCCAGGCGTCAGCTCACTCGCCTTCGGGGCTTTCGCCCTGAGGGGAGACGCGGGTCAGGGCGGCCCCTCTGCAGCCCAGGCCCCGCTAACCCCCAGTGCTGGCCCAGCTTACCTGGGCACGGCCCGGGAGGCAGCCAAGGCCTGCGGCCACAGGCCTGTGTTCCATGCCGGCGTCCCAGGCACCTGCAGGGGGCGCCCAGCTGTCCAGCCACTCGGGTCCTGCCCCCTCCTCCACACCATCCTTTCTCGGGCCACTTTCTGCTGGGAGGAGGTGAGTGACCAGAAAGGGGACGTCATTGCAGCAATCCCTGAGCTCTGTGCTCACCAGTGACCACTGGCAGGCTGGGGTAGACCCCTTTTCAGGGCAGGCCAGCAGTGGGGTAGGAAGAGAGTGCCCAGGACCACCCTACTGGTGCCACAGGTGGGACAACTGTGCTCATTGGGGGCCTTCACAGACTGCTTCAAGGTGCTGGCTCCTATAAAGCAGGTGATGAAGCCCCCTCCTAACGCCTGGTGCCAGAGAAACCCCCATGCTGCAGTCTGAAGCCCCTGGCCCCAGCCTTAAGCAACTGTAGCCAGCCTCCTGCAGCCCCCACCCCACAACTGGCGCGCGGCTGGACATGCAGCGGTCCTCCAGCGCTGTGTCAAGGCCAGCGCAGAGGCCCCTGTGGGCCCTGAAGTGGCCCCGTCAGGCCCAGGCGTGGCCCGGGGCTCACGGCCTTGCTGCCCTGCCCCAGTCTACATGTGCCCTAGCCACAGCTGTGCTTCTGGAGCATGCCTGGGCCCAGAGCTCTGCTTTGCAGGAACCGCCTCTGACTCTCCCCCTTTTTGGAGTGGTTGAAACCCACCAAGCTCTTTGGGGCATCATGACAAGGCCAGGAGAGCGACCCTCCATCTTTGCAGTGAGCGCACGGCAGCAGAAACCAGGCGCTGGCTGCCGGACCACGTGGGGGTGTGTGAGCTCAAGGAGGCTCAAGGCTGCCTCCAGGTCCCTGAGCGGCGCAGCAGGCCAGGAGGCCGCCAGCAGGGGAGGCAGGCGCGTGGGTGGATCGAGCCCCTGCCACCCGCAGTTCTCAGGCAGGCCCTCCCCCACAGCATCACAGGAGAGCTCCATGGAAACCTGAGGTTCCATGCCCCCCGCATGCAGGCTGAGCTGGGGTCCACCCTCTGTACCAGGCCACGTTCAGACCTTGGGCCAGCGGCTTCTCTGGGTGCCCAGTCTGGAGAGGCTAGGGGTGGGTGGGGGGGGGTGGCTCAGACAGTGGTACAGGGTCTCCACCTCCTCACAGGCTAGGGGAGCACGCTCCAAGGTGAGCTTGGAAAAGCAGCGAGCTGGGCGCTCACCTGGCAGGACCTCTGGTCTGGCTGACCCTCTGTGTCCCCAGTGTGCCAGGGCTTTCCTGCCAGCAGAGCTGCCCCCTGAGTCAGGGCCACCAGGCCATGCTTGTCCGCATCTCAGCACCCTCCCCCCACCTGTCCTGGTTTGCAGGCCCATCCCCTCCCATCCTGAAGCCAGGCCAGGACTGGGGGCTGGATGACAGGGTATGAGGCTCCGCCCCAGGGAGGTGACAGCCGGGCCTTGGCGCTGCCGCGGCCCCGAGGAGCCAGACGGCGACACCCTTCCCTTGGGGATGGGACGGTCCGCCCCCGCCGGGGTCCCAGGCCTGAGGAGCCCGGCGGGTGGCCCTCCCGGCGCGCAGCCCGGCCCAGCCCCGAGCCCCCGGGTGTGGGGACCGCTGTCCTCCAAGGCGCAGCGTCCCTGTCCTCGTGGGCGCCGACTCACGGAAGATCCGCGGGCAGCGGCCTGGACCCCTTACCTGGGCGGTGCTCCCGCACCGCGCCCGGCGATCTGCGCAGGCCCGCGCGCGCTCCGCCGTCCCCCGCGCCGCCGCGGCCCGGCACCGGCAGAAGCTTCGAGGCAGCGGCGTGAGGCTGCCGGGCCGCTCGTGCTGCCCCCGATGGCGGCCGGCGGGACTGCACTTAAAGGACCGCGCGATGGGCCGGGGACCTGCGTGGCGCGCTGGCTCCTGCTTGGGGCTGAGCTGGGTGCGCAGTGAGGGCTCTTTGCGCCCTCAAGGTACAGGCCTGGGTCCAGCGAGAAGACCTCGGGCTGAGGAGCACCTGCCCATCTTGCCGCCCCCACCTCCCGGACACCTGCTGGAGGGCAGCTGGCAGCCTGGCCGGCCTTGGAGGCAGCCCAAGTCCTGGCCGCGCTGCGGACAGCTCCCGGAATTCACGCCTGCGGCCAGCCTAGGCAGGAGCAGATGGGCAGCCCCACGCCCTGCTGGCCTTTGTGCTGCAGGCCTGTCTTCGCCAAGCTCTCCCTGGGCACGTGGGCACCCCCAAGGGCCCTGCTGCTTCCTGTCCTCCCGCTGTGCGGCCTTCCTGGGAGGACAGGCTCCTCTGCCCGCCCCTCCCCACCCCGCCCCCGTGTCCAGCGTCCAAGCAGGCAGAAGCCCCACTGCCCTGGTCAGGTGTGCACACCCTGGAACTGCAATGGTGACACCCCACCTCCAGCCCCTCACACGAGGCTGAACCAGGGAACAGTCCAGGCTGGCAGATGAGCAGGGCGCTGGTGCCTGCGGCTCCCAAAGCTGGGTCGGCCACGTCCGGCCGGTCAGCTGAGGGGGCCTTGGCCATTTCCAGGTCAGTCTGGTCTTCATGCATGGGCACTGCAAGGACAGCCAGCCTCCACACACTGGGCTACAGGCAGCCCCTATGGGTCAGTGTGGTGCCCAGCCCCAACCAGTCCTGGCTGGCCACCTGTGTCCTGGGTGTGGGCCTCTCTGGGCACCTGAATTGGGGAGAGGGCGTCCTGCCAACCAGCCCCTCTTCGGCCTTAGAAGGCACCCTGTACGCCTTTGGAAGGGACAGTTCTCGGGCAACTGGGTGGTGTAGGGCCCTGCTGACAGCCAGAGCCTGCAGGGCTGAGGTCAGTGCCAGGTGGGAGCAGGGGTGCACAGCCACCCTCAAGGGTGGGACCAGGTCTGCGGAGGGCAGCTGCGCTGGCCAGCCTGGACAGCACGGTGCAAGTGGGGCTGGGCCTGCCTGAGGCTTCCTACCCCGAGAGCAGTCACCTCGCGGGGAGAAGGGCCCCATGGCCTGTAGGCAGGGAGCTCGGGCCCCTCCTGCCCACCCACGCTGACCTGGGCAGGGCCCCTGGCAGCAGCAGCACACACAGACGCGCAGTAAAACAGGAGAGCTTTATGGTCCAAGTGGTGCGGAAGGACAGTGAGGGACACAAGTGTTGAGGGCCTCCTGCTCGGTCCGCGCATGCCCGAGCTCAGGTGCAAAGCCAGACGCCGTGCCTGGAAAGAGCCGCCCCCGCAGGGGCGCCAGCACGGCCTGGCCTCGGCGCGCAGGGGTCTCGGGGTCCGAGGCCTGCAGCGCCGGCCGAGCCACAGCGGGAACAGGGCAGCCGGCATGCAGGCCAGGTGAGCGCGTGCGGCAGGCCGGGGGCGAGCAGGGCC